>NW_020954641.1:33157987-33725902 GCF_900497805.2 Vombatus ursinus
CACACACACACACACACACACACACACACACACACACACACACACACGAATTACTAAGAACTCCTGCTGGACTAAGGCAAGCCAAGAAGTCACTAGCTGCTCTGTTTTTGGCAGAAAGAGAGCTCCAGGAGATGTCTGGGTAACTGAAGTTCCCATCACTTTATATAATAATCATGTCTTGGTGCCAAGCTCTGATTTGTTTCCTAAGTTTCTTATCTATTTCCTCTTTCGGTCCAGGTGGTCTGTAGCATACTCCAATGACAAAAATCACATCTGTTTCTCCCTCCTTTGACTTCAACTTAAAAAAAAAATTTCACCTTCACCCCTATATCAGGAATGTTATCTTACCAGGGTCAGCAACATCCAATTCTTGGCACATCATTAACTGAATTATTCTTCTCCAGGTTTATTTTAACCCTGCCATGCCAATTTCTCAGCTGAGGCAAAGAATCAGGGAAAGAGTGACATGGAAACAGCCCTAAATATCCCTTACAATCTACAGGGACATATTAGAAAGGACGAGAAAGCTGGTTTCAGAGTAAGGAAGATC
The DNA here is from genome assembly GCF_900497805.2 of Vombatus ursinus. Lineage (NCBI taxonomy): Eukaryota > Metazoa > Chordata > Mammalia > Diprotodontia > Vombatidae > Vombatus > Vombatus ursinus. Next base: position 33,158,538 of record NW_020954641.1, read on the forward strand.
TGGGCCCATGTTCCACCTCTGACATATATTGACTGTGTGACCTTGGTCAAGTAACTTCATTTCTCAGTGCCTGGAGCAACTTTCTAAGACTAAAAGGAAACAAAGGTACTGATTTGCTTTGGTAGAAAGAGTTTTCTCTTTCCAGAGGTGAGGGACTATGGGCATGGAATACTGAATATAATGTCAAACTTTTTCAATGTGTTCATTAGTTTTGCTGATTTCCCTCCCCCCCCCTTTTTTTGTTCTATAGGATGGCTCTTTTGGGTAGAGGGTAAGGGTTAGAGGTACATTAGGAAATGAGTGCCATGGAGATTGGAGACTACAGACAGTGGCCTCAGTGCTTCTCAGTACTTGCTCCAGCTTGAACTCTGCTCATATGTGGCCCCAGGACTATCCTGACCAGAGGTGCTGAGCTTTCTCTTCAACTGTTCCAGAGAATCCTCTGGGATCCTTCCATAAACCTGTAGTGACCCTGATTTGGGTCTAGTGCTAAGGATAGAGGCAAAACCTTGCCTTTATTTTCTTTAAGATTTACTTTCTTTAAAAGCTGAAAATCATCCATCACTCCTAGATCAAAGGATATTTGTCAAGGCCTGATATATTCTAAAGTGCCTATCTAGTAGTGGAATGTCACAAACAGTGAGTGAAACGGTTAGTTAGAAGGTAAGCCTCTTGTGAGTAGGGATTACTTCATTCTTTGTATTCCAGTCTCCAAGAGATTAAGTACTTGGCAGTGCTTGGCACAGAGTGGACAGTCAATACTTGGTGAATGAATGATTGATCTGAGAAAGGTCATAGAGGAAGCTTCCATGGTTAAGAAGGGAGCCTGAGATGGGCCTGAAGCACTGGTAGGTATTGCTCAGAGAGGAGGAGATGGAGGATAGGGGGAGAGGAGAAGTAGAAACAATAGAAGTGAGCAAAGATGGAGAAATGAAAATGAACATTATCTGGTGCAGGGGGCCAGGGAGGAGACCAGGGTGGCAGGATCAGAGGGCATATGCTAGGTAGAAGAGGGGAAGAAGCCTAGCAACATGAGTTTACAGTAGTAAGCACTTCCTCAGTAAACAAATTATTCTTTGTTTGGCACAAATTATTCTTCAATTTTCCTTTCTTTGGCTCCCCAGTGCTTAACACAGTGTCTGGTACATAGTAAGTGCTTAATGAATGTTTTTTTTATTAATAAGTGCCAATGGAAGAGAGATGAAATTATCCTCCAATCCGTGGTGGGAGTAAGTGAGCAAGGAGATGCCAAGAGACTTACCCAGGATCACATGACAGCATCAGCCATTTGGAGTTCCAGTTCTTTGTCTGATCGGTGGGCCCTTTAGCTAAAGAAAAGTCATATGGGGTCACATCTGGGTCCAGTAAACACATACACACCACACACCACCACAACAAACACTAACACAACCAAAATTTCAATCACAAAAAAAATGCCCATTTTCTGCCTAAGTCAAGGAATATTGGCTCTGACACATTTCCAGTACAACCAAAGGTTGTGGACAGCTCCAAGGACACGCCAGACCTATTCTGTGCAATCTCCCACCCTCTTCTCATATTGACAATGGTAAAAAAAAGAAAAACACAACAAACTAGATTTGTATCACCTAAATCCCTCTCTTTGCTCGCTTTAGTCTTATCCCTTAGAGGCTGGAAGATTTGCTCAGCAACAGAATGTACTTTAATATTGGGCTGCACAATAAAGATATGATTTACCTAGAACAGTCCAATTTAATTGTGAGAAATGTAAAATCCTACATTTAGGTTCAGGTAATTAGTGACATAAGTATAAATTAAGGGAGATATAGCTTAATAGTAGTTCATGTGAAAAAGACCTGGGGGTCCCAATGGATTGTAAGTTTTTAAAATTAATCAATAGTATGATATGGCATTCAAAAAGGCTAATGCAATCTTAGGCTGCACTAATAGAAGTTTAATGTCCAGGATTGGGGGCGGGAGAGGGAGGGAATAGTCCTCTGTCTTCTCCCTTAATAAGACTTTATCTTGGGTCCTGTGTTTAGTTTTGCTGTGCCATATTTTAGCAGGAATACTAATAAACTAGAGAGGATCCAGAAGAGGCTGAGAAGGCCATATCTATGAGGAACCATATCTATGAGGAACATTTGAAAAAATTGGGGACATTTAACCTGGAGAAGAAAAGACTTAGATAGCATAATGGCTGTCTTGAAGTATTTGAAGGACTATTATATGAATGAAAAACTATATTTGTTCTTAGTTGCAGAGGTCAGAACTAGGACTAGTGGGCAGAAGTGCCAACGAGGCAGATTTCAACTTCATATGGACGAATAACTTTCCAACTGAATTCTGCAACAATGGGGTGGGCTGACTTGGGAAGTGCTCAGCTTCCTATGACTGGATATTTTGAGGCCGAAAGGCTACAGGTTAGAAAAACTAGCAGTGGTACCATTTGGAAAGAGTGATGGATGTGGAATCCCAGTGTCTTCAGTATTCAAACCCCACTCTGACATTCACTACCTGTATGACCTTGGGCCAGTCACTTCACTTGGGTCTCAGTTTACTCATGTGTAAAATGAAGGTATTGGGGGGCAACTAGGTGGCACAGTGGGTACAGTACCAGCCCTGAAGTCAAGAGGACCTGAATTCAAATCTGGCCTCAGACACTTACTGGGCAAGTCACTTAACCCTCTTTGCCTCAGTTCCTCATCTATAAAATGAGCTGGAAAAGGAAATGGCAAACCACTCCAGTATCTTTGCCAAGAAAACCCCAAATGAGGTCATGAAGAGTCAGACATGACTTATTGACTAAACAACAAAATTGGACTCTAAGCTATGTTCCTGTTCTAAATTCTATGATCAATGCTGTGAAAGAAATTCCATCATGGTTTCACCAATTATTCTGACATCTCCTCCAACTCCAAGAGTCAAGGGTTCTGAGAGTCTAGGACCACAGACTGAGAACTAAAAGGGACTTCATGGGCCATCTTAGACCTCAAAGGCCAAAGTCTAAACCTTTTCATTTTACATTTGAGGAAAATAAGGCCCAGGAAAGGTAAATAATTAGCCCCAAGTCACAAAGGGGTCAGAGATGGAATTTGAACCCAGGTCCCTTGACTCCCTACCCATTGTTCCCTCCATTGTACCTTTGTTCTGTGCGCCCTCTGGCTAAAGAAAAGTCATATGGGGTCACATTTGGGTCCAGCACACCCATGCACACCACATGCCATCACAGTCCATTCCATTGTACCACATGCCACCATGGCCCATACCATTGTACCATATTGTTCCTATTCTACTGCTTGTGCTGATGATTACTGAGGTCTAAGAATGATATCTGATATTTGTCACTCACCTCCCTGATAGCCTTTCTGATCTCCAGTGAGCAATAAGGCTGGCTAGACAAAGAAGGAGACTAAGAAATCAAAGAGAAACAAAATTAGATTGCTTAACAGGCCCTTCCTTATCTGTGTAGCAGAGCTGGTGGATTTTGTACTGTGTCCCCAGTGGATGGAGTCTAGGCTGGTCTTAGAAAAGGTGTTTGAAAATACCATAATCCTACCCTTACAACTTCATCAGCTCATCAAAAACCAAAATTAGAATCAAATCTCTCTTCACACAGGATGTAAATGAAGTACTGGTCCTATTCCAAACTATTTCAGCCCAACATGCATTTATTAATCACCTACTATGTGGGGGACACAGTGCTAGGCCCTGGGAAAGACAAAGGGGACAGGCATTTAAAGACAAAATCACAAACAGTCCCTCATCTTAAGGAGCTTTACTTCTCTCATTAATTCTCATTCATAATGGAATTTTATCTCCAGATTCCTAACAATAGAATCATTATATTGAGCACAAAGGACAGAAGGAGTAACATTTTTTATTTCTTTCAGGGACTATTGGGCCACAGAAAAACAAATGACTTCCACCTAAGTAGAAAGCACTTCACAGGATTTTTAAAAGGGAGAAATAAATACCTATCTGCTTTCTAATTTAACTATTTAACAGATGAAACTATTTTTTAAAAAAATCAACATTATTATGTTGGTCTATGTGATGGCTAGTTTAGAGGAGAGATACCTAGCTCTCTATTGTCTGTGTTTGGGACAAAAGAGGGATAGAATCAATTTCAGGTTCCCTGGGAGAGGAAAGGAAGCGACCTGGGTTCTAGTCTCAGCTCTGCTACCAATTTACTAGATGCCCTTGGGCAGAAAATACTTTATGACATCCCTTTGTTATTTAGTTGTTTTTCAACTCTTAATGACCCCATTTGGGATTTTCTTGGCAAAAGATACTGCCATTTCCTTCTCCAGCTCATTTTACAGATAAGGAAACTGAGGCAGACACTGTTAAGTGATTTACAGGGTCATACAGCTAGCAAGTGTCTGAGGCCAGATTTTAACTTAGGAAGATGAGTCTTCTGACTCCAGCCCCCCAACCCCAATACTCTCTCTTACTTACTCTCTCTCTCTCTCTCTCTCTCTCTCTCTCTCTCCCTCTCTCTCTCTAGCACCACCTTGCTGCCCCAGGACATCCTTTAATCATCCCTTAATTCTGAATGTGCACACCTGAACTTGGAAGTTAGAGGACAGAGGTTGAAATCTCATGTCTGATGCTTATGACCTATGCACATTTAGGCAGGTCACTTCTCCTTTCTGGGTCTCAGTTTCTTCCCCTATAAAATGAGGGAGCTGGAGTAGATTCAATTCAATCCAAATAAAATTTATTAAGAGCCTACCATGTACCAAGAGCTATGCTAGACACTAGGAATACAAAGACAAAAAGCTAAACAGTTCCTGCCTTCAAAGATCTTGCATTCTTTTGGAGCAAAGTTATACTTTTATAGAAAACTAAATATAAAATATATGCAAAGTAAATTCTGGAGGGAGTCCACAAGTCTTTTTATATGAAAAGCTATTTGTTGACCAGAGAATTTGGGCTCCAGAGGACACAATGAAAAGGTAGGGGAGAAAAGATAGAAATACAGGGGGGATATAGTTGACGTGGATGGATATGAGGAAGCAGGAAGTAGTGGTCAGGGAAGGGAGCTTTGGCCTAAACTGGAATTACAGGGAATCTGTGTAGAGCTAAAGGACAGTACAGTGTTAACTCTGTCACAGTAGCAAGAATGGCAAGACAAATGATGATCCCTTGCTCCTCCCTGATGGTCAAGAAAGGAGTCAAGGGAGTAAATTAAATTCCAAGGCCTGGATAATTATAGAAGGATCAGGCTCATTTGAAGTACAATCCTCAGCCCACTTTGCTCCAGGTCTTTTTCCAATGTTGAGTAGATTATAAGGGGGTGAGGAGATGGGGTAGAGGCAGTGAGAGTCTGATCTTTGCTGACTACTGTGCAGAAAAAAGAGGGGCAGCAAGGCAGATGGACAGCACTTGCTGCTGCCCAATGATAAAGGCAAGGGCCAATGGCCTCTAAAAGTGTGATCTCTAAGCTCCTTTCATGCTCTAAATATATGATCCTAAAATTCATTTGCTCTTCACAACAATCCTATGAAGCGGGTAATACAAGTATCAATACAATCATTTATTTGCGGATGTGGAAACTGAGGGCCAATAAGAGAGATGAAATTACTTGTGCAAGGCAAGGCAAATGGTAACTGAGCAAGCTTGAACTTGAACCCATGTCTCCTGACTCCTAAGGAAAAAGGATGATATAGTAAGGAAACAATATAGTGGAGTACTAAGAGAGAACCTTGGACCTGGAGTTGTAAAACTAGACCTGGAGTTGTAAAACTAGTCACCAACGCTTGAAACCAAGATGTCATCTTCCACTCACTCTCTCTCAACATCCCCTCCCCACAATTTATTGCCAAATTCCACCCAGTCTACCTTGACAATATCTGTCATATGTGACCTCTTCTTTCCTCTGATACTGCCACCACCCTGGTGCCTCTCTGGTACAGACTGCCATCACCACTACCTCGCTCTTGGACTACTGCAACAGCCTGGTGGCTGGTCTTCCTACCTTAAGGCTTTCTACCCTAGTCCATCCTCCACTCAGCTTTCAAAGAGCTTTCTAAAGCATAGGTTTGTTTTCTCTCTCTCTCTCTCTCTCTGTCTCTCTCTCTCTCTCTCTCTCTCTACTACCACACACACGCACACACACACACACACACACACACACACACACACCATTCAATAAACTCCAATGGCTTCTTTCACCTCTAGGATTAAATAGAAAATCCTACTTGGCTTTCAAAGCCCTTCACAACCTGGTCCCCTCCTACCTTTCCAGTCTTCTTATTCCTAACTCCCCCTTACCTCCACATATTCTTTGGTACAGTGACACTGATCCCCTTGCCGTTCTTGAAACAAGACAGTCATCTCTAGACTCCAGGCATTTTCATTGACTGTACTCCATGTTTTAAATTTCTCCCTTCTCGACTTTGCTTCTTGGATTGTCTGGCTTCTTTCAAGTCCAACCTTCTACAAGAAGCCTTCCCTGATCCCCCTTAATGATTGTCCCTTCCCTCTGTTGATTAGGTTCAATTTATCCTGTATATAGCTTGTTTGTACATGGTTGTTTACATGTTGTCTTCTACATTAGACCCTGAGCTACTTGAGAGTAGGGGCTGTCTTTTGGCTTTCTTTGTATTCTCAGCCATCAGCACAGTGCATGATAGTAGGCATTTCATAAATGTTTTCTGACTGACTGATTGAAGTCATATACCAGTTTTGCCATCTGTATGACCTTGGACAAGTTACTTATCCTTTCAAGGCCTATTTCCTTCTCTGTATAATGAGGGAGCTGGCCTATGTGGTCTCTAAGGTCCCTCACTACTCTAAATTTTATAGTGCTATGATCCCAAGTTTATTTCTTACCTACAACCACCCTATAACGAGATGCCACCATCCTCCAACCAGATAGACAAGGTAGATTATCAGTGGTTCACTGTGGAGAGTGAGACAAGAAGCTCCCAGAGGGAAAGACTGAGCCTTCTCTAAACCCTCAGTCCTCAAAAAAGAGTATAGGTGCTTAACGAATGTTTGTTGAATGATTTCACCTAATTTAATTATAAAGACTATGATGGAACTATCAAAATTTTCAATAGAATAAAAGAGAAATGCATAACATAAAGTGTTTTACTATTTTTATAAACATTCCATGGGCACACTTGCGTGAATCCACCTTCTCTTTTTGCCTAAGTCTCATCCATCCTTCAAAGCCCAGATCGAGTCTTAGCTCCTTCAGGAAGACTAACTTAGCCTTCATGATCTGCCTCCTCCACCCCTTCCCCAAAACTCCCATAGCATTTACTCTGTAACCTACATTTAGCACTCAGACTATTTGGCCTAGTAATCTTAGTTACCTCTTTTAAGTAGCATGTTGATCTTAATATGCCCATATTTCCTCACAAACCTGGCTTCTATAAAACCTGAGAACAGTCTATAATTGGTATAATTTTGCAGTGTACATTCCAAGAATACAGGCAACAAAAAGATATGAAACCATGATATACAGGGATTGGTTGAAAGGACAGATGTTTTTGCTTAGGGAAAAAAAAAAGATAAGTGGGGAATAAATCATGGTGTTCAAGCATTTGAAAGGTTATCATTTAGAAGAGGGAATAAACTTCTTCATTGTATCCTTGGAGAGCAGAATAAGGGCTGTAGTTGGTAGTTCTGGGAGATAGTTTGTAGCTATAGTAGTATAATCCAAATGACTTGCCTGAGGCAAGGCAAAAGGTAAGCAAATACAGTCAAGTTCCACCAGGTACTACACTGGAGTTGGAAAAGAACAGTCCTGGTAATGTACTAGTCTTCTTCCAAGACTCCCTGAACCAATCAGCAGAGAAAGCTCATCCTCTTCTAGCTCAGGGTTAAGGAAGGAAGAAAACTTAGGACTGGGCAACAATGGAATAGACTATATTGTAATTAATCATCAATCAGTCAATAATCACTTATTAGGAGCCTCCCACGTGCCAGGTCTAGTGCTAGATTCTGGGGATACGAAGACAAAAATGAAACAGTCAAGCCCCTTGACCTCCAGGAGCTTACATTCTATCTAGAGATGTAAGAAATTCTCCAGGGGCAGCTAGATGGCACAGTGGATAGAGCACTGGCCCTGCAGTCAGGAGGACCTGAGTTCAAATCCGACCTCAGACACATAACACTTACTAGCTGTGTGACTCGAGGCAAGTTACTTTACCCCAATTGCCTCACCAAGAAAAAGAAAAAGAAAAAAAAAAATTCTCCATCCTTGGAGGCCTTCAAGCAGTGCCTGGGCAACCACTTGTTAAGGACATAATACATTTGATTCTTGCCTCAGTTTAGGGTTGGACTAGATTCTTAAGGTCCATTCAGGAGAGGATTCTAGGAAGATAGTGGAGTAGGTCAGAAAACTTTTGGCTCTCCAAATTTCCTCCACAAAAAAAGACAGAACCTCACCTCAGAGGGAATGTAGAGCATCGGAAATAAGAAAAAGTGGGATAAAGCAATTGTCCTTATAAGATGATCTAACAAGTTTCCAGGGAAGACTGGACCTCCAGGGGTATAGGTTAGACTACAGTGAAGTGCAAACATCTCCAGGATGACCGTGGAATTTACATTCAACAAGCCCTGGGGGATAGTTGGGTTGGGAGGCAGCCTTAGCCTCAGAAGCCTTCACCTCACTGACACTGTTGGGGTTGGAAGGCTTAGTAGGAGAAGATTGAAGGACCTTCCATTGTCAAGGGCCACCAAGCACAGCTGAGACCAGATGCATGCCAGGCTGCGGTTGCAGCTGTGGGGTGAAGGATGCCTGGTGAGTGCAGTGGCAGAGGGGAGGGGATCCTGCTGGCTGTGGGGACTTACAGGAGAACAGAGTCTCTGGTTTCAGTTCCAGGGCAGAGACAACAGCTGTAGTTTGCAGTCATGAGAGGAACGAAAGGGAACAAGAGCATTTGTGGGACAGTGTGGCTGGGGGCGCTAGCTGTGGCTTAGGAGTGGAGAAGACAGCCCAAGGTTGGGTCCCAAGACAGACCTCAGAAAATAACAGTAAAAAGGACCTGAGGCTAGGGCCATCGTTCCCCACATCTTGGGACTAAAACTTGATCATCAATAGCTGCTAAAAACCAAAGTAAAACAAAAGAAAAATGAGTAAGCAAAGGAGAAAGAGCCCAACCATAGATAGCTACTATGGGGAGAAGGAAGATCAGGGTTCATATTCAGAGGAAGATAATGGAGCTAAAAATGCTATTTCTTGTTCAATTAGAAACATTAAATGGTCCCAAGCACAAAAAGAGTTCTTGGAAGAACTTAAAAAAGACTTTAAAAATCAAGTAAGAGAGATCGAAGAAAAATTAGAAGAAAACTACCCTGAAATTCTAGAACAGGAAAGCAAAGCAAAAATAGAAAAAATCCACCAATCATCACATGAAAGAGATCCCAGGAGGAAAACTTATAGGAATATCATAGCCAAGTTTCAAAACTCCCAACTTAAGGACAAAATATTGCAAGCAACAAGAAAAAAAATTAAATATCATGGAGCTACAAATAAGGATTACATAAGACCTAGCAGCTACCACACTGAAGGACTGTAGGTCTTGGAATATTGTATTTCATATAGCAAAAGAGATGGGGTTATGACTAAGGGCAACTTATCTAGCAAAGATAAGTATAATCTTGAATAAAATAAAAATAGACATTTAATGACCTGAAAGACTTTCAGGTATTCGCGACAAAAACAGCAGAATTTAATGGAAAATTTGACATAAGATCCAGGAGAAATATAAGGTAAACATTAAAGACTAATTATAAGGGTCTCAATAAGATCACATTGTTTACTTCTTATGTGTGTAAATGTTATCAGTACTCTTATGACTATTATAATTATTTGGGCAGTTTAAAAGAAAGTCTTGGGCTGAGCTATGTATTCTAAAAAAAACTGTAGGGAGAGAAAGAAGGAGCACTTATTGCATACAAATGGGGCATAAAAGGAAGAACTGATACAGAAGAAGCTAGTGGGGGGGCAAGTAGTGCTGGAACCTTATTCTCATCAGGAATGGGTTAAAGAGGGAACAACATATATATTTAGAAAGTATAAAAGTCTTCTAAATAAAGAAAGAAATAAGAGGGCCAGGGGGAAGGGCAGGGGGAGAGGATAAGGAAAGGGCTCTTAGAGACGTAGATAGGATAAGGAATAGGAGGTCAAGGTAGTAGGTAGAAGTAAAGTAGAGGAGTGAGGAGGGATAGAAAAAATAGGCAAGGTAAATAGGGCAAGAAGCATAGCGAGGAAAAATAGGAAGGAGGAAAATACCCAGCAAGTAATTATAGCTTAGAATGTGAATGGGATGAATTTACCCATAAAAAGGAAATGGATAGCAGATTAAAAATTTGAATTCAACAATGTTACTTTTAGGAAACACAATAAAAATAAGAGACACTCACAAAGATAAAATAAAGGGCAGGAGTAGAATATATATATATATATATATATATATGTGTATATATATATATGTGTGTGTGTGTATATATATATGTGTGTGTGTGTGTGTGTGTGTGTGTGTGTGTGTGTGTATATATATATATATATATATATGTATATGTCAGGGGTAGTAACCATGATCTCAAAGTTAAGGCTATAATACATTTAATCAAAAGAGAAAATAGGGAAACCATAGTATGTATCAGCAATATTATTCAATATTGTTTTAGACCATTTAAAATAACTAGACAGTATAAAATACCTGAGAGTATACCTGTCAAAAGACACAGAAACTTGGGCAGCTAGGTGTCACAGTGGGTAGAACTCTGGCCTTGGAATCAGGAGGACCTGAGTTTAAATCTGTCCTCAGACACATAACACTTACTAGCTGTATGACCCTGGGCAAGTCACTTAACTCTGATTGCCTCACCAAAAAAAAAAAGAACAATAAAACAAAAAAAAACACAGAAACTATATAAACAAAAAACACCTTTTATGCAAATAAGGTCAGATCTAAATAATTGGAGTAGTATTTATTGTTCATGAGCAGGTAAAGCCATAATAAAAAAAAATGACAATTTTACCTAACTAATCTATTTACTCAATGCCATCCCAATTAAATTACTAAAAAAGTATTTTAACGAATTAGAAAAAAGTAGCAAAGATCAGCTGGAAGTATAAAAGGTCAAGAACCAGGGAAAAAAGATGTAAAGGAAGGAGATTCAGCAGTATCAGACCTTAAACTATATTATAAAGTGAGAGCATTGTTGAAGTATAACATGGAAAATTTTCAATTATTTTAAATTAAAATTTTCTTGTACAAATAAAACCAATGTAACCAAGAATAGAAGGAATGCAGAAAATTGGGGGGAAACTTTCATTGATAATCTCTCATTTAGGAAATGATTATGTTGGACTATTGCTAGTGAGCTGACTGATTTTGAAAAACGTGGGAAGAGTTGGGACCTATGAAGGAAGATGCTATTCACCTTCAGAGAAATAGATCACAAATGGAAATATGCATAGTACAATCTTATGTGTATATGTGTGTTTATAGACATTTACGTACATGTATATATACACACATATGTGTATGTGTGTGTGTGTGTGTTTAATTGTAGCGTCCTTTAGGGTAGGGGGGAGGGGGGAAATAAAGTAAAAAGTGCACAGCAGAGAACAAAAAAAAAACCTACAAGGAAGCAAAGAAAAGTTTGGGTAGGTTGGAAAACAATGTGTAGTATTTATTATACAGGTTTTTTGAAATGGAAATTTATTGCTTTATATTGAATCCTCTATTATGTTCTGCTATGTACATGGCATGTTCTTTTTTTTTCTTTTCTCATTTCGTATTTAAGTTTAAAATGAATAAGAAATTTACCCAAAAAAAAGTCCAATCAGAGAATTGTAATTCTAAATGAAGGATGCTAATATTGTTTCAGTTGATTATCTTGGCAACCAGGTCTACTGGAATATCTCTATATAGTTCTATGGTGACTCCTTAGGAAAAGGATTTTCTTCCAGATCAGGTAGGGTGGGCTGAATAGAAGGATTTATTTCTTTTTTAAATTTTTCTTTTTTCTAATTAACAAGCATTTATTTCCTCTCCTCACCTCACTTTCCCAATTGGCAAAAGAAAATAAAAACCCTTGTAATGTATATGTAACCAAGCAAAACAAATTCTCACATTGGCCATGTCCAAATATATACACCTCATTCTGAACTCTAAAGTCTATTATCTCTGGGTCTGGAGGTGGGTAACATATACTTCCTCATTAGTCCTCTGGAGCTGCGATTAGTCATTGTGATTATCAGAGTTCTTACTTTTCTCTAGATTATCTTTCAATCTTGCTATTGTATTAATTATTCTCCAGGTTTTGCTTACTTCCTTCTGCATCAGTTCATACAAATTTTCTCAGGTTCCTCTGAAACCATTTCTTTCATCATTTCTTAAGACACAATAGTATTCCATTTCATTCATATATGAGAATGCGGTTGGCCTTTCTTCAATCACAAAGTAGACTGATTTCTAAAGAAATCCCTCCAGCGTGCTATCATATTGATTCATTCTTTGGAGTAAGGACAGAAACACATTTTTACTTTCCTATACTCTGGGATTCCAGTGCCTTTCGTAGTTGTGTTCATACTCCTTGGTCCAGGCACCTGTTTGGCTAAGAAAATTAGTGAAAAATATCTGATATCTCCCCCTACACCTCCTGCCGCCGCCACTACCACCACCACCACCACACACACACACACACACACACACACACACACACACACACTTTTTCCTATACTGTGGGAAACAAACTCATTTCAAACTTTTTAGAATAGGGCTGCTGTTGTCCTTAGTGGTTATTAACCTGTTGACCTCTTGTCTCACTCCACCCAGAATGAAAAGAAACTCTTGCTACCCCAGCTAAGCTGGAGCAGGGTGGACTTCCTCCCCTGGCTGCACTCAGGGAGTCTTTGGGGAAGTCTAGACGGTTGCTAGGACAGCTCTTTGCTGGTTCAATGAATGGAGGGACCTGTGTGTGTCCTGATCTCCACATTGGCTGCTCCACCAGAGAGTGTGAACATGCCAAAGGATCCTTGGAAGGAAAATGCCTGCTGTGCTTGTTTCCCTTTTGTTTTGTTCTGAGATCTCAAAACACATACGGAGAAACCCTGGAGTCCTTATCCACCTCTCAAAGAGAAGTTTTTTCCATAGATCACTCTTCTCTCAAGGCAGGTTTATGTATCAGAGAGAGTCTGAGGCTTGGAGTCTGAAGATCTGGATTTGAGCCCCAGCTCCAAAAACTTGCTAGCCTTGTGACCACGGGCATTTAATCAAGGGGAGAGTTAGGAGGCTTTCAGATTCCAGTGTGCTGGAGCCTGAGCCCAAAGCAGACCTCAAGATCTTCCCACTATGAGGCATTAAAAAAAAATTCCATTGAGGAAAGAGGGCAATCATTAACAGCTGAGTTCTAAACTCTCTAATAGTTTTTTAGGACCTGCTTGAGAGTAGGAAAATGACTCCTTTGCTTTTGATACCCTCAGTCCCAGTCTATCCCCTGGAGGCCCTTAGAAATCCTCCTCTTAATTTCACTGAGTCTTCTCAGTCATATTTAAAACAAAATTCTATGAGTAAGGGAAAAAAACATTACTGTAAGCTCCTCAAAGATAGGGTTTGTTGTTTTGTTTTGTTTTGGTTTGGTTTTTGTCTTTATATACTCAGGGCCTAGCATATTGTCTAATACATAGATCCTTAATAAATATTTGCTTGTTGATTGATTGATAAGTCATCCTTAACTAAATTAAATAGAGCAAAATAATACGAAACACTTACGACTGTCACAAAAGCACACAGATGTGGAAACATTGTTTTGCACAATGTTCTATGACCTCGTCTGTTTTACTAACAGTATTCATAGATCATGGTACTCATTGAGTTTAAAAGATAAGAATGGTTGGAGGGCATGGGGAAAAGCAACTACAAGTGTTTATTTTGGAGATGTGTTTATTTGGGGGAAGGGGAGGAAAAATGATAGGAAGATATGGGTTTTGAATCGGCTAGCTTTTTCTATCTTGGCTTCTCTTATAATTGGGAGAGAAATGAATTTTCCTACCCATACTACTTCTGACTTGGGCTTAACTGCCCCCACAGCTTCAGGGATCCTGTGAGACAAAGATAGATTGATATAAATCCATCTTAGTAAGAACAGGAGAAGCCAATCAGTATGCTCCAGCTTCCCTCACTCTTTCTTGCCCTATATGCCTCTGATTGACATAATGTCCTCTTCGGTAGACAATAGAGTACTTCTTGTTTTTCAGTCATGTCTGGCTCTTCATGACCCCATGGGACATAGTCCTCCAGGTCCTTCTATCCTCCACTATCTCTTGAAATCTGTCCAAGTTCTTGTTGTTGTTTCACCCGATACATCCACAACTGAACTTTTTTTCCCCTCGGTTTTGGCCCAGCCACTTCACTTGTACTGGTTTTTGTAGTTGTCCTCCACTCTTCCCTAATAGTGTCCTGGACACCTTTGGACCTGAAGGGGTCATCTTCCAATGTTATATCTTTAATCATTTTAATATTGTCCATAGGGTTTTCTTCGCAAAGGTACTGGAGTGGTTTGTCATTTCCTTCTCCAGTGGATCACCTTTTGTCGGAACTCTCTACTTTAGTAATACAGCATTTCTGTTGCTTAATAACACTAATGATGCACAAGTGTATCTACATGTTCATGTTTTACTACCAACTGATTATTGCCAAAAATAATAGGCACTAAAAATCTGGAGGCATTCCCATCAATTAAAGAATGACTGAACAAATTATAGTATATGAATGTAATGAAATATTATTGTATTATAAAAAACTAAAGATATGAAGAGCTCAGAGAAACTTACGATAACTTACATGAATTGGTACAGAGTGAAATAAGTAGAACTAGGAAAGTAATCTATACAATGATCTTAATAATGCAAAGAAGAACAACATTGAATAACAACTACAAACAATGAGAGGACAAATCATGACTTCAGAGCCTGATGAAGAAGCTTGCCTCCATCTCAGCAGAGAGGTGATGGATGACATATATACTGGGAGGCATACACTGTCATACATAGATAATTGTTTCGCTTATCCATAATTCTTTGTTGGAAGGGACAATATCTATGGGAAGTGAATGATGGAAAAAAATAAGAAAGCATCAACAAAATATTTTTTTAAATTATGATGTCAGCATGGAAAGATGCAGGAGTCTAGCTTGCCCATATGTACTCTAACAATGACCTACAAAAGACATGAAATCAAAGAATTATCAAGAATCCAAAGAGACAGTGTAGTAAGTTCTTTTATCTTGGCCAAGACCATTGGAAAAAAAAAAAAAGAGAGCCAACAGATGAAGCAAGGAGATGAGGTTCCTATCAGGAAAGTGAGCCCGAGTTCAGGTGAATAAGATGGAAGACCACAACAGCTCTCCTTTTCCCAACCTGCAAAGTCCCAAGAAGGCTGGAATTAGCAGCAGCTCCCTGATCACATTGCAAAGCTCTTACCAGGGAAACTAAGGCCTGCCAACACTCTGAGCCTGCACACAACAGGGGAAGTGAAAGCCAGAAGCATGACCCCAGAAATTAAGGTCAGCACCAAATAAGTCTGACCCAAGAGTGAGGGCTTGGCCCTGGCACGATGTCCCAAATCAATATACAAAAGAACGTACCAAACACTACACAGAAATATTATAGATCGAGAGATGCCCAAAAGAAAAATCAGAAAAAAAGAAGTGGGAGAAAAAAACTGGAGGGAGGATAAATAGTTTAGAATAGAAGGCAGGAAAACTTATTCAAGTAGTAGATTCAATGAAAATTAGAATACACCTAACAAAAATCAATATTCCATGAGAAAACAAAGGATACATAATATATTTAAAAGATCACGAACTGTGACTATGTTGAATTTTACCAGGAATGCAGCATTAGTTTGACATCAGGAGTACCATAAACAAAATATTCTATATCGAAAACAAAACAGTAAAAATGATATTGTTATATCGATGGATGCAAAATAGAACTCATTTTTGTAATAAAAATAAAAAGATACAGGAATAAATGGACTTTTCCTTAACATGATAAATAATATCTATTTAAAATTAAGAGTCATTATTGTATGTAATAGAGAAATACTAAAGGACTTTCCAAGATTGGGATAAAACAAGGGTGTCCATTATCACCATCAGTATTTGATATTTTGTTCTAGAGATGTTAACTATAGCTATAAAACAAGAAAAAAATTGAGGAAAAAAATATAGGCATAGAAGATAAAATTACTGCTTTTTGTAGATGACCTATATAGAGATCGGCTTAGAGAACTATAGAGATTCAATTAAAAATTGAGCAAAACAATAGCAACAGCAAAGTAGAAGGTTATGAAATAAACCTAGATGAATCATCAGCCTTTCTGTATTTTACCAACAAAATCTAACAGAAATAGATAGAGAAATTTCAGTTAGAATAATATTAGAATCTATAGAATATTTGGGAGTCCATCTGATGAACCACACAAAATTTTTATGAATATAGCTACAAACTCTTTATGTAAAAAGAGAAAAGATTAATTAATTGATACATTAATTGCTTATGGTTAGGCAAGTCAATATAATAAAAGACATTATCACCTAAATTGATTTGTTAAATGCCATACCAAACTATCAAAGGGTTATTTCATAGAGCTATGGAAAATAATAAAATTCATCTGGAAGATCAAAAATTCAAGATTCTCAAAAAAAATGAAAAAGGGGTGAAGGAAGGGGAGTAGCAGTACTATAACTGAATCTATATTAAAAGACAGAAATTATTGGAACTTAAATTATTTGAAAATAATTTAAAAATAGAAAAAATCATTAGTGGGACAAATTAAGGACACAAATTCTAGAAGGAAATAAACACAGTAGTATATAGCTTGTTAAACCTAAAGACTTCAGCTAGGTGGTGCAGTGGATAGAGCACCAGCCCTGGAATCAGGAGGACCTGAGTTAAAATCTGGCCACAGACACTTAGTAGGTAGCTGTGTTACCCTGGGCAAGTCACTTAACCCCCATTGCCAACAAAGACAAAAAACAAAAACAAAAACAAAAACAAAGACTCCAGCTACTGGGGTAAAGATTCAATATTCAAAAAAGATAAAATTATATAAAACTGAAGAACAGTCTAGTGGAAATTAGGTTTAGACCATCATATTACATCATAGGCTCTACATAACACATTATCTAGGTCACATTAAAAACCAATTCAAGAAGCATAAGAGGAGATACCTTTCATAACTATGGATAGGTAAAGATTTTTTTTTTAATTTTTTATTCTGATGTTTTATTTTTTTATTAATTTATTTTGATTTATCAACAATCCCTTCCATATGCTTTTGAGTTTAAAATTTTTCTCTCCCTTCCTCCCCACCACTCTCCCCAAGACGGCATACAATCTGATATAGGCGATACACATACATTCCTATTAAACATATTTTCGCATTAGTGATGTTGTAAGTAAGAAATAGAACCAATAGGAGGAACCACCAGAAAGAAGAAACAAAACTCAACAGAAGAGAAAAAAAAATAGCAAATAGTATCCTTTGATCTGTCTTCAAATTTCGTAGTTCTTTCTTTGGATGTGGATAGCATTTTCCATCATAAGGCCTTTGGAGATGTCTTAGATCCTTGTATTGCTGGAAAGGGTTAAGTTTATTAACCACAGGAAAGAAAATGGACAATATCATTACATAAAAACTGAAAAACTTTTACACAAGAAAAACTAATGTAGTTCAAATCAGAAGGAAAACTGTTACTTGAGAAAAAAATATTTACAGCAAGTGGTTGTGATAAAAGTCTGGTAATCAAGATAAACAGAGAACTAATTCAAATGCACAAAAAAGAGGTCCCTCAATAGATGATCAAACAAAATGATCAAAAGCAGTTTTCCAAAAAATAAATAAAAGCAAACTATCAGCAACCATATCAAAAAAAGTTCCACATCATTAATAAGAGAAACGCAAATTAAAATGACCCTAATATTCCATCTTACAACCCACCAAATTGACAAAGATAACATAAGAGGAAAATGACAATTGTTGGAAGGAATGTGGAAGGACAAGGACCTGAATGTAGTGGCAGTAGAACTGCAAATCGATACAACCCTTCTGGTCAGGAATTTAGAAATATAACCAGAAGGTCACTACACTGGGTATACTCCTGACCCAGCAATACCACTACTAGGCCTAAAGCCCAAAGAGAGGAAAGAATAAAAAGAAAATAAAAAGAAAGACCCCAAAATACAAAAATATTCATAGCAAGATTTTGTGTTACAGCAAACAACTAAGGCAGTGTTCAATTGGGGAATGGCTGAACAAATTACAGGATGTGAATATAAAAGAATATTAGTGCACCAAAGAGATGGGGAAATCTGGAAAGAATGGTACGAACTGATATAGAGTCAAGTGAAAAGAATGAGAATTATTTAGAAGATGGATATAATTATAAAGAAAAATAACTTCGAAAAGATTTAAGAATTCTGGTCAACGCAATGACCAACTATAACACTACAGTCAGAGTACTGGGTTCAAATCCTACCTCTGATGTCTTCTGTCTGTATGACAACCTCTGCAAGTCTAGATCTATAATCCTATAACTTCAGAGGATGAAGAACGATGTATGCTTCCCACCACCCAACAGAGAAGTGATGTACTTGGAGACGCAGAATGAGACATAATGTTTTTGGACATTAACAATATATGAATCCATTTTGTGTGATTATGCTAACTTCTTACAAAGAAGGGTTTTTTAATGAGTGGAGAAGAACAGGGAGAAAAAGGAGCATTAGTGAAGCAGTTTTTAAATGTACATAAGAGAACAAAAAGAAGTTTAGGGTGAAATGTACAAAGAAGGAAACCTTTGGAACTAAAATACTGAATGTTTAATTTCCTTTCTTCCTTCCTGGGTCTCCCTATTTCACCCAGGCTGAAAGTACTGGGGCTGCTTATGGGCCTGATGTTACTACGAATCAGCAAAGGAGCCTGACTTACTCTCTCCAACCTGGTCCAGTTCACCCCTTTCTAGGCAGCCTTATGGCTCTCTGCTCTCAGGAGCTCCCTATAATAATTCTGGACTTAGTGTAGACACTAGATTGGCTTTAACCCTACAGCCGCTCCAAATTTCTGAGATGAAACAATTCAAGAGCCTCAGCTTCCCTGTATCAGGGATTACAGGTGTGTGCCACCATGCTCAGCTTTAGTATATACTTTATACTTAATAAAATTCATGGTTTCACATACAATACTCTCTTTCTGTTCTTTGTATATGAAAATGTTTGTGTTTGTTGGTGTCTATCAAATTTGGAATAGCAAAACATTAAAAAATATTTAAATACTTTCCACCCATAATAGAATTTCTAGACAGCCCTGATCTAACCTATTTGGGAAACTTTATTCTTTTATTTCTCCCTCAACCTTTTCCATTTGTAGTTCATTTGAAAACACTGACAGCATTACAGAAAACAACTCAGATTTCTATACCATTTTACAGTTTGCAAAACATTTTCATCACAACAACCTAATGAGCAAGATAGTATACAGATTATTACTTCCAAATAAATACAAATAAGAACACTGAGGCTCTGAGAGATGAAGTGACTTATCTACAATCACACTAATAAGTTTTGGAGGCAGGATTTGAACCCAGCTCTCCTGACTCCAAGTCCTGCAAGTGAATCATTGCACTGTACTATACCAAAGAGAAACTGGGCCTGTGGCCACATGAGTTTCCCAGGTCCTTCAGAGTGCCTGGAAATTCTTGTATCTGTAGCTATAAAATACTCCACAGGTTGTTCCTGCAGAGGGATCAGGAACTCTGAGAAGACCTAGTTCAAAAAGCTCGTTGTTAATACAGCAGAGAAATCAAAGCAGCTGGTCCCAAGAGAGATGAGAGGATCAGGTCTGGGCCCATTTCACTGGCCATCGCACTGGATTTCTGCCTCTAAAGCTCTGTACTGAAGAAGAGGATGTCATGCTGCATGTACCCTATTGCTGAAAAGCAAGAACAGACAAGTGGGTCTTGGGTGTACCGCTGATCAATACAACTAAAAGGGTCTGAGTTATCTTGGCTGGTGCCTTTCTATTTGTGTCTGTCTGTGTGTGCTACTTGTCAGTCGATTCTTTTGGGAAAATAGCCAAAGGAACAAGTGGCGTGTGTGTGTGTGTGTGTGTGTGTTTGTGTATCCCTTCCTCGGTTTCACTATCTGTGACCCTGTTCATCACATCGCCCAGGAGCCTGGGGTATCTGCAGCACAGAGGAGAGTGCATTTCAGAGTCAGTGGAGGCCATGCGTGCAGTTAAAAGTTTGCAACTCCGTCCCCACCCTTTAAGAAGGAGCCTTAGCTGGGTCTAGGGCAGGGGTGGAGGAGTGATATCCATTTGAAAGGACTAAGAATCAGAGAATCTCTTTTCCCATTAAAAAAATATGCTTCCCAAAAATATATTTCCCAATTTCCCCCTCCTCTTTTCAGACAGTCATCCCTTATAACAAGAAATTAAAAGAAAAAAAGAAAGCAAGTCAGCAAAACTGGCCAGTACATCAGCCAACTCTAATGTTAAGCCCAGCGTTCAATACCCAGAGTACCCTATTCTGAAAAGAAGAGAGGGAAGAATATTCTTTTATCTCTTCTGTGGGGAGAGGCTTGGTCATTACAAATAGTGTTTGTTCCATTTTTTGTTTGCTTTAGTCCTTTCCATTTACATTGGTGTAGTTATTGTACAGATTGTTTTCCTGTTTCTTCATTTTGTATCAGTTTTTATGACTTTCCCTTGCTTCTCTGTATTCAGTATAGTTTTTTTCTTTTTCTTTTTTTTTTTTTTTACTGTGCAATAACATATCATTACAGCCATATACCAATTTAAGTCATTCCACAATCATTGGGTATTTGCTTTCTTTCCAGTTCCTTGCTACTATAAAAAGTGCTGCTATAAATATGTTCGTGTATATTTTATTACTGACCTTCTCGGGTTATATGCCTAAAAGTGGAATCATTGAGTCAAATGCATTTTAGTTACTTTCTCAGAATAATTCAAATTGCTTTACAGAATGACTGGAACAATTTGTTCCACCAACAATGTATTACTGTACCCATAAACCAATATTGACTACAGAATTAAATAGAATCTAAAGTCAGAAGACATTTCAGGCCACCTAATCTAACATATACCTTCTGTAAAAAGCAGTCTTAGTTTAAAGATCTTGAATGCTAGAAACTCACTGTCCTCTAATGCAGTCCATTGTACTTGAGACATCTTTTTAAAAATATGTTTTTATTGATACCTTTTGTTTTTTACAACACATTCATTTCCCCCCTTCCCTACCCAAAGCCATTCCTTATTATAAAAATTAAAATAGAGGGAGAAAATAGTTCTGCAAAACTAATCAACACATCAACATATCTAATAGTACATAAAACATTTTATATCCCCAACCTATGCAAAAATCTGCCTCCTTTTAACCTCCACTCCACTACTCCTATTTCTACTGCCCTCACCCCCAACCTGAAGCCAAGTACAGGCATACCTCATTCTTTTGCACTTTGCTTTATTGAGCTTCACAAGATACTGGTTTGTTTGGGGGTTTTTTTGTTTGTTTTTTACAAATTGAAGGTTTGTGGCAAACTTGGGTCAAGCAAGTCTATCGATACCATTTTTCCAACATGTGCTCACTTCATGCCTGTGTCACATTTTGGTAATTCTTGTGATATTTCAAATTTTTTCATTATTATTATATGTGTTATGGTGATCTGTGATCAGTGATCTTTGATGTTTCTACTATAATTGTTTTAGGGCACATGAACCACGCCCATATAACTTAATCAATAAACGTGTGCATTGTGATTGCTCCACTGACTGTTATACCTGGTCTCTCTCCCTCCCCTCAGGCCTCCCTATTCCCTGAGACACAACAATATTGAAATTAGACCAATTAATAACCCCACAATGGCTTTAAGTGTTCAAGTGAAAGGAAGAGTCAATCCACACCCCAAACTTCATTGTTGTCTTATTTTAAGAAATTGCCACAGCCACCCCAGCCTTCAGCAGCCAGCACCCTGATCAGTCAATGAGGCAAGACCCTCCACCAGCAAGAAGATTACGACTCACCGAAGGCTCAGTGTGTATATTGCTTTTTTTTATGCATGATACTATTGCACATTTAATAGACTAACAATGTAGTATAAACATAACTTTTATATGTACAGGGAAATCAAAAAATCCATGTGACTCATTTTATTGCAATATTCACTTTATTCAGTGGTCTAGAACCAAACTCACAATTATCTCTGATATATGCCTGTAGAACAAATATCATTCTCATCATTCTCCTTCTATATGATAGCCCTTCAAATATTTGAAAAGAGTGATTGCCTCTCCACACCCCCACACCCACATCTCTCTTCATTCTACTTACAAGTAATTCTCAAGTGACATGACTTCAAGTCCCCTGATTAACCCAGATACTCTCCTTAGGACATGCTCCACCTTAACAATGTCCCTCCTAAAATGTGGTACCCAGAACTAAATGCAATATCCCTCCATACATTATGACTGGGAGAGAATATAGAGTAAGTCACACTACATCCCTAGTCTAAAATTCTATTAATGAAATATATATCATACATATTATATTTATATATATGTATTGCCATCACTACAAGTAGAGAGAATATAGAGTAAGTCACACTACATCCCTAGTCTAAAATTCTATTAATGAAATATGTATAATATATATTATATATATATATACATATTGCCATCACTACAAGTCTTTTCCACATGAACTGTTGTCTAGCCACATCACCTACGTTCTATTCTTGTGAAGTTATTTCGACAACGACAACGTTATTTTTCTTCCTATTAAATTTCAACATATTAGATTCAATCCATCATTCTAGTCTACTGAGATCTCTTTGGATTCTGAACTTGCTATCCAACATATTAGCTCTCCTTCCCAGCTTTGTGTCATCCCTAAACCCAGTAAGAAAACCAACCAAAGGGGCAGCTAGATGGCGCAGTGGATAAAGCTTCGGCCTTGGAGTAAGGAGGACCTGAGTTCAAATCCGACCTGAGACACTTGACCCTTACTAGCTGTGTGACCTTGGGCAAGTCACTTAACCCTGATTGTCTCACCAAAAACAAAAACAAGAAAACCAACTATGGCTCTGTTCAAAACATTGCTGGAACTTGGCCTGGGCAAGGTGAATAGCTGACAAGGACATAACAAAGAGGAACAATGAAGAAGCCAGGCATTCAAACACAAGAATAGTTATTACATCTTAGTTTTTCTTTTTCCTCTTACTATTACATCAGGTGAAAGAATGGAACATCAATCAATCAGCAACCTGGAAATAATTCAAAATTATTTAAAATTGCCTGGCAAATCTAAGCATTCTTTCCAATGAATAAGATCCTGAAAAGCAAATTGATTTTGATGATGTAATCAAATCCTTTGCAGCCATTGCAGCAAGAAAAGCTGGGTTGCAATCATTATTAAATTTTTAACTGAGCTTCAGTCCAACATTTATTATGTATCAATTCTATAGGAGAGACAGTGCCAGGGGGAAGGGAACTGGAGATTTAAAACAACACAGTTAGGAGCAGCTAGGTGGCGCAGTGGATAGAGCACTGGCCCTGGATTCAGGAGGACCTGAGTTCAAATGCAGCCTCAGACACTTGACACTCACTAGCTGTATGACCCTGGGCAAGTCACTTAACCCCATTGCTCAGCCAAAAAACAACAACAACAACAACAACAACAAGAACACAGCTGACCCAGTCAAAACGCTATTGGGCATACAGCTCAAGGAAGTCAAAACAAAGTCTCAACATGCACCAAAATATTCATAACCCCACTTTCGTAGGAGCTAAGAACTAGAAACAAAATGAACGCCCATCAGCTGGAAATCACTGAAAAATATGACTATACAGTCATGTAATGGAATATCCCATAGTAAGAAATGATGAACACAAGGAATTTAAGGAATTATGAGATGATTTATGTGACCTGGGGCAGAACAGAATAAACAGAACCCAGAGAACAGCCCCCTCGCTCCTCTGCTGGCTCATCACCTAGATCAGGTCCTCCCAAACTACCCGATATTTAACTACTTTGTATAGATTTGTATTTATTAACTTTTAAATTTATACTGAACATATTTTTACATATGTACTTTTTTCCCATGAGAAGGTAAGCTCATTGTGAATAGGGATTATTTCATTTTTAGACTCATGTCCCCAGCACCTCGCTCAGTGTTGGCACATGTGGTTTGTTGTTCAGTTGTTTTTCAGTCATGTCCAACTCCTTGTGACTCATTTGGGGTCTTCTTGGCAAAGATACTGGAGTGGTTCACCATTCCCTTCTCCAGCTCATTTTACAGGTGAGGAAACTGAGGCAAACAGGGTGAAGTGACTTGCCTAGAGTGACATAACTAGTAAATGTCTCAGGTTAGATTTGAACTCAGGTCTTCCTGACTCCAGGCCCAGCACTCTATCCACTGAGCCATCTAGCTGCCCATTAATTGGCACATGTTGCATATGTTGGCACATAGTAGGTACTTAATAAGTACCTGTTGCTTGATTGACTGAAAACACAAAATGGCTATAACAAAGTAAATGAAAAGATCACTAAAAACAAGTCAAGGAGTACTAGAGGGAAGAGAAGAAGCATTTTTAAAGTGCCTACCATGTGTCAGTCACTGTGCTAAGAGCTTCACAAACATCTCATTTGATGCTCATTGTTGTTGTTGTCCTTTGTACTTGAAGAAGACCAAAATGACCTCACTATGTTGGAGTCAAGTACTGGGTGTCCAGTTGTGGCTGATCAGACCAATACAAGCTCAGCAGAGCTGGGAAGGCTTTACCACAGGTTGGGCACAAATAGTCCATATGAACATTTGGGGAAATGTCTCCGAATTTACTCATCTCACTTTTTTTTTTGAGCTACTACAATTCTGCTTTGCTTATAGATTTCATTCATAACAATCCTATGAAATAGATGCTATTACTTACCTTGGGTCACACAGCTAGTAAGTGTCTGAGGCTAGATTTGAACTAAAGTCTTCCTGGCTCCAAACCTAGTGCTCCAGCCACTGTGCCACCTACCTGCCTTCCAATGGGAAGGCAATGGAAAAACCAACAAAGGTCCCAGAGAACAGAAAATAAACCACCTCCCCCATGGCAAAGGGGCAGGGGACTATGACAGCCCCATGATATTGTGGCCGTTGTCAGATACAATCAGGTCATCTCTTAGTTTTGCTCAGTTGGTAGTCTTTGTCATAAAGGCAGGTTAAGTTTAGAGGTGGAGGGTTTGGAATAACTGATGTAAGGACAAAATGCATCAACATCACTTATTTAAAACAATGAACAACAGCATACTACCAACTCTCAGGCTTACAGTGGGCATGAGACCATGTACCCAAAACACAAGTCAGAATTCAACAGAGCAAAGATTGTCATCAAGTGGATTATAAGAAATCTCTATGAAAAAGAGATCATTTCCAGCTGAGGGATTGAAAGTAAGGAGAAGACTTCATGTAGAAGGCTGCACTTAATCCGGGCCTTTGTGTCAGAGAATATTTCAATATTCAATATTCATGTGGAGGAAGCAGGTTTCAGGAATCAAGGATGGCCTAAACAAATGTGCACAAGAAGGAGAAGCTAGCATAACCCTGGGGGAGCACCTCGTGGTCCCATTTTGTTGGATCATAGAGTACATAAAGATAGTAAGTCAAGTAAGGCTGAGAAGTAGGTTGGAGCCATACGGGGGTGGGGGTGGAACCTTAAATGCCCAGCTAAAGAATGTGTATTTTTTTATATTTAATAGTAATGTATATGTAGACCCTATATCAGATTGCACACCATCTTGGAGAGGGAGAGGGGGGAGGGAGGGGGAGAAAAATCTAAAATTCAAAAGCGTATGGAAGTGATTGTTGAAAACTAAAAATAAATTAATAAAAATATTTTTTAAAAAAAGAATGTGTAGGGGCAGCTAGGTGGCGCAGTGGATAGAGCATCAGCCCTGGATTCAGGAGGACCGAAGTTCAAATTCGGGTGACCCTGGGCAAGTCACTTAACCCCATTGTCTAGCCAAAAAACAAAAACAAAAAAAAAAAAGAATGTGTATTTTGCCCTGGGGGCAACAGGGAGACTCTGAAAATTGGAGGGGTGGGAGGGGGGCAGCTCATAGCATGGAGGGGCTGGGAGGGCAGGAGTGGAGATGGAGGAGAGGAAAGAATAAGAAATAAGAATGAGACAAGGAGGCTGGAAGATTAAATGCCTGGGCTGACTGGAGCTAGGTGGCCAAGTGGGTAGAGCACCCGCTCTGGAGTCAGGAAGACTGAGTTCAAATTCAGACACATAACACTAGCTGTGTGATCCTGAGCAAGTCACCTAACCCCAGAAAAAAAAAAGAGAGAGAGAAATAGGAAAAGTTGAGAGGAGGGACAGGTTTTGAGGAAAATTAGTTCCATTTTAGACATGACGAGTTTGAGCAATCAACAGTGATTGGAGGTATAGGGCAGAAGCTTAATCAGTCAACAAGCATTTATTAATCACTTTCTATGTGCCAGACACTGTCCTAAGTAACAGGAATACAAATACAAGGAAGAAGACAATCCTTGTCCTCAAGGAGTTTACGTTCCAAAGGGAAAAGACAGAACAAAGGGGGATGGGAGTGGGGGGGGGGGGAGATATAGACAAAGTCTATAGCAATCATAGTAATAATAATAATAATAATGAAGCCAGAGAGGAAGGAAAGAAACATGGCTGGCCTGGGGGCCCTCCTTTAAGGGAGGTCCAGGTAGGAGCCATATGTTCAGGGAGAAAAAACTTCTGAACTGTGAGTTCCAGGGCGTGTTTATATCTGGTTTTATATCCCATTTATGCTGCTTACACTACCTCCTCTAAACTACTTTTTCATGATTTAAAGCAGTATTCATGCTTTTATGGGAAGGTGTTGGGGTGGGGGAGGGGAAACAGACAATTTTCAAACCTTTCCGTTGCTCAGTCGTTTTCAGTCATGTCGGACTTTCCATGACCCTTGGGGTTTTCTTGGCAAAGATACTGGAGGAGTTTGCCGTTTCCTTCTCCAGATCATGTTACAGGTGAGGAACTGAGGCAAATAAGGTTAAGTAACTTGCCCAGGGTCACATAGTAAGAGCCTGGGGCCAGATTTGAATTTAGGAAGATGTGTCTTTCTGACTCCAGGTCTGACGCTCTATCCACTGCACCTAGCTACCCTATTTCAAAGCTTACAAAGTGAAACAAATACCTCGTTCTGGTTCTGCTCCTAAAAAAATATTGGCAAGTGGTGGGAGCCTTATGTGAATATATGAGATTTGTCTCATTGCATATTTTTAGGCGATATGAGCCCTGTTGTTGGTGAAGATAATCAAGGACTGGTCATAAACTGAAAACCTTAATTAAGCAGGCATCCCTCCTAGGTAATCTGAAGCAATTGCTCATCCCAAGATAATAAGATATCCTGTTGTTCTTTCATTTAACTGGACAATTTGAACTCTGATAATTAAATGGCCATTTCCCCCTGACTCCCTGCAATTCAAATTAACAAAGTTTTGCTGTAGTAACCATCTTAGTTACATCAGAATTCTAGTCTTGAAGTAAGATGGTCTTCATTTCTGTCCCAACTCCTACACTTACTGAGACAATTCAGTGTTCTAAATCCTAATTTCCTCCTTCATAAAATGGCAGTGCCCTGCTTAACTCGAAGGATTATTTCTAGTAAAGTGCTAGGTTAAAATGAGTGGTTGCTATAGTTACTCTAGAAAGTAAGCTCCTTTAGGGAAGGGACTGTTTCCATTTTTGTCTTTGTATTCCCAGTGCTAGTACAAAGAATGGTGTATGAGTGCTTAATAAATGTTCAAGTGAAAGGAATTCTTATTGTTTTTAAACACTGGCCAGGGCTTTGGGGGGGGTGGGAGTGGGGAATGTTTTTTGTCAGCCTAAAGATCTATGTCACAGAGGAAACAGGATCTTTCTTTTTTCCACTAGAGGGCCAATTCCAGGAATTACATAGTGATTCCCTCCAAAGTATACAAGTCAGACTAGACTCTAACCCTCTTCCCTCCTCTCCCAATTTGGAACCCAAGGGAATAACTTTATAAATAAAAAGAATGCTTATTTCCCTCAACCCCCTTCCACGAGAACTGTCTCCAGGTGTATGACCTACTTGTCCTATGTATTTGCACAAGATTTCTGTATAATTTGCATTTATTTCCATCATGCTCAATTAAAGATCCAGCAACCAGTTTTTGGTAGGCATTCAATAAATGTTTGCTGAATGAATGAATGAATCTAGGTAGGGGATATATGACCTCTGTGTATAAAGATAATTAGCCAATCTCCCTGGAGAGCAATCTGGTAATATAAAATAAGAGTTACACAAGGAATCACACCCCTTGGCCCAGTAGTGATTGCTCTATTACTAGGACTATAGTCTAAGGATGATATTGATGGGGCAGAAAAACCAAGCTGGATAAAAATTTTCCTAATTGCTTTAGAAAAACTCAAAACAACCTTATATGGTCAATGTTTGGGGACTCAATAAATAAATTATGGTATAGCATTGTAATGATATTTACTTTGCTGATTACTGTACCAATAAAATTGACAAATACGAAGATTACAAAAATATGCAAAGATGGATAAGGGGACCCAAACAGAAAAAAGTAGAATTAGAAGATTACAACTACATAAGAAACAACAGTTAGCAAGCTAGCTATACAAGAGATCAGAAGGGAAAACAGAACACAAGTTGTTATCTCTGTAGAATGTAAGCTCCTTGAGGGCAAAGGGTGTTTTTTCATTGTTTATATTTGTATCTCCATCGTCCAGATATACTAATGTACTGAGCACTGGAGATTCAATTAACTGAAGGTGAGTTATTGATCATTTAATCAATGACTGTTTAGTTGAATTCTTATTTTTGAAAAGTTTGAACTACAGTGCTTTTAATCTCCACCTCTGGCTTCTTTCAAAAGTCCCAACTAAAATCCAATCTTGCACAGGAAGCCTTGTCAAAATCCCCTTAATTCTAATGCTTTTGTTGATTATTTCCAATTTAACCTGTATTTAACTTGAAATTATAGGTCAGTAGTTTATTTAGCTTTTTTTTTTTTGTATGCTGTCTCTCCCATTAGATTCTAAACTATTAGAGATAAAAAACTGTCTTTTGCCTTTGTTTCCCAGACCTTAATGCAGAGTTTGGCATATAGTAGGTGCTTAATATTTTTATCAACTGATTGATTTATTTTGCTTTTGTTAAGACTATTGAGTTTATAATAAAACTAACTGTTTTTAAATGAGGTAATTATGAATACCAGGCAATAATACATGCTAAAGGTTAAAAAAATTGGAAGGTTGAGAGAAAACATGGTACAATGCAGAGGTGTCAGATACATAGCTCAAAGGTCACATTTTAGCCCACAACACTTCCAAGTGTGGCTGAATTAGATTAAAATATAATCAAGATATATTTAACAAAGTAAGTAAAATTGCAATAGAATATAGACAATGTCAATATCTGGTTTTTTAAGTCAATATATGGTTTGCAGGGATCCTTATGTACAGTTAAGCAACCTCCACTTTTATTTGAGCTTGACACCGATGGTATAGTGGATATCACACTGGACTTTAAGTTAGAAGGATCTAGGTTCAAATCCCACTTCGGATACTTACTAGCTGAGTGATCTTGGGTGGGTCCTGACCTCTGAGCTTCTGATGAGTTTTCTCATCTATCAAAGAGGTTGGATTATATGGTCTCTAAGGTTTCTTCCAGCTCTAAATTTGCAATCAAGTAAAAGTTCTAACAGATCAGTGAGTCAGAGAGAGATTGATCACTGAGAACTCCAATGATCAGGGAAAGCTTACTAGAGGAAGCAGTCATGGTTAAAAATCACATGGCATCCACTCCTCTTCTTAAGGCATTCATCTCTCCATTTTCCTTTTATAAATGCCTTCCTCTACATATACTCTCACTAGATCAAAGGCAATGTTAGAAAAGTATCTGACCAAATGGGGAGACTTGGGAAGAAATCCACACCATGACCTTAAAAAAAGGCTATGAATAACCAAGAGAAACAAGTTCTGAGAATCCCCTTCTATTCCTGAAAACCAGGGGAGAGAGTGTTCGTGGAGCTGAAATCATGGGGCCTGGAATCCACAGACTGGATTCCTCTCTAAGGAAAGAAGATTGACCACTTGGGATCATCTCTCCTTCCCTCTATGTGCTGTGCAATATGGAGACATTAGCCTCCTTATGGTTAAGACACCCCTGACGGTGCATTTTCACTGGCGTACCCCATACTTGAAATGTTCTATCTCTTCTCTACCACCTACAGACTCTCTTTAAGTCTCAACTAAAATCCTACCTTCTACTAAAAGACTTTCCTAGTCCCCCCCCCTTTTTTTGGGGTGGAGAGCAAGATTAAATGACCTGCCCAGGGTCACACAGCTATTAAGCGTCTAAGGCCAAATTTGAACGAGTCCTCCTCTGGGCCACCTAGTTGCCCCTCCCAATTCCTCTAAATATTAGGGCCTTTCTGCAGAGATTGTCTCCAGCTTATCTAGTATTTTGTTTACATACAAAACAAGCTATTTACATGTTATCTCTTAGGTGGTGAGCTGGTGGAGGGCTGGGACCAAATTTTTGCCTTTTGTTTTCCCAGTGCTTAGCCTAGTACATGGCACAAAGCAGGTACTTAATAAATGCTTGTTGACTAAGTGTACCTTCACTAATCCTGTCCCTAGTCTCTCTCTCCAATCTATCCCCCGAAGAGATGCCAGCTGATATTCCTAAAATCCAGAAGCATGTCATTTCCCTACTCAAAATTCTTCAGTGATTCCCTAATGCCTACAGGATAACATCTCACCCTGGCATTTTAACTCCACAATCTGGCTCCAACCCACCTTTCCAGTCATATTTCATACTACTCCCCCTTCCTTCACATTCTGTTCCTGTCAAACTGGCCTGCTATACCACATTGCATCTAACACATTTTTGCCTTTGCATAAATGGTCCCCTGTGTCTGAAATTCACATCTTTTTTACCTCTGCCTCAAAGAATCCCTAGCTACTTCAAAGCCCAATTCAGCCCAAAGCCACCTGCTACCCAGTGACGTTCCTGTTGCCACCAAGTATTAATCCCTACTTCCTCTTAAAATTACTTTGTAGTGACTTACTTGTGTAAATGTCATAACCCATAGTAGAATATAACTAATAGAATATAATATGTCCTTGAGAACAGAATATTTTTGTTTTTAAAGCTAGTGCCTTCCCTCTGTTATTAGTATGTCATTACCTACATGCTGCTTCCCCCATTAGACTGAGCGCCTTAAGAGCAAGGATTTGGTTTTTGCCTTTCTTTGTATTCCCAGCATTTAGCACAGTGCCTGGCACAAAATAGGTACTTAAAAAATGTTTGGTAACTGACTGGTATTGTCTTGTATCCAACCCAGTGCCTCAAACATAGTAAGTGCTCAGTAAATTTTTTAAAATAGAATTCAGTGTTCTATTTGCTATGCCCTCACCAGGCATTCCTCAAATGCATGCTCTAGAAGATGAATTTTATTAAGGTAATTTTCATTTTGTTTTCTTCCTCTAGATTTCATCAGCTTGTAGAAAAGCTCTTTGACCCAGTGATCACTCTTAAGTTGCTCAGGGCCACATCTGACACAAGGGAAAAGAAGTCACAGCCTCAAGCCAACTAGGACAGAAAATCTCACTTGTGAGCAGGAAGCTGGGAGAAAGAAATCCCAGCCAGGGGTCACATGGCTAGGATTCACTTGACCTGTAGATAGCTGTAAAGTGACTTCTGGCTCTGGCAAGACTATACTAGTCTTCAGATGGTTCAGTCCTTTCTAGTTAATCCTGGCTAGAACCAGGCAGCATACACAAGACAAATATTAGTTTTCTAACCTGGATAATAATTCAGATTGAATCCAGATTCAACTCAATAGGAATTTACGAAGTATCTATTGTGCAGTAGTGGAAAATGTACATAACCTTTGATTTCTGGTGCCTTTGTTAATGAAGGTTTACAAAACTTTATGGTCCTTTGCCCCCATTAAAGAATGAGGAAACTCTTCCATGACTGTTCATCATCTACATTTCTAGTTCACATCTGGCCCCAGTTAGCATTTAACCAGCCTGCTGAACTATTCTCCATACCCAACCATCCATCAAGTTGGTTAATATTCACTAACTTCTTTTAAGGGCTTTTCTCCTCTTCCTCTGGTTCCCACCAGTGGCTATCTGCAAGGCACAGGTGCTTGGCCACTAGCTCGTCCCTTTCCACAACTCATTTCCTCCAGCCTTCAACTATCTCCTCTAGGGCCCTAACCCACACTCTGCCATGTCCGGGATGTCAATCACCACAATGGATGTTCCATCATGTGCAAAGCTAATACTTCTATCTTCTCTGTCTTCTACCTCATCCTCAAGCCTACCTCCTTTTCTCAAAAGCTTCCTTTACTTGTTGGTGATACCTCTTTATCAACCACACCACCCAATATAATGATGAATATATAGAATGAGCATTAAATAAATATCTGGTGGTATAGAAACATATCATACAGTAATAGGAGTTGCAAACTCTAATCCTATGGTATGAGACTAAATCTGTGTAATCTTTTTAGGAAATTTTAATAAATAGGGTTCAGACAAGCTCTGAACTAGGAAAGGAACCCACTTCTAATAAGAAATACCCAGTCCTAAGGAGTTTTAGGTATATGTGTGACAAAAATGCTAATCAAATGAATACTAAGTTTCAGTTACTGTTCAACCTCACCCTAAATGGGTGGTTAATATCTAATGCTATAAAGGAGAGGTAGGTTACTGAATCTAGACAGATATTCAATGTCAATGGAAAAATCCATTTCAAGATTGCTACAGAGTTGCAGCTTCTTATGTAGCTGCTATGGGGGAAGGGAAGATAGCTAGGAATGAGGTACTCACCTTGCTACAGTTGTGCGATGAGATGCAACATCACTAGCTTTCTTTGACTATATCTGCCAAGACTCCCTCACAAGAATCCTTTGCTCCTGCTAGACTGGTCTACACATTGCCTGCATTCCCATCTCCATATCTTTGCTCACACTGCTTTCTCTGACTGGAATAGCCTATCCTCCAAACCCCAGACCTATCCAATTCCTACTAATCCTTTTAGACCCTGCCAAGGCTCATCCTTTCCTGACCACTGCAGCGCATGGTGAGTTCTTCCTCCTATGACTGAATTATCCATATTGCTCACCACAGCCACACTCATCTCCTACACTAGCTTGTGACATTATCTTACATGACTGTCTTACATTGTTATTGAACTTTTCCTATCTTTATCTTTCATATCAAGAACCATGCCATATAAGGATCAGGAAGCAGGGATGTTTAATTGGCAGAAGCAAAGACTTGGGAATGACAAGATCCCAATCTTCAATCATCTCAAGTACTGTTATGTAGAAGGATTGGACAACAAGCCAGAGGCATTCTTAGTCTTTTAGATTCTCATGGATACCATATAGCGTCTGGGGTTGTCTCTGGGGTTGTCGACTGGTTGTATCTCATTCTTATTATGTGACTGGTCTGCCTCTTTTTATGGTCATCCAGGTTACTGATTATGTCTTTTATATCTTCACTCATGCAAATTACTGCTGAAGCGTTAGAGCCTGCTTATAACCACCATGTTTTTTTCCATTATCCTTTGAATAACGTGTATTTTTGTCTCTTCCAAAGTCAGTCACTGTGCTCTGTGATCCTCAGCCATACTGCAACACCAGGAGTAATATTAATAATAAAAGAGATGGTTTTTTGTAGCAGTGAGTAGATTGGAATCACTTAAGAGACTATGCAGTTTGAGAAATGTGAACCTCTTATTACACAATTCTTCCTACTAGGAATTGCTCAGTATGGTACCTGTCTAAGACAGACATATCAAGGGGCTGGTTCAACAGGTTACCCATACAGCTACATGTCATAATGTAAGTACTATTCATTTTCATCCACTTTGTATTCCACAGTGGGATGTTTGTTACACCACTCTCTTTCACACTATTAGGGATTTCATTAGGGAGCCATTGTGGTAGGCTGAAGCTTCATGTAGTTAACAGGCAATATCACCTACAAATAAAGAGTGTCTGGAGAAACTCAACATCAATTCTTCTTTTGTTTGGTCCTTATATGGGACATCTTCCATGACATTGTTAAATGCACTTGGAAAATATTGCCTGAATTTTACACTATTGATTTGTTATTTCTATAAAAAATGAATTTGCTAAGCAAAAAAAAACCAAAAACTTCAACAGTAGGAATGAATGATTCCTGTGAAATTGTCACCGTTATAAAACTTGGAATTAAATGAATACATTTTTCATACCCTTTAACATGGTGCTCTCAGCTACTATTTATATACCCCACAGAGGTCACAGAAAGGAAAAAAAATGCTCCCATATATTACCAAAATAATTAGAGCAGTAGTTTTTATAGCATATGAATGTTATGGAATTTTATTGTACTATAAGAAACAACAAATATGATGGATATGCATAAATAAGGGAAGACATGTCTGAAATGATGCCGAATGAAGAAAGCAGTACCAGAGAACAATATACATGATGACAATGATAAGGTAAATGAAAATAACTCTAAAACACTGTCTGCTATAGTTTGGCATAATATAGAAATGTTAGATATAGCAGTAAGACAAGAGAAAGGAGTTGAAGGCTTAACATCAGCAAAGAGTAAATAAAATCATCTCTGTTTACAAAAAAGAATCAGTTTTAAAAACTACTTGGGGTTAATTGCTTCATTAAGTAGCTGGGCATTAATAAAAATAAAAAAGCTGTAGCATTTCTTTATAGTTATAACAAAAAAAGAAGGAAATGACAGAAAGAATAATTTTATCCAAAATAACTTTCAAATGCAACAAACAAAACCAACCCAACAACAACTATCTGGAGTCAACCCACCAAGACATACACAACATAAATTCAACAAGTCTAAAAGCAAACTCATTATCTTTTCCTCCCATCTCTGTCTCTCAGCTCTAAGCACTGGCTGTCCTCCCATGCCTGGAATGCTCTCTCTCCTCATTTCTGCCTCCTGGCTTTCCTGGCTTCCTTCAAATCCCAGGTTAAAAAAAAAATCCTATCCTCTTCAGAAAGCCTTTCCCAATCCCCCTTAAAGCTAATTATTTTCCTCTCTATCCTATATGTACAGAGTTGTTTGCGTGTTGTCACCCCCATTAGTGAGCTCCTTGAGAGAAAGGATTGTTTTTGCCTCTTTGTATCCCAAGCACTTCAGTATAGTGTCTGGCACATAGCAAGCCATTCAACAAACATGTGCTGATTGCTTGATATAATTACAAATTATATAAATGTAATTATAAAAATTACAGATGGAAAGGCAGAAAAAGGTATAATCTTGGGTTATGATTGGTCCCTGCCAATGCAATAAAAACAACACTTTTTATAATTTAATCGATGCTATAAGAAACTACCAAGGTTATTGTATAAGGACTTGATCTGTGATTTCATTGCTATGGGAGACCCCCTGGTAAGGAAGTTCCCTCTACCACTGCATATTGGTACCTTCTCTGCAACTCATAATCTTGTGTCACCTAGAGCACCAAGAAGTTAAGTGACTTGCTCAGGGTCACATGGTCAATAAGGATGAGAGGCAGCATTTGAGCCTTTTTCTAGCTCTAGGGCTCTCCATCAATTATGTCACACTGAGTAATTACAAAATTCATCTGAAGGTGATAAAAGTGACTTAGAATCTCAAGGTAAATGGAGTAAAAGGATTACTCAACTATTTTAAAAAACAATGATTATTCAACCCTTTGTGATCCCATTCTACTTCTGCCATGATGGTGGCAGAGTGACAGATGGTAAGGGGAGGAAAGGATACTAAGTATCATATGGTTTTCAGATCATCTATAAATATTAACTTAACTGTTAGTACTTATTTGATACTAATTTAAAAAATAGAAAAGTAGATCCATGAAACATACTAGATAAGTAAGAATTAGAAATGAATGAACTCAGTAACCCAGTGTTTGAAAAGCACAATAACAATGGAAAGCAACTTGGCAGAAAATAGGTTTGTACCATTATCTTATACCATATACCACAATAAATTCCAAAAGAACATTCAGTATAAATGTAAACTGTCACATCATTAAAAATAAAAAATAGGAGATTGCTTTCACAACAATGGCTAGGGAAAGAAACACTAACTAAACAAGGGATAGAGCTGATCATGAAAGAGAAAATACATAACTCAGTCTACATAAAATTTAAGTTTTCACATAAAATCAACTTAACTAAGATAAAGAAGAAAACTGGGACAAAAGTCTGTCACACAAGAGATCTATTTATCTAGACAGATAGATATATACAAACATGCATACATATATGTGTGTGTATATATAAATACACATGTATGTATATATGGAATGGGCATAAATATATATGACCAAGAGCCATTCCCCAACATATATAGTAAAGTATATAAGTAGTTTTTAAAAGAAAAGTTGCAAATAATAAAAAACCATAGGTAATATTACTCCAAATCACTAATAAGAAAAAAAGCAAATTAAATAAACTCTGAGGTTTCATCTCACAACCAGCAAATTAGCAAAAATGACCAAAAAACAAAAACCAAAACCAAACCCAGAAATAGTCAATATTGGAAGGGCTTCAGTAAGATAGACACGTCACAAATAAATGAAGAAACGGAACATAGTATGAATCAGAAGATCTGGGCCTAGCTCAGGCTTGACCACTGACCAATTGTATCACCTCAGGCAAGTCATTTCCCATCCATGAACCTCAGTTTCCTCCTCTGTAAAATAGAGGTCAGACTAGATGGCTTCTGAAGATCCTTCAAGCTCTAACATTCTATAGTTCTTTGTTCTAACATCCTATCTAGCTCTGACATTCCATGACCCCTTGATCCCTTCAGAATTGTTAGAAGGTAACTTAAAACAGAACTTTCCATTTCAAATCTTTCAAGCTCTCTTTCTGGCTCACTCCTCCTAAACCTACTCTTCCTCTTTACTGTCACTTCTAGTCACTGCATCCTTCTCTGTCTTTCCAAAGTGTCATTCCTACTTTGTTGACATTGTTTTTCTTTTTTCAGATTGACTTGGTAGTTGATCACTTCAACTATAAATTGTCCTCCATCCTCAAGTCTTTTGTCCTACTATTGTTCATCTACCCTTAATGCTGAATCTCTCCCACCATTCATTTTCTCTGCTCCTATTCCCATGCCACTAAGCACTAAAAGAGTAACTAATACAACCTCTCCAAACGGATCCTCTACAAATTCATATTCATTATCTCAAATTAGCCTCTCTGTGCACATGACAATCCTATTATTCTTTGCAAATTAATTCTCTACCTTCAGAGACTTTTCCATTCTCCCTACCCCCAGAGTCAGCCACATTCCATTACCTTTGCCCCCAGCAGATAATTTTGCCTCCTACTGTAATGAGAAATTCAAGGCCATTCATTGTGACCTACCTCATTCTTTCTTATTCAACACCTCAAAAACCCCATATATCTTGATGTCTTCTCTGTACCTTTACCCAAGTCTCTGAAGAGACTTCTTGTCTTCTCATCAAGGCTAACTTCTTTCTATTTTGCCCTTGAGCCAGTCTCCTCTGGGTGCATGGCCCAGTGAACGCTATCTCCCCCTAACTATCATCATTCATCTCTACAGCTGGTCTGCTTCTCTCTTTGTTGCCTACAAACATACCCAGGTTTCTTTGCCTCCCAAACCACATCACCGTCTCCTGTCTTTTAAAGCAAAACTCCTGAAATTATTTCCATTTCCTCATCTCTCATTCCTTAACCCCTTGAAATCTATTATCTGACTCTACCAGTTTACTGAAACTTCTCTCTCCAAGGTTAACAATTTTCTTGTAACCATTAAGCCCAGAGTTCTTTTTCAAAGACTTAATCCTTCTTTCCCTTCTCTGCTGCTTTTGACACATCTGACTGCCCCCTCCTCCTCAAAATGCTTTACTCTCTTAGTTTCTGTGAAAGGCCTCTCTCCTGGGTCTCCTCTTACATGTTGGACTGATTCTTGTCATTCTCCTTTGCTGTTTTCATCATCTATCTTCTAATCATGTCCCCAAAGGATATGTCCTGGGCTCTCCTTTCCCACAGATTATCACGGAGCTATATTTAGATCACTCACAAGTCTATATATCTAGACCTAATTTTTCTTCTGAACTCAAGTCCTGCAGTAAATCTTCACTCAGATGGCCCATTTATATGTAAAACTTAACATATTTAAAACCAAGCTCATTTTCCTCACAAAACCTGCTTCTCCTATAGATTCCCCTATTTCCCTCTAGGGCACTACCATTCTTCCTAGTCACCCCAGTTCATAACCTCAGAGTCACCCCTTGGTTCCTTTCTCTCCCTCACTAAATCTTGTTGATTTGACCTCCTCGCCAATCCCTCTTGTTGTGTACAGGGCCCCTGTCCTCTAGTCATATGGCTACCTAGTTCAAGCCCTTCTCACTTAACCTAATTGGTGCTTTTGCTTATAGCCTTTTCTCTCTCCAATCTATCTTCCACATATCTGCCAAATTAATCTCCCCAAAACATAGGTTGGACCATGTCACTCCTCTGCTCAAAAATATTCAGTGGCTCCCCATTGCCTCTAGGATAAATATTCTTCAACCTGATATTAAGGGCCTTCCATAAGGTCTCCAAATCACTTTTCCAGACTCATTTACCGTTTATATTTGCTGTTCTAGCCAACATGGATCACTAACTGTTCCACAAACAACATTTCATCTCCTATTTCAGGGGATTTGCACAAGCTGTCCCCAGTTCCCTATCCCTGGAATGCATAACCTTTTGGTCTTCATTTCTGAAAATCATTCTTTTACTTCAAGGCTGAGGTCAGGTAATACCTTCTCTGGGAAGAATTCCCCTGCCTAATTTGTCTTACTCCAGTGATTAGTGGCCTCTTCCTCTTCAAATCACCTTGGATTTGCTTATCTAGGTATAAGCTGCATGCTCCCAAAGAGAAGGGAAGCTCCTTCAGGGCAAGAGTCCTTTCATTTTTGTCTCCTGGTAACCTCAGTGCCTTGCATAGTCCCTAGAGGGACACAGATTTAGACCTAGAAGGGACCTTGGAGGTCACTAAGTCCAATTCATTTTACAAATTAGGAAACTGAGGCACAAAGAAAAGAAGCAACTCTCCAGGGTCACACAACTAGTAAGTGACTCATAAGGGATTTGAATTCTAGTCTTCCTGACTCTATGTCCAGCATTCTATCTACTTCACCACCTAGCTGCCTCACTTGACTTAAGTGTTCTTTGGATTGAATGAAAGAAGAGACCCTAGAACGTTGACAATGGAGAGGCCCTTAGAGGCAGCTGATGATAGAATAATTAGAGCACTAGTCCTGAAATCAAGACCTGAGTTCAAATTCAGCCTTGGATACTTGCTAGCTGTGTGACCCTGGGCAATTGCTTAACCTATCTGCCTCAGTTTCCTCAACTCTAAAATAATAACAGTACCTACCTCCCAGGGTTGTTGTGAGGATCAAATGAAATATTTGTAAAGTGCTTAGTACAGTGCTTGGAACAAAGTAGGCACTATCCCTCCCCGACTTAGAAACTTTCTAACTGTGTGACCCATGACAACTCACTTAACTTCTCCCTAGCTCAGTTACTTCAACTGAAAAATGTGGCTAATAATAGTACCTACTTCCCAGGGTTGTTGTGAGAATAAATTGAGATAATATTTGTAAAGCACTTAGCAGTTACTGGCACAAAGATGTTCAACAAATGCTTGTTTCTTTCCTTCCCTCCTTCCATCTTTATTTCCTCTTTCCTTCCTCCTTTCTCTCCTTCCTTCCTCATTTCCCTTCTTACTTCCCTCTTTTGTTCCTTTCTTCCTTATGACACAAAACATGGAATCATCAGAGTGGGCTAGAAGGGACCTCAGAACATTAAACTGGAAAACTTCAGAGGCCACTCGGTCCAAACTATGCTCTATATCGGGGAACTGAGGCCCAGAGAGGAGAAATGTCAGCTTTCTACTACACTATGGAGAAAGCAAAAAAAGAAAAAAGAAAACAGTTACAGAATTCTAAATAAGTTACCTCAAAAGCCACTAAGCTGCCACTCTCCATGTAACTCTCAGACCATTACTGCACAATAGAATAAATCATAATTCCGGGCACCAACCTATATGATGCACCTGAGATTCTATGTGGGATGTCACCAGACACACCTGCCCATGGAAAGGAGGCAACAATGTCACAGCTGCAGAGCTCTTAGATGCTGAATCTTTTTTCTCCCAATAGACTGAGCTTCCTACTAAAATCTATGTGAAAATCAACTTGTCAGACAAGTAACTGAGAACCATTCCTCCCATGGCCTGTTTTATCCAACCCCCTCCAATCTCTTCCCCTTGAGTTTGTTCCAATTAGTGACTGAATCACAAGGAGGATCAGTTAACACTTCCAACAGCTCAGCTGAGTCATGCATTCTAAATTGGGAAGCTCCAGGCTTAAATGCCAGCCCTAGCAGCAAGTGTTCATTCTACATACATATTAACATACGTACACATAAGGAAGGGGGCCTCACAAGCATCACATTTTAGAGGTATGGAGTGTTCCTTACTATAGTGAAAATGGGTGAGGTGATCGGACACTTGAACAATACAGAACTGGCAATTTCAATCCTCCAATGGTTCTGCCTTCATCAATATGGGTACTCTCCATGGTACCTGTCCCAGATATACGCCAGATGAACTGGCCACCCAACTGTCCATGACAGAGTTGGACGAAAAGCACTTCCAATCACTTAGTCTTTCTTGTAGAGGTTGTTAGGCCAATCACAGAATCAACAAATTAGAAGGGACCTCAGAGATGATCTAGTCCAAATCTCTCATCACAGATGAAGAAATTTAAGGCCCTGAGAAATGAGGTGAGGAGGCATGGCGTAATAGAAGGACCAGGGGTCGGGAAGATCTCAGATACGTCCTAGATATGTGACTCTGGGCAAGTCACTTAACATCTCTATGTCTAAGTCATCTTATCTAGGTAGAATAGTGGGCAGGAACATTGAATGTATAGTTAGGAAGAAGTTAGGAGTTCATATCCTGCCTTCAAATCCTTGCTCTATGTGACCCTAGGCAAATCACTTAACACCTTTCAGCCTGCTTCCACCATGGAGAAAATAACAATATCTACCTCACAGGACTGTTGTGAGGATCAAGCAGGATAGCACAGATAAAGAGCTTTGCAAGTTTTTGTTCTGGTTCAATCATTTCAATCATGTCTGACTCTTTGTGACTCTATTTGGGGTTTTCTTGGCAAAGATACTAGAGTGATTTGCCATTTCCTTCTCCAGCTCATTTGACAGATGAGGGAACTGAGGCAAACAAAGTTAAGTAACTTGTCCAAGGTCACACAACTAGTAAGTGTCTGAGGCCAGACTTGAATTCAGGAAGATGAGTCTTCCTGACTCCAGGCCCTGCACTCTATCCACTGAGCCACCTAGCCACCCCTTATAAATCTTCAATTCTTATATCCATTAGACTGTAATCTCCTTGAGAACAGGTACTATCTTTTGCCCTTCTTGTATCCCCAGGGCTTAGCACAATGCCTGGAACATAATAGAGGCTTAATAAATGCTTTTAATAACAACAACTGACAAGACTCCCTTCCTGACTAAGGGACTTGACCAAAGGCACACATGTAGTAAGTAATGGAAACAGGATTCAAACCCAAGTACCCTGATTCTAAAATCCAACACTTCTTCCAATATATCATACTGCCATTCAATTAACTGTCTATTATTATGTGTTAATAATAGCAGCTCATTTTATAAAAATAGTTTACATATTAATTATAGTTTACTATAATTAATTATAGTTTATGTATTAATAAGTCAATAAAAATAGTTTACATCTATATATTGCTCTCCAGGCTTCAAAGTCTCTTATGCCTTCTCTCAGTTAAGCTTCATAATATTCCTGGTAAAAAAGGGAAAGCAGGAACTATTCATTTCTACTCTAGGTATAAGGATGCAGGTTCAGGAAAGTGGAGTTGCCTGCTTGAACTCAGTTATAAAGTGGCCACAAGAGAACATCAAGCCAGGGCTTCTGGTCCTGCTCCAGTGCCTGGCCCCTTGTCACCTCTATATGTTAAAGCCATGAACAGAGAGGAGGTCAGGCACAAACAGCCCAGTCATCCCAAATAACCCCAACACACTGACTTATTCAAATTGTTACTGTGTTCAACTGGGATTAGTTTTTTTTTTTTAAGTTATCTTTTAAAAACAATCTTTGGTTAGCTATCTCAAATAATAATAATTGCTTTAGAAAGTTAGTTTAAAAAAACTTCTATTAGCTATCTCAAATAATAATTATAATAATAATAGTAATAGTTAACATTTATATATTATATAATATCTATGTTCCAGGCACTGTGCTAAGTACTTTACAATTATTATCTCATTTGATTCTCGAAACAACCCTTGGAGATAGGTGTTATTATTATGCCCATTTTACAGATGAGGAAATTGAGGCAAACAGAGGTTAACTGA
This sequence comes from Vombatus ursinus, assembly GCF_900497805.2. Classification (NCBI taxonomy): domain Eukaryota; kingdom Metazoa; phylum Chordata; class Mammalia; order Diprotodontia; family Vombatidae; genus Vombatus; species Vombatus ursinus. The sequence continues at coordinate 33,201,085 of NW_020954641.1, forward strand.
TTTGCCCAGGGTCATGAAATATTTGAAACCAGATTTGAACTTGTCTTACTGAATCCAGGCAAAGAAATGAATTTCAAGATCAGGTTTTTTTTTAAAGGTAGGCTCAAACTATATTTTTTAGCTCATTCTTTTTTCAACTCAAAAAAAGAGATGTTTTACTAACTTCATTATTTTCTTAGCTTGGAACAAGTTGTTCCCTGCTTGGGAAGGTCTCAACTGCCCATTTCAGGAGGAGGAGGGGGGAAGGAATAAGGGAAGTAGTAAAGGAGGAAGAGAACAAGCATTTATTAGGTACCTCCTATGTGCAAGGTACTATGCTAAGCATTTTTTTTTTTCAAATAGTATCTCATTTGATCCTCACAACAGCCCTGTGAGGTAGGTGCATTTTGTCATTGAGGAAACTGAGATAGAGTTAAGTGACTTGCCCAGGGTCACACAGCTAGTAAGTATCTGAGGCAGGATTTGAACTCAGGTCTTTCTGAGTCCAGGACCAGTATTCTATCCATGGCATGACCTTTTTTGCAAAGGTAACCTAATGTTCTAGGAAGGACACTGAATTCGGAGTTAGAATCCCTTAGTTCTAGCCCCAGCTCTCTGTGAGGGCCCAGCAATGGAAACTGTCTTGGGCCTGGTTGTCATACACAAAACTGTAAGGCTCCCTACAGCACGAAGGGATGCTAGCATTGGTCACACATTCAATGTGACCTTGGATAAATTACTTTTCTTCTATAGGCTTCAGTTTTCTCACCTATAAAATGAGAGTAGATAATCTCCCAAGTCCCTCCCAGCTCTATGATCTGATTTCTAGAATTTTACGATTCTCTGATCTGGATAATTGATCCCACTGCACCTGCCTAGGCCTAGGGACAAGAAGGAAGCACACCTTTTCAGTGAGTTGGAGAGACTAGAACTTGCAGTGTGACTATATGACAGATCTTTTCCCCTGAGTTAGGGGCTTACTATAAATAATTGCCCACCTTGCTGAGTAATCCAGAGGCTCTTGGGGGCTTAGGCCCCAAAGTGGGCCTCATACAAGAAAGCTTATCAAGGTCAGCAACGAAATGGGGAATAACTCAGAAACTATTGCCATCTTCCCTCTCTCAGTCAAGGACAGATAGACTGTGATTCACCCCAGAAAAAATAGTGCTGTGGAAAGAGGAAGGAACTCTCTTAACAGCTATCAATGAGGGAATTTTGAGTGACTTACTCCTTTTAAAGTAACTGATTTAATCTTTCCACTCCCAAGAGTGACTTATTCCAAAGCCCAATGATTAAACAGAGTGGCAATCACAGCTTCCCTAGACTAGGGTTCTGTTGCCCCTCTAACTCCTACACAACCGAAGTGTCAAACTGCCCCTAACAAGGGAAGTGGATGAAGAGCAGACATGGTGGAAGGGCCTGGGCCGAGGGCTAAAGCTATCAGGGTTCTAATGCTACCTCCAGTCTTACGTGGGGGGAAATTTCAAGAGTACAGGATCTCTAAGCTGTGAATAAAACTACTTCTTTGGACTCTCTCTCAACAATAGTATTCATTAGGGCTGCCCTGAGCTGGATGTCTTTATCTCCTCCCCAACCCCTTTTATACTTCTTTTTATGTTGTCTTAAAACGTAAAGCTCTTTACCATTTTAGGAAGAGGGGAGGGCAAAGGAGGGAAAGAAAAGGAGAAAAATTTAGAACTTAAAATTTTGTAAAAATGAATGTTAAAAATTGTCTTCACATATAATTGGAAAAAATAAAATACCATTAAAAAAAAATAAGCTCTTTGAGGGTAGGGACTGTCTTTTTGTATTCTTAGCATGTTTACTTAGTACTTAACATAGCCTGGCACATAGTAAGCATTAATAAATTCTTGCTGCCTGAATAACTGCTCCCAGATGAAGGTCAAAGCTAATCCTTGCCAATCCAGAGGGTCACATTCAGATACTTCTAATACCCCACTGCCCTCTCCTCACCCTTCCCCTAACTGCTTACTATGGAATTATTTTTTTTAAACACCTTTGCCCATTCTTACCCTTTACTCTTATCTCTAAGGAAGAGCTAATCTTTCTCCCTATTGAAGCCAAGCCCCTCCACCTTTGTCCTCGATGCAACCCCTCTTGCTCAAACTGCATCCTTATCTACTGGTCCTTTTCTCACTGTCTATGCATACTCAAGTCCACTCGTAACCTGAGAAAAACCATCACTGGACTCTGCTGCCCACTCAAGCTCTCAAGCTGTATCTCTTCTCCCTTTAAGGACTAAACCTGTAGATAGAAATGTCTCCACTCTCTGCTTCAACTTCCTTATCATGCACTCGTTTTGCAATTCTTTACAGTACTGACTTTAGAGTCCAACACCAGAAAGGAACTGTCCATTCCAAGATCACTAGAGATCTATTAACCAATAAATCGAGTGGCTCTTTCTCAGGCCTCATCTTTGATCTTCCGTGGCTTGACGCTATCCTAGAAATTCTCGCCTTTCTTGTCTTCTGTCCTAATTCTCCTGCTGTCTAACAGGTCCTACTAGGATTCCTTCATCACCTGTCTCCAGTCCGGGAGGGTTAGCATGGAGAGTACCCCAGGGCTCTTTCCTGGGTTCATTTTTTCTTCTTTTGATGATCTCATCTGTTCCCATGGATTAAAGTCTTATCATTATGTAACTCAGTCCCATCAACAGATCAACAAGCATTTTATTAAATGCCTACTATGTGCAAGATACTTGAGATATACAAAGACAAAAATGAAACAGTCCTAGCCCTCAAGGAATATACATTCTACTGGAGGCTGGGGGGATGGGACTGCAACGTATACACATCAAAGTATAAGATATACACAAAACCAATAAAAATGATCTGGAGAAGGAAACTAACAATTTGCTGCTGGAATCAGGAAAGGCCTGTGGAAGGAGGCAGTACCTGAACTTGAGTTTTGATTTTGTAAGTGGAGGTGAAGAAGGAGAAAATTCTAGGCATGTGTAACAGCTTATAGCATGGACATGGAGATAGGAGATGTAATGTCATGTATCTGTTGAATACCAAGTAGGTGAGTTCGGCAAGAATATAGAATGCATGTAATTAGCCCCTAGAAAGACAAACTGAAGCCAGATTGTGAAAGACTTTAAATACCAAAGTAATCTATATTTTATCCATGAAGGGAAATGATGTGGTCATGCTTTAGGAATATCAGATTGGGAGAGCTGTATGGAGGATGGATTGCAGAGAGGCTGGATGTGAGAAAAACAATCAGAAGACTACGGCAATTGTGTAGGCCATGGCGGGTGGGGGTGGGGGGAACCCTTGACCTTCTAGGTCCTTGAGTATGGCCTTTTGACTGAGGCCAGGTTTTACAGAACAAATCCTTTTATGAAGGGGATTTGTTATGTGAAGTCTGGATTCAGTCAAAGGGCAGCACTTGAGGACCTAGAGGGCCACGTGTGGACTTGAGGCCACAGGTTCCCTACCCCTGGTCTAGGTGATAGGTGTAATGACTATCTATCTATAATCTTTCTCCTGAACTTTAGAGTACTCATTGATTGTTAACTGGATAATTCCTCCTGGGTGACCTACATAGGTATCTCAAAATCAACAAGTGCAATACTTGGTACATTAGAGACATTTAATAAATGCTAGTTAGTGGAAGGAACTAATGATCTTCCTCCTTAAACATACTCCTACATTCTCCAAACTTCTCTATTTAGGTTGGGTGAAACGCCACAATCACTGTCACCCAAGTTCATAAACTGAATCATCCTAGACTTGCCCTCTTCCTCACCCCTCATGTCCAGTCTGTGTCCTACCCTTGTCAATTCTCCCATCTCCTACAAGCATATCCTTCCCTCCACTCACATGGCAGCCACATTAGTTCAGAACCTCATCTCCACCTGGACCACTATAATAACCTCCTAATTGATCTTCCCGTTTTTATTTTTCTCTCTCTGCACAGCTGCTAAAATGATCTTCCAAAGAGAATGGTTTGACCACATCACTGTCCTTTGCCTGCTCAAAAGCATCAGTGGTTCCCCATTGTTCTAGGAGAAAACACAAATTCCTCAGACCTACAGTATGTGAGGCTCTTCAAAATTTGGTTCCACCGACCTTTCCTCTACTCCATACTACTTCTCTTCAAGAGCCTTGCATTTCAGCCAAACTTTACTACTAGTTATTCTAAATTCAACAATCTATACATTTTGTCAAATTGCTTGTCTTCTCAATGAGGGGAGTGAAGGGGGAGGGAGAGAATTTGGAACTCAAAATTTGAAAAAAAAGAATATTAAAACTGTTTTTACATGTAATTGGGGGAAAATAAAATGTTAAATTTTTTTTTAAAATAAAAATGAATAAATTCAGCAGTCTATCTCCCACTTTTGTGCATTATAGTATCCTTCATACCTGGAATGCACTCTCTCTTCATCTCTGCCTCTCAGAATCTTTGTCTTCCTCAAAGCTCAGCTCAGGTGCCACTTCCTCTGGGAAGCCTTCCCTGGTCTTCCACCATCCTCCAAATTGTTAGTGATCTTCTCCTTCTCAATTTTCTTGTGCTAGTTTTATTTTGTATATGTTAAGGCACTCTAGTAGAATGTAAACTCTTTGAGCTCAGTAGCAACATAGTACTGTGGAAAGGGTATTGGCTTGGGTCCAAATCCTACCTTTATCATATGCTACTTGTGTGTTCTTGAGCAAATCACTGGTCTCAGTTTCCCCAACTATAAAATAAGAGAGTTGGACTCTACGATCTAAGGTCTCTTCCCTTCCATCTATCAATCTATGAGTGCCTAGTACACAGTAAGCACTTACCATGTTTTGTTAGCTTGAACTGAATTATAAGCACAAGCCCAATAAAACAAAAAGAGTGTCAAACATAGGGCAAAAAAAAAATGTGAGTATGAATATCTGCTCTGACCTAAAAGTAGCTGTGTGACCTTAGGCAAATCCCTTCCTTTATTTCTTCATTCCATGCAATCTGGCTTCCTAACGCACTCAACTAATGCTGCTCTCTCTAATGCTACCAAAATCTCATAATCATCAAACCTGATGGCTTATTTTTTCATTCTCAGTGTGCATCTTTCTTGATCTCTCTGAAGAATCTAATACTTGATAAACCTCTCCTCTTGGATACTCTCTTCTCTGGGTTTTGGGGAACTAGAACCACTCTCTCTTACTTCTTCCACCTTTCTGACAGCTGCTTCTCTATCTCTTTTGTTGGCTTATCATCCTCATCAGGCCCCCTAACTACAGGTTCTCCCCTAGGCTCTGCCCCAGGCTTTCTTCTCTCTCTACACTCTCACACTTAGTGACTTCATCAGTACCCATAGGTCTAATTATCATCTATTCACATAGATACATAGACAGATAGATATATATACATCTATCTATCCATCTATCTATTTATATCTCCTACATCCGTATATAACATTCAGCCCCAATTTCTCTTCTGAGCTTCAGTCCCACATTATCAACTACCCATTAAACATTTCAAACTGGATATCCCATAGATATCTCAAATTCAACACATTTAAAACAGAACTATTATCTTCCCCCACCCACCCAAGCCTACCATTCTACTGAACTTGCCCATTTCTGTCAAGAGAGACACCATTCTTCCAATCTCCCAAATTCATAACCTCAACATTACTTTTGACTCTTCACTCTCCTTTACTCAAGATATCCATTCCCTTGACAAATTCTGCCAACTCTACCTCCACATTAACTTTCATATCTGACCCTTGCTCACTATTCATAACAGATACATTAGTTCAACCCCCATCACCTCTCACCTCTACACATGCCTCCTAATTTCTCTGTCTCTTTGTCTCTCTTTCTGTCTCTCTCCCACCCTGCTCTGATCCACCTTCTATACAGCTGCCAACGTGATTCTCTAAAGTACATATCTAACCATGTCATTCTCCTACTCAAACTTCAGTTTGAAACTGAAAACCCAGTGGTTCCTTATTATCTCTAAAATTAAATATAAACTTTCCCACTTTACTTTTAAAACTCTTCCTAACCTGGTTGCAATCTGCCTTTCTAGCCTCATTATACATTTGTCTCCCTACCATACTCTATGGTCTGGCTATGTTGGCCTTTCTTTCTGTTCCTCACACATGACGCTCTATCTCGCATCTCAATGTCTTTTCATTGGCTGACACTCAAGCCTGGAATGCACTCCCTCCTCACCTTTGCCTTATAGGATTCCTTGCTTCTTTAAAAATTCAGCTCAAAATCCATCTTATATATAAGCTTTTTCTGATCTTCCCCATGTAACTGCCTTCTCTCCCTAGGTCCTGTGTACTATACCTCTTAAACCATGTAGAACAAGTTTAAACCTTTTTCCACAAAACATTCCTTCAAATAAAGACAGGAATCATGTGTTTCCTAAATCTCTAGTGCTAGAGAACTTATTCTAGAGAACTACTAACCCTAGTTCCTTCAACTGACCCTTGTATGTCAAGATTTTCAGACTCCATAACATCCTGGCACCCTCCTCTAAACATGCTTCAGCTTTTCAGTGTCTACCGAAAATATGGTGCCCACAGATGGTCTGACCATGGAAGAGAAGAGTAGGGCTATCATCAACTTGCATGGCCTACTTCTATAAATGCAGCCTGAGATCATAATAGGGTTTGTTTGGTTTTTTTACTGCCACAATATACTGGTGACTGCCATTGATGCAGCAGTCCACTAAGACCCCACAATTATTTTTCACATGAACTATTGACATTGACTAAGTTGTGCCCTAGCTCTGGTGTTATTTCCTCTCCTGTATTCCTACAGCATTTGTATGTACCTCTCATTTCACTGTTGCCATGTACTATGGCAAACCTGGTCCCTTCTTATCTTGCCAATATTCTTAAACTTTAGTCCTCTCTGTGCTATCCACTCATAGTGGCCTACTCATTGTTCCTCATGAACTACACTCCATCTCCCATCTTTGCCCTTATACTTGATTTATATGCATCATATATACCTCTATAGTATATACATGTTGATAATGCGTATATGCATGCTGTCTCCCTCATTAAAATATAAGGCAGAAATAATGTCACTTTTGTGTTTGAATCACCAGTGCTTATCACAATGCTGGCACACAATAAGCACTTAATAAATGTTTGTTGTTTAATGGTTATCTCTTTTTTTATTTTAATTTTTATTAATTTAGTTTGATTTATCAACAATCGTTTCCATAAACTTTTGAGTTTTAGATTTTTCTCCCCCTTTCTCCCCATTTCCCTCCCCAAGATGGCCCGCAATCTGATATAGGCTATACATATACAGTCCTATTAAACATATTTTCATGTTGTAAGGAAGAATTAGAACCAATATAAAGAACCACAAGAAAGAGGAAACAAAACTAAACAGAAAAAAAAAAGAGCAAGTAGTATGCTTCAATCTGCATTCAAACTCCATAGTTCTTTCTCTGGATGTGGATAGCATTTTCCTTCATGAGACTTTTGGAGGTATCTTAGATCCTTGCATTGCTGAGAAGGTCTAAGTCTATCAAAGTTAGTCATCGTACAAGGTGGCTGTTACTGTGTACAATGTTCTCCTGGTTCTGCTCACTTTACTCAGCATCAGTCCATACAAGTCTTTCCAGGTTTTTCTGAAGTCCACGTGCTCATCATTTCTTACAGCACAAGAGTATTCCATTACATTCATATACCACAACTTGCTCAGCCATTCCCCAATTGATGGGCATCCCCTCAATTTCCAATTCTTTGCCACCACAAGAAGAGCTGATATAAATATTTTTGTACATGTGGGTCCTCTTCCCATTTGTACGATGATCTCTTTGGGATACAGCCCTAGAAGTGCTGTTGCTGGGTCAAAGGGTGTGCACATTTATTTGTATAGCCCTTTGGGCACAGTTACATTTACATGTAATTGGGGGAAAATAAAATGTTAAATTTTTTAACATTTGTCCTATCTAGACCATAGCTTTGTCGTCCTATCTAGACCATAGCTTCTTCTTCTGCTGCTGTTTTTTTGTTGAGTCATTTCAGTCACTTCCAACTCTTCATGGCCCCTTTTGGGGGTTTCTTGGCAAAGATACACAAAGTGGCTTGCCATTTCCTTCTCCAGCCCATTTCACGGAGGAAACTGAGGCAAACAAGGTTAAGTGACTTGCCCAGGGTCATACAACTAGTGTAAATTTTTGAGGTCGGATGTGAACTCATGAAGATGAGCCTGACTCCAGCTCTGGCATTCTGTGCACTATGGAGTTACCTAGCTGCCCTTAAACTCTTTTAGCCCAAGGTTAATGTCTAATACACTTCCCCATATCCCCAGTTTTCTGTATACAGTAGCAGCTCTATACATTTGTAGATCATAATAAAAAACAGTGATTTGTTGACTTCGTGCACTTTGAGCCTTGCTTAATCTCCTCATAGTAAAATTGTGTTGGAATAGAATTACAAGTAAATTTCAGCACCTTTCCACAGGAAGACAGGAAACAACAATGACTCCCATTTCTAAAGTATTTGTAGATTTACAAGTGTTTTCCTCCCAAGACACCCGAGGTGTAGGTAGTATAAGAATTACTATATCCATTTTACAGACAAATACAAAGAAGTAGAAGTGACTTGCCCACAGCCCCATAGATAAAATGTGACAGAAACATCATTTAAAACCCAGCTCTCTTGACTCTAAGACTGATGTTCTTTGTACTGCACAGCACTCTTTATCTCTGATGCAAAAATAAACAATTTTATCCATTATAATTGTTATTTTCATCCATGATTAATAATGTATTCAACAACCAAAGCTATGTGGAGAAAAAGTGTCCCTATTGTGCTTACAGTGAAGTTGGCCACTCAATTCAGGATGGGAAAAGCCACTATCACAAGCATATCATTAAAGCATATGAGTAAATGACAGGGAGAGATTTTGGGGGTGACCGATCAAGTAGTTAAAATTGTATCTGAAGCCTGCAAAACTAAGGTGATACATCAGCCCTAGGTTTCAGTCCCAATGAGCCTCCAGTGGACATGTAATCAATCCTGGCCATAGGAGCTAAGCTGAGAAAGCAATCTTTTTTTTCTTCAGCCATCATCTTTTCCACTGATATTCTTAAATGGATCGGTGATTCCACTGATTTGGATGTACCCTTCAGTGATGCACTTATCCATGCCTCCTGAGTAACCCTTTGTGACTTTCCATTTCCATCTATATAAGTCTGTCAGGGAAGCTAAAGGCCTTCCTGGCTTTCACCTAAAATAAAAAGAATACCAATGGAACACTTAAGCTATCTACCTGTCACCCTTTATACTTGCCACATGATCAGTTCATTTTCTTTAACTATCATACATTTCCCTGATTCTATCCTTTACTCCAGCAAAATCTTTTATTGGTTAGATGTTGCAGCCTGCTGACATCCACCTTACACCTCTCTATTGTCCTCATGTGATGCTAATTTTTACTTCTTTGGAGAAAGCTGTACTCCATATCTCACAGCCATGCAATAAAATTGTTAACATTTGTAGTAAAAAGATCATTCTTTGTTTCTAGAAGAAACTTGGGTTCATTCAAGGAACTCTGTAATTTCCTGAAGTCAATCTCACTTTCTTCCTCCTATTTAATTCTGGTCCCAAACCAACGTACTAGATGTCCAAGATGTACATACTGATGGACAAGCTAGATGGATTGTCCATTCAATGACCAAAACTAGTTTAAAACCAGAAGAAAGAATAGTCATGGGTAAAAGATGTCATACAATTGAAACCAATCAATACTGAACTATTTAAACAAGTAATTTAAAATGAAAAATGAGTAATGGACAACAGAAAGGACATCAACACTGATTATTAGAATTTTATTCAGAATTTAACCGATAACAATAGATAACATTTGATTTACATTTTAAGGTTTACAAAGCACTTTCTATACCTTAGCTCATTTGTTCCTCACAACAACCCTGCCAGGTAGGCACTATGATTTTATCCATTTTAGAGGGTCATATAGCTAGCAAATGGTTGAAGCAAGATTAAACTCATTTATTCCTGACTCCAAGACAAGCATTCTATCCACTATGCCCACTACGTTGTCAATCAATTGACCTAACAAGGGAACCAAGATTTTAAAAGCATCTTGGTCAGCAAATACTTGATTTTTGAGAGAGGCAAGAGAGAAGGCAGCCAAAGGCAATACTAGTTTAAAATATAAATTCATTTGCAAAATTTTATGAAGAAGGATGCTGGATGATTATGAGCAGTATCACTTCATAAAACAAAAAGAAATAATGGAGGATAAAATAATTTAAAGAGAGTTTGGCAAGAGAACAAACTAAGCAAAGTTATTCTGCAGCAATTTAAGAATGGAAAGAGGACAACAAACAGGAGAAAATGATGATAATAAGCAAAGACTTTTACAACAAACTTTTCACCACTAAGAACAGTAGAGTCACCCCATTTGGATTCTAACATCATAGTCCCTGATGTGTGGATAGAGGAGGTAGAAATGGTACTAAAAAGAACAAAGAGAGGAAAGCAGCTGGATTGGACCAATTGGACGTACAGGAGATCCATGCTGGAAGCAACACAATTGTGAGGGTGCTGAGAGATTAAAGGGTGTATGTGAAGGAGAAGAAAACACCAACAGTAAAGAAAAAATCCTTATTAATATAGTGGGGAAAAAGGCAATCAAAAGAACACCCAACAACTACCAAACTACATGTCCACTTTCTGATGTATGAAAGTTTTTCCTGAGATTCTTCCACACATACACTGAGGGCATCTTTGATGAGGCTACTCTTAGGGAACAGGCAGGCTTTTGCAAGCGATATTCAACAATGGACCACATCTTTACTCTCATACAACTGGCTGAAAGATGTAGAGCATGTCAGACCCCACTGTGCTTATTGATCACTGTTTTTGAAAAACCATATGATTCAGGAGAGCAAAATGCTTTCTTAAAGGATATCTTCCAGAAAGAAGCGTCTTCCATTTCTATTGGCAAAGTGAAATATTAATTATTAATTAATATTAATATTTTGAGAAATTACACATGGGACTGTTTTCAAAAGTAACTGCTTATAATGCATTCTGAGTTAGAGTCATAACCACAAATTCACAGAGGAAAAGTCCATGGATTCTACTTAGTTCCATTTCCCATAGCATTTGGCATAAGAATTTCAAACATAGGAAGTGCTCAATAAATGGAAACTGAGAAACACCCAAGTGGCCTCAGAATTCAAGGGATGGAAGGGCCCTTAGAGATCATGGAGTCCAACCCCCATAATTTTCCAGATGAGGAAAATGAGGCCTGGAAAAGGGAAGTAAAGCCCATGGTCACATAGCCAATAATGGCAGAGCCGTGTCTAGAACACAGATCACACTAGATTCCTTATCCAGTGTTCTTCTCAAGTAAGGTCAGTTGGTATCTTAGGAGCTGGGGAGGTTTTCTGTATTGATTGATCAATTGCCTATTCCCCAATGCATCTACGTGGTCCTATGAATAGCTCAGTGGACTCTGGATTCCATAATGAGCTGTCCCAGTCACCCTGAGATTACTAAGTCACCATGTCATTATGCATTACTTTATGCGCCCAGTCACTATGCATTACTAAGACCACCAATCAATTGACCATATATGGTTGGGAATATCAGCACAGAACCAGATGTTCTGAGGGAGCCACAGGTTCCAGGCTCCAAGAAAAGAGGCCGAGTTGGGGGCATGGCTTCAAAATGTACTCTACAATAGCTTAGTTCTTTCTTTCTTTTTTTTTTTCATAACCACCACTCACCAAACAGCTTCTTTTCCCTTTCTTCCTGGAATCCTCCCTGCGCCCAGGGATGGTATGCTCTCCCTGCTGCCATCCCCTGGAGTCTCAGGTCTCAGCCACTAGGGAGTGGGGAACCACAGAACATAAAATGTCAGAGCTGGAAAATGGGCTTCTGAAACTATCTAATCCCATCACTTTGAAGAAGAATCAGAGGCCCAGAGAGGACAAATAACATGTCTATCACCACCTAGTCAGTCTGTGGGAGAGATTCGAACCCAACTCTCCTGACTACCAAGTCCAGGGCTCTGCTCACTATACTACATTGTCTCCAAGTTACTGGCAAACCTCTTGGACATTTATTAGCATGGCAAATCATTTGACCTCTCTGAAGAACCTCAACTTCTTCATCTGAAAAATAAGGATAATACTCACTAATATGCATGAGTAAATCATGTTCTAAACATTAAATAGTAAATACATGTGAGCTGTCATTATTCTTATTGTGCCAAAAAGGAGATGGAAAAAATTGTCAAAATTGGGGCTTAGTTTTTCTAAATCTTTTTGAATAGGGCAGTACAGTAGTGTAGAAAAATCACAAAACTTGGGCTCAGAATACTAGGATTCAAAGCCTGGCTCAGCCATTTACTCACTAGTATGACGTTAGATGGGTAGCAAGATGGTGCTGTGCACAAGGCCTGGAATCAGGAAGACCTGAGTTCAAATCCAGCCTCAGACATTTACTAACTGTGTGACCCTGGGTAACCTCAGGGTTAACCCTGTTGGCCTTAGTTCTCCATCTATAAAATGAGCTAAAGAAAGAAATGGCAAACCACTCCAGTCTCTTTGCCAAGAAAAACCCAAATGGGGTCACAAAGAATGGGATACAACTGAACTACAACAACAAATAACTTTCGATTTGTCACTTGACTTCTCGCTTGCCTCAACTATCAAAATGTGGATGATGCACTTCCTTATCTGCTTCAGAGAAGCATTGTGAGACAGGGATATAAAATGAGATAATGGATATAAAGTACTTTGTAAACCTTGGAATACTATAGAAATGTCCGCTATTATTATTTCATTAATTATATATCATTTTGTAGAATTATTATTTCATAGACTAGCTGACATTTCTATAGTGTTCTAAGGTTTGCAAAAGTCTTTTGCATCCATTACCTCATTGGAATCAAGCAACCCTGAGAAGCAGGTAGTGGGAGTACTTGTATCCCTATTTAAGAGATGAAAAACTTGAGTCAAAGTTTCAGTAATTTGCCCACAGTCTCTCAGCTACTAAGTAACAGAGGCAGGATTGAAACCTGGGTCTTCCCAGAAGCTCAGTCCCAGACTCTACCAGTAAACCTTGCTGCCTAAAGAGAAAAGGGTGTCAAAAGAGCTGAATTCAAGCTTGGGCTATACTCACATGAAACTAAGTTGTGTGACCATGGTCAAGTCATAGAATCCTACAGTTATAATAATACTATTATTAATATAACAACAACAATAATAGTAATAGCTAATACAGTATGTTAAGAGTTGTACAACATCTTACCTATATCATCTCATTTGATCCTTACAACAATCCTCTGAGGTAAGTGATATTATTATGACCATTTTACAGATGAGGAAACTGAGGCTGAGAAAGGTTAAGTGATTTATCTAAAGTCACATAGCTAGTAAGTGTCCTCAGTGAATCTCCATTAGAATATTCCAGTAACAGATTATCTAGCCAAAGTACATATACTTTGGGAAAATCTTATATCAGCTATTCCCCTGGGCCACATGAGGATCCTTAGCAAAGGTGACAAATGCAGGTTTGAAGGCAAGTAGAAGTAGTCTTCTAAAGAGACTGGATTGTACTTCATACAAAGGAATCTGCTGTAGGTAAAACACATGTTCAGGGACATGCCTCCTAACATAAACGGACAGTTAAGGCCCAAAGGAGAGACCCAGTACCGACATTCCAACCATTACACTGGGTTTACTGCCACACAACAGCACACACACACAGAACAATGGCAAAATAAGTTTGTCTATCCCATATATTTAGCCTAATCATTTATTTTAATGTTTTTAATAAAAAAGATTAAAATTGAACATCAATGTAACCAACTAAATTTGCTTGGTAACTTTGCATTTAAATTAATTAATTTCAATGCATAAAGTATTATAACAATTTTTTAGCAACTCCCTAATTGGCATAGTAGATCAGGCACTAGACTTATGGTCAGGAAGACAGACATGAGCTAAAAAAATCCCACCTAAGACACTGGCTATATGACTCTAGTCAATCTATTAATCATTCTATGCCTCAGTTTCCTTATCTGTAAAATGAGGAAGTTGGACTTCACAGTCTTATAAGGTCTTTTCAGCTCTAAATCTAAGATCCTCAGATCCCAGTTGGTACACAGCAGGATTATTTATTTGTTCATTTATTCTCATTATTTTTTTCCCCTCTCATGTGACTTAATTAGCATGTACTCCATTCTTCTGGTGCTGCTTTTTTCACTTTGCATTCCAATCATTTTTTAAATGCATAATTCCTGGGGCTATGCCTACTAGTTAAATGAATTACTTGCCAGGCTCTTCAAATGTATATCTGGATATCTGGCCCTCCATAGAGCCAAGAGTAGATGCCAAATCAAAGTTTAAGAAAAAATCTCCCCACCTCCACCACCACCACTTTCTACCTGCACCATTTATCATAAAATAAATCCCTACATGCCAGAGAAAAAAATATTTTTGGCACTAAAAATATGCACATTTACAAAAATTATGAAGGCTCTATCCATCCTAATTTCTCCAAGGCCATGCCCATGAAAGTTCCAACTAGCTGAACAGGCTTTGGTCCTAGTTAAGGGTCCAAAGACCTTAACTAAGTGTAGCATCTTACAAAGTGCTGAAAGGCTCAGGTCTAGAAAAGGGGCAACTAGGCAATTAATTCTTGGGAACTGGTACTTCACAAAAGATAAAACTATAAAACAGACTCAATTTTGCTGCCTCTTTTCCCAGTGAAGGCAGCTGAAAAGGAGGCAGAGGATATTAAGAATTAGTCAGTCAGGGCAGCTAGGTGGATAGAGTGGATAGAACACTAGCACTGAATTCAGGAGGATGTGAGTTCAAATCCAGACTCAGACACTTAGTTGCTGTGTGGGGTCACACAGCCAGTAAATGTCTGAGGCAGCACTTGAACTCAGGTCTTTCTGATTCCAGGCCCTTCACTCTATGCACTTCGACACCTAGCTGCCTAAAGACCATCTATAGACATGAATTAAACAGTTGGAATTCTTTTTCGCATAATGTCAGGTCTTTGTCCAATGGCTCAAGCTTCAGAGTTGGCAGAATACTGAAGGTATTAAATCACATAACACAGCAAAGAGCCTAATAAATATAGTAGGTGCCTAATAAATGTTAGTTGATTAACTGACATAACTATTAGAATTATAAGCTGGTTTTATTTTCATCTCCTCAGCCCTTAGGCACATAGTGGCCACTTAAGAAATGTGTGTTTATTGATTGACTGATGAAAAGAAGTAGAGGACAGGCTCTAGGTCATTGAGAAGATCCTCTAAGAAGGGTTTATAGAAACTCAAGAACAAGAATTACACAAGAAGAAGAGGTGTGGATGAGTTATAATCTACTTTAGTGAAAGATGCACTCACATCAATGAGCACATAAATCTAGTCAAGTGCAGTATTTTAAAGCTTCCTTCAATGCATCTTATTGTGTGTCGTGCCCCCAAGCACTGGCCTAACCGGCTTCTCCCAAAGTGTCTAGTCTCCCCCCCCCTTTTGTCTTTCAGGAATGGTTCTGGCAGGCCCAAAGGAACAACATTTTCCTGTGCGAGAACCTTGGAGGCTGACTTGGAGGAGAAAAATTCATAGAAGAGCCACAAACACACCTGCATTCCAGAGCCCCAAGATTCTTGACCTAAGGGGTACAACTCACCAATAGAGAATCCAATCCAATCACCTAATCCAATAAACAGGCCCTGTGCTAAATGCTGAATTACACAATAAGTACAATTAATAAAAAGAAAGGCAGTCCCTGCCCTCAAGGCAGGAAAAGGGGCAGGAGATGAGGGCAGAGAAGGAAGTTTAGCCCCAAATGTCTTTTGACCATCAGGAGCTGGGGTTTTTTTCCCCCCAATTATAGTTTGAAATTTAGAAAGATTCATCCTGGAGGGGATGGGTCTGGTAGAAAGAATCAATTTGAGACTATGCCCAAAGAGCAACCAAACTGTGCATACCCTTTGATCCAGCAATACCACTACTAAGTCTGCATTCCAAAGAGATAAAATTTAAAGTAAAAGGACCTACTTGTACAAAAATATTTATAGCAGCTCTCTTTGTGGTGGCAAAGAATTAGAAATTGAGGGGATGTCCATCAATTGCAGAATGGCTGAACAAGTTGTGGTATATGAATATAATGGAATACTACTGTGCAATAAGTAATGACAAGCAGGTGGATTTCAGAAAAACCTGGAAAGATTTACATGAACTGATACAGAGCAGAACTAGGAGAACATTGTACACAGTAACAGCAACACTGTGCAATGATGAATTCTGATAGACTTAGCTATTCCTAGCAATACAATGATCCAAGACAATTCCAAAGAAAACTGCTCTTCACATCCTGAGAAAGAACTGATGGAATCTGAATACAGATGGAAGCGTACCATTTTCACTTTTTGAATTTTTTTTCTTTTGGTCTGTTTCTTCTTTCACAACATGACTAATACAGAAATATGTTTTACATAATTGCACATACATAACCTATATCAAATTGCTTACCATCTTGGGTAGGGGGCAGATAGGGAAGGGAGGGAGAAAATTTGGAATGCAAAATTTCCAAACAAATGTTAAAATTTGTATTTGCATGTAATTAGAAAAAACAAAATACTATTTTAAAAAAGAATGCTCTTGGGGTGGTAAAAGAGCTTGAAGAAAGAGTTCAAAAGGATAAGGGAGAGACAGGATGGAAGAAGGAAGAAAAGTGTTTCCTAAGAGAATTATTCTGGGGATATAAATTGTGGAAAGGGATTAAAACTGCAGAAGCAAAGGAATTTTCAGGTAGGGAACTCTTCTCAGTCTAAATATCCTTCTTTTCCTCTAACAAAGAATCTGTCTTCTTTGGATCTCACTGAAAATAGCTTTCTCTCTAGATTCTTCTACTGATGTCAACAGCTGTAGAACCACCATCCACTTAACTCTTCAGAATTCAGAATCACTCTTAACTCTCCCTTCTTATCAAGTCACATTCAAATAACTCAGACATTCTTCAAAACATGGACATTCCTTACCTATTCACCAGTCCCCAGTAATACTCTAGTTCAGGCGTCATTACCTCTAGCCTACTATTACTCCAACAGCCTCCTAATGGAGTAATGGAGTAGCTAGGTGGTTCACTGGAAGACGAAGATGAAGACGATGACAAGGATAAGGACAACAACAACAAACAATAGCTAGCAATTACAACTACTAAGTAACCAGGTTCTATGCTAAGCATTTTACAAGCATTATCTCAGCTGATCCTCACAACAACCCTGAGAGGTAGGTGCCATCATTATGTCCATTTTAGAGTAGAGGAAACTGAGGTAAAGTGACTTGCAGGACACACAGCTAGTAAGGCCAGTTTTGGACTTGGATCTTCCTGACTCCAGGCCCAGTGCTCATTCCACTGCACCAGTCAATAAACTTTTATTAAGCACCTACTTTGGGGGGTGGGGCGATTCAGGGAAGACAAAAAGGAAATAGCCTAACCAGGGCTATGATGGACAGAAGTCAAGGAGTGCAGCTAGGTAGAAAATGAAGAGATGGCTGGCCTGGGTGTCCTCCTTAAATAGAGGTTCTAGAAGGAGTCTTCTATCTTCCAATCAGATGTAGGGACTTCAGGGGCAGATGATACAGATAAGATAATGAGTTCCAGGGCTGAAGTGATCTTCTAGGATGAAGATCATGATAGTGCACATGACAGAAATATATCCCAGTGAGAAATGAAAACATAATGCTGAACTTGGATTCAGGAATACCAGAGTTCAAATCTTGCCTCGGCCACTTACAAACTCTGTGCCCCTGGGCAAGCACTTAATTAACCTCTTTGGGTCACAGTTTTCTTATCCGTAAAAAGAGAATGTTGGCCTCAATGGCCTTTTAGGTCCCTTCCAAGTCTAAATCTATGACCTATGATCCCTCCCACCATCCATCTCTTCTCCAAACCAAGTTGCCAAAATCACCTTCCTAATGCACAGCTCTCTGGTAATGTCATCTTCCTCCTACTTGAAACCATTAATGGCTCACTATTTCCTACAGGAAAAACTTTTCCTTCCTCTCCCAGGTAATCTATGTCTTCTACAATCTGGCTTCCATCTTGTCTCCCACCACTCCCCTACATAATACAACTCCCATCTCAAGCCAAACTGGTCTTGTTTTCTCCAAAGGCCATGGCCTATAACTCTCCTCAGCCTGGAATTCTATCCCATCTGCCTATCTAAATTCTCCCTTCACCTCCTCCACCACCCAGTATTTCCCAGCCCCTTTAGCAGCCTCTCTCCTGACCTCTCCTTCCAGTAGCATTAGCATTTCTAATCTGTATTCTTCACTTGGCCCAAAGCACTAAATTATCCTGTATTATCCACCTCTTCTTTATGGTATTCATTGTTCCCCCTACTGAGAAGGCTCTTAGACCTCATTGTGGGTTCCCTTCCCTCCCCTGACACTCCCCTCCCAGTGCCTAACACAGTACCCACTTTCATAATAAATGCTCAGTAAATATTTGGTGGTGGGAGGTGATGATGGAGATGATGATGCAAGCGAAGGAAATTGGACCAAGAGAGATCAAAGAACAGTCTGCTGCTGCTAGGGGCCAACTAAATTTCTCTCATCTTATGCCCTTTTCTCTGTAAGCAGTTTTCAATCTAAGCCAAAGCTACCCCAGTGGATCAGGTACCATAATTCCTTGTGAGCAACCTGCAGCCAGAAATCAGGGAGGTGAGCCACCTTACGTTGCCAGGGCTGTTTGCCATAGCAACCTTGGGGAGCCAGCTCCGGGACCAGATTGCTGGCAGTCTCCACAGGGTAGTGTTTCTAAAGCTCACTCACTCTCTCTGTGCTAAATTATTGTATTCTGCCAAGAAGTCACAAGAAATAAACACAATAGCTGGGTTGCCATGGAACATACATCTAAACGGAGCTGAACACCCAAACGCTGATTCCCTAGGTAGAAGGATGGGACAGTGAAACAAGCAACCACCTGGGGTGTCAGGAAACTTGTGTTCCAGTTCTACCTAGCTCTGCTACTTACTAGCTAATATGACCCTGAACAAGTCATTTCCCTTCTCCTGACCTCAACTTCTCTATCTGTGAAGTGAGGGATTGGGACTAGATAATCTCCAAAATGTTTTTCTAGCCCTAGCATGTTATTTTCCATTTTCAAAATTCCCTTCCCACTCTCACATTAGGCTCTAAAGCCTCTTAGTTAAGACCTTCTATGCTCTTGAGGCCCTTTCTAGCCTTAATGTTCTGTGTACTACATTTCTAGCCCCGTCCACAAGAAGCTTCAATGAGCATTTATTGATGATGGTGCGCCTTCCTTGACCAGAGCTCCTACACTGACCTCCTTCTGTCCCCTTTTCTGACCCTCTCTATCCGTTTATCATGCTCCCCCACCAGAGAACAATAAGAATAAAAAAGAGAAGGAACCTCCATCCTTTCATTTGTAGCCGATACTGAAAGAGTTCCAGAAAGTCCTTCACGGATATAAAAAACTAGTATCTAAGCTGATTAAGGTAAGGTACGATAGGAGAGAAAAAACAAAAAGTTCATCAACCCTCAAAGCTCAGCCATTCAAACTGGGTTGGTAACTGTTTCCTATATACAGCATTCCATCTCATGTCTGGAATGTTTTACCCCTCCACCTCCACCTCACAGTAGGTCTTAAAAGTAAAGGTCAGGTGGCAACTTTTAAATGAGGCCCTCTCTGACTAGGCTACCTCCTGTCCCCCCCATTATGTGAGCTTCTTCCCTCCTGAGATTACCTTTTATATATTTATTTGTGCATATGTTGTATCTCCCTACCCCACCCCACCCCCACCATCAAATATATGTTCTTAGAGAGCAGACTTTCATTTTTCTTTGTATCCTAGCACCTAGCACAGTGTCCTTTATCCTAGAGAAGGCAGTAACACATACATGATTGTTAAATTGAACTAGCAAGACAAGGAGGGAGAAAAGAGCTAAGGCAATGCCAAATGATACTTTTGTCCATGAAAACCTAGTTATGGGTCTGCAGAACAGGGACTGATTTATAAGATTCAGGAAACTGGAAGGTATCTTCTGAGTCCAGTCCCCATTCCCCATTTTATAGAGAGGAAAACAAAGGCCCAGTGGCCACCATGTTACTGCTGGTCTGCCTGGGTTCTCAAGTCATAGGCCATAAACTAGAAAGAGTGCCAAGTTGTCCATTACCTAGTAGCCAACTCTGCTTCAAGTACATAATAAATCAAACCACCAAAGTTTTTTGAGTACCTGCTGTGAAACCAGCCCTGTACCTTGTAATGAAAGACAACCTAGTAGGATAGATTCATAGGATTTAGAGCTGAAAGAAAACATAGATCATCTATTGACCACCCCACCCCTCATTGTTTACACAGGCAGAAATTGAGGCCTAGAGAAACTAACTTGCCCAAGTAGCAAGGTAGCAGAACTGGTCTAGGTCTTTTCAAATCTAGTGCTATTTTCATGTTACTAGACAACCAGAAGTGAAATAGGGCTGGAGTAATCAAGCTGAGCTTCCTGGAGGAGGTCGGATTTCAGCTGGGCACTGACAAATGCATAAACTTCATGTTAAATTGTCTAATATGCCCTTTAAACAACAAATTCTACTTAAGTTCATGAGTTTTAGAGATAATCCTCTTTATTCTCTGTATAACAAAATGTTCATATTCATGAATGAATGTTAATTTTATGATAAAAAAAATTTTAAATAAAAAAAAGGAATGGTTAGGCTTTAGAAAATAGTGGGCAAGGGAAACAGTCTAAGCAAATGAAAATAAGCTCAAATTTTTTCAGGGACAATGAATTCATAACAGATACCAACCCTTTCCAGGGAAATTTTAAAACCCTTTGACGGTCCAATGTCTGTCTGCTTCAGGTTAAGTCTCTGAAGCACTTAAGAGTCTCCTGAACAAGAGAGACAGCCTGCAGTAACCCAGGCTTAGCCACAAGAAAAGCCTTTTAAACCCAGAGACTGAATTACCTTCTCATCCACATCCCCCAGGGAAGGTGTGAGCCAGACAGATGGGAGATGGAGGGAAGGGATGGAGGTGAAGAGGAATGACCAATGAGAGGAAAACTTAGATGGCTCTGAGGCAAAATGATGTCTTTCTCCTATGTCTGAGGGATAGTTTCATATAGGGAAAGAAATCCCAGAGTCACAAGACCTGGATTTCAGTCCAGATTCAGCCATTAACTCTCCTTATGACCTTTGGTAAGTCATTTCTTGCTTTCTTTCTTTTTTTTTTCATCCGTTAATTGATAAATGGCATCCATTCAAGTGCCCTTAATGATAACTGAGTTAAAGATGTTGATTAATTAAACATAAGAAATTGTAGTTAGAAGGATCTTTGATCTTGTTTTTATCTACAAACAATAGCAATAATGTCCTTTCTCTTCTGGGGAAAGTAAAAGTGAGAGAGAGAGAGAGAGAGAGAGAGAGAGAGACCAGTTGTCCCTTTGCCAGGGACACTTGGGAAGCACTATCTATACAGTATACAGCCACTGACTTTATCACTGCTTAAAACCATATAGAGCAGAAAACCCTTTTTTAAATAAAAGAAATATCATCAGTCATGAGACTCTGTCAATGAAAATCCTGGATGGCAAGAAAGGAAGAAAAAGAATCAATTCAACTGTGCAGATCATGCTTTGAAGCAAGAGACTGGGCAAGAAATGAAATATAGGAGAAAAATGCATGAAAATGGGAGTTAAGAGGCCTGAGTACAAGTGCCTTCTCTGCCATCCACTCATTAGATGATCTTGGGCAAAATATTTCATCTCTCTGGGCCTCAGGTTTCCCCATTCATAAAATGAAGGGATTGGACTAGATGGTAACTTTAGGTCCCTTCCAGCAATCACACTGTTTGAAATTCTAAGGTCCTTCCCAACCCTGACATTCTATGTTTCAAAGTCCTTTCCATCTCTAACATTCTGTGTTCTACCTTCCACTGTCCCTACCTGCAGTAAATCTCCACGTTTTAAGTTCTAAAATCCATTTTGTTTCTGACATTCTACGTTCTCAGGTCTCTGAGAATGTAGCTCAGTCTATGAACCAACCATTTTTCATTTACATCAAGGCTGTGATATTTACAATGCAGTTTCCCTGATTATACCAGTAGAGATCACTACACACTTACTGTATTACCAAGTGGAGTGAGAAAGATGAATAAATGCCCGGGTTAACTTTCACTAATCCTTTTCAGCCACTTTTTATCTTTTTACATTTCCCCCCAAGGGTTAAGAATCTTTTGCAGAATTGATAAAACAGATAAGGAATAACTAAGTAAATAATTAAACTATAAAGCCCTTCAAGATTTCTATGAAGACTGTCTCCCTCACCTTTTGTCACTGGCTGGAGAGTGAAAAGAACCAGTGCCATTCCTCGGTTCTTTCACTAACCTCGCCAGTTAATCTTGTGTAAATTTCTGCTTCTTTCAAATCAAGTCAATTCCACAAACATTTATTAAGAGCCTACTATGTGCACCTGTGCTAGGCAGTGTCCTCCCCGTAACAGAAGGTTGGACTATATGGTATGTAAGGCCGCTTTCGAGCTGTTACTCCGGGTTCTACATGTAATGTCCTATGACTTTTACCTCCTTAATTGGCGAACTGGGTCTGGAAACTGTGCTAATAATGCTTCATGGAAAGCTCCGTGACTCCCCAGTAAGCCACGGGACACAGTAATCTCTTACAGTGAAGTCCAGGGCGGTCCTTGGAACCCGCCTCCAGACTACAGCTACAACAGCAAAGCATGTGACAGCGGCGGCGGCGGCGGCGGCAGACCCGTGTCTTCGCTGCAGTTTCGTCAGAGGTAAAGGTAGCACACAGCAGAAGCCTGCACAGCCTGCGCAACTCTCACGAGCGCGCGCACACACAGTGACATACATACCCACACAGACAGGCCGGCAGGCGAGCACATAGGCGCGCGTCATACACCTGCACACATACCCAGGCACAAACACACACCCACCACAGACCACCGTTTCTCAAACGAAAGCACAGGTCACATGCCGCTGGACCTCCTTGCATCAGATATTAACCCTTCTACGATAGGAGGGTGAGGAAGGGGGAGGATATGCCTGCGCATGCAGGCCAGCCACAGCCCGCAGAGCGGACTGCAGAGCCCAGCAAGCTGAGCTGATCGGAACCAGCCAAGCAAAGCATCCCTCCCGGGTCTGCAGCGGCCCCAGAGGCGTCATTTACAGCCTTTTTAAGGTCCACACTACGGTGACTTCAGCAGTAGCTTATTCCTACGCTAAGGTCCCCCCCCAACTCCCCCCGCCGTGGTCTACAGTATTTCAGGGAGAGGCCCCAAGGCAGCACGCTGTTAGCAAAGCCGTTACATGCCGGAAGGCTAGAATTGATAACTTCGGGAAGCCTTTACGGTATCTTTTTTTTTTTTAAATCTTTACTTATCACATTACATATAAATGGTCAGCCAGGTTTTCTCCAGTACTTCCTTTCCACACACCCACCGGACTTCAGCCTCATAAGAACAGCTCCCAACAGACTGTCAGTTCCTAATAAAGTTTACCTTTCCCCTTCCTTCCCCTCCTTTCCTCTCCAACACCCAGTCCAGAGTGTTATGCAAAAGCGTGCTTTACACCGTAGGGAGAGCAGTGACTTAAAGCCGGCGGAGGCGAGAGTCGCCGGGCTCAGCGCAGCCGCCCTGAAGGCCGCTGGAGGGGAGATTCAACTGACAGACCACTGCAGAACTGCCTTATTTTATGCTGGAGGCCTGTTCTAAATTGGCTGCTGCGGCCGAAGGAGTTAAAGCCAGCAAACTGGACCAGATTCGATAGCATCCGCAATCAAAGATCCCTCTCATCTGCTACAGAGGGAAAACTCCCTAAATCTACCTCTAAACTTCCCGTAGGCAGCCACGGCAGGAGGAGGATAGCAAAAGGGCCCGGGGGGACTCAGAGGCTGCAGATGTATGCCCTGCTCCCGGCACCTTCTTTCGTGTCACGCGGGGGCTGCAGCAAATCCGGGCACGTTTTTAATAGCTAACTCCCTCAGTAGGCTCACCCCGAGACTTTGGGGGACGCTGCCCCAGGCGACAGGTCCCCGGCTGTCACGCAGCACGTGAGCCGCACGCCGCAGGAGCCGCGTCGCCCCCTCCCCCACCACCACTCGTGTCCACTGCGTCTCCTAAGCCAGGCACACTAACCCCATAGGTTAGTGAGGCTCCCTGCGCAGCCAGACCCGAACAGGGGTTTAAAAGGAAATCCCAGAGCTGCGCGACTTCCCTCATTCGCACACCCACGTGTCCCGCAGAAAGCTGAGCGGAATGGGCGCCAAAGCCTGGAGCAGAGAGCTGGTAACTTTAAGGGAACTCTGAGATGCAGGAAGGTGCTGGAGGGGCCCGCAAGGTGAAACACCCACCCCTAGTACCCTAAGGGCAGCGGGCGCTGCGCTGCCACTTCAGAGCCGGTCAGGCTTCTGCTAAAGCCGGGTAGGGAACAGGCAAGCGCGTGAAAGTGGAGCTGAAAGTGGTCCTCTGGCTGCCTCCTTGCTGCCTGCCAGGGTCTCCCCAGGAGGTTCCAAGCTCTCTGCCTCCTCCCCAGACATGCAGCTCAACCGTGGGACTGCAGAGGGGCACAAGGCGCGCCGCCCCCCACCCACCCACCCTCCACTCCGGGTCCCTGGCACTGGGTTCCAGGGAACGCAGTGCACAAGCTTCCTGACGCCCGGCTTTCTGGCAGTGACTGCAGCAGTTGCGACCTCCCTGCTCTCCTCCGTCAGCCTTTTTTCCAGGGGCTGGAACGCTTCGCTGGGGCGAATGGGGACGCCCGGGGCCGGGGGTCCTCAGTAGCCGCGGGTGACAGCTCTCCCGGGGCGCACGCCGGCGCGCCTGTGTCTCAGGCTGCTCTCAGGCACTGCCGCAGACACAGCGCCCCCTCCTCCCTTTCTCCCTCCCTTCCTCCCCAGCCCCAGGGAGCTGTGGCGCCGGCCTCCCAGCCCCTGGGGCCCCAGCCCCCAGAGGTCCCCCGGCCTTACCTGACTGTCAGAGAGATAGTTGAAGAAGAAGGAGGAGAGCTCTTCATCCAGCAGCGCGCCGCAGTCTGTCCCCGCCATCTTCCAGCTAGCAGCCCCAGCCGCGGCAGCGTGGGGGAGTCGGCGCCGAGCAAGCCGGCTGGGGGCGGGGAGGGGAGGCAGGGGAGGGACGGGGAGGGACGGAGGGGGCGGAGCTCCGGCCCCGCGGGCTGCAGTAGCAGCGGCAGCGGCAGCTCGGCTAGCTGAGGCGGAGCCCGGGGCTCGGGGACCCGGCTCCAGGCCCAGGGGTCCCTTAGCTCCCAGCACGCTCCTCCCGGGCTGCCTTGAGAGCTCCTATGCAAACGATTGACAGCTTCCTCTTCCAGAGCTGAAAACAGGCTCCCCCTTTCTCCCTGTCCAGCAATGCAGTCATGTCCCCCGCTGCCCGGGGCTCTGGATGACAGTCTCCTAGGCAGCCGCCTACGGTGCGATCCAAGAGAAATATTATCTTTTCTTTCATTCATTCATTCCACAGATATGCATTATGAGCATCTCCTGTGTGCCCAGCGCTGTACTAGGCACCGAGAGTGATAAAGAGGTGAATAGGGTAGAATCCCAGCCCTCAAAGCTCGAAGTCTAGTTAGAGAAGATAAAACATGAATCACTACAATATAAGGCAATATGTGATAAGCCTTGGAGACATACACACAAAAGTGTTATAGGAATTGAGAGGAGAAGGGAGATTTCATCACCTGGAGTTAGGAAGGCAGCATATACCTCCAGGTCCCACGACTCGGTGTGGTAAAATGACCCATCAATGAAGACTCAGGACACCGGGATTCCAGTCCTGGTTCTGCCACTAAATCACTGTGTGACTTTGGGCAAGTCATTTTCCGAATCTGAGCTTCTATTTCTTCCTCTGAAAAAGGAGACTTAACTAGGTTATTAAGGCCTCTTCCTTTGACGCTATATAAGATCCCTTCTAGCTCTGATGTTGGAAACATTAAATTCACTTCAACAAGCATTTATTAAACACTACTATAGCTAAGGCATTTTACTAGGCCCTGGGAATGCAGACACAAAAAAAAAAGCAGTCCCTAACCTCAAGGAGGGCATATTCTGATAAAGGGACATGACATGTAAAATATGAAGTTTGTTTTTGCAGGAGGAAATCACTAAACTTCAGGGAGGGGAAGGGGCAGGAGTCAGAAAAGGCCTTATGTGGGAGCCAGCACATCAAGTGAGGCTTATAGAGAGCCAAGGATCCCAAAAGGTGAAAGGAGAGAGGCATGGAAGACAGACTGTGGAAAGGTTCATAGAAGGAGATGGAATGTCATGTATGGAGAACAGCAAGTAAGCCAGTTTATCTAGAAGGTAGAGGGCCTGTGGAGTAATATGAAATAGGTCTGGAAAGATAGGCTGTAACTAGATGGGAAAGCATGAAAAATCTTAACAAAGGATTCTGTATTTTATCCTTCAGCCAGTTAGGAGGCACTCAAGCTTTCTGAGCAGGGCAGTGATGTGATCAGAAATGATATTTAGGAATATCAGTTTGGAAGCTGTGTAATGAATGGGTTGGAGAGGGGAGAAGTTGAGTGTACAGAGACAAAATAGGAGGCCTTTGCAATAGTGCAGGTGAAAGATGATGAGGGCCTGAATCAGGATGGGCAATATAGGGAAGGGCACTGATGGGAAGGATGTTGTGTAGGTAAAATTAACAGGAATTCACAACTGATTGTATATAGAGGGAGGGGAGTGAGAGAGAGTAAAGAGTAGAGGATAACTGTGAGGTTGAAAACCTGGGTGACCCAAAGGATGGGTGTCCTTTACAGAAAAGGGGGAAGTTAGGAGAAAGGGTAAGTTGGAGGTGGGAGGGGATGAGTTCTAGAGAACTAGTTTAATTACTCAACAATAATTTTTTTTTTTAGGCAATTGGGGTTAAGTGACTTGCCCAGGGTCATACAGCTAGTCAGTGTCAAGTGTTTGGTCTGAGGCCGGATTTAAACTCAGGTCCTCCTGACTTCAGAGATGGTGCTCTATCCACTGCGCCACCTAGCAGCCCAGATATATATATATTTGGGGGGGGGGCTAGGCAATGGAGTTAAGTGATTTGCCCACAGTCACACAGCTAGTAAGTGTCAAATGTCTGAGACCGGATTTGAACTCAGGTCCTCCTGACTCCAGGGCCAGTGCTCTATCCACTGCACCACCTAGCTGCCCCCAACAGTCATTTTTTAGTGTCTACTATGTTACCAGGCACTGAGGATACAAAGAAAAAATTGACACAGTCCCTGCCCTCAGGGAGCTTACATTTTCTTTGAAGGAATATGACACATTCACAAATAAATAAATATATCATCTATATGTTGCACATATATAATGCCATATAGAATATATTTGCTATATATTTAGTATATTATGTGTAATTAATACACAATTAATATGCTTATAAATGTATAAATATGCAAAATATATAAAATGTTTTCCCAGGGTTGGAGGTGGTGGAGGGTACTCAGAACTACAGGAATCAGGAAAGACCTTTTGAAAGACCTCTGAGTCTTGAAGGATACTAGGGGTTCCAAAAGGTAGAACTGAGGAGGGAAAGCATTCTAAGTAGGGGAGGTGAAGATTACCTGGAGATGGGTGATAAAAGGCTAGTAGAGGTTGAGTGACATCTACTAGGTCAATTTGGTTGGAAGTAATGTGTATTTGAGGGAACTGTATAATCAACCTGGAAAGGTAGGTTGGATTCAGATTGTAAAGGATGCCAAACAAAGGGGTTGCTATTTTATCTTCAAGGCAGTAGGAAGCCAGGGAAACTTCTTGACCAGGGGAGTGTTATAGTCAAACCTATGTTTTAGAAATATCAATTCTGCAACTGTGTTGAGGATGGCTTGCAGAACAGAGAAGTTAGATGTAGAAAAATTAATTAGATGGCAATGGCAATCATCCAGGTGAGGGGCAATCGGGGCCTAGATTAGAATGATTGTCATGTAAGTAGAGAGAAGAGGAGAGATGATAGAGATGTTGTGGAGGAAATTACTTCTAAGGTTCATCCTGGTTCTAGTCTACAGTGATAGAGATGGCATTTGATCTTGATCCTGAACAATGGATAGGATTCTGATAGGGTGGGAGAGAAGAAGAAAAACATTCCAGGGAAAAAGAATAGTATAGAATAAAGCTCAGAGGCAAACAGAGGTCAGAAAAAGACAGGTTTCGTTTTTGTAGGGAAGGCCTACCTACCTTGATGGAGCTCCTCATTGAGAAGTTGCCCCCTCCCCATTCAAAGATGAGAAAACAGGGAAATTCTCCAAGTGGGGGCCCATCTGTGTCTTGAACTCAGTGGACCTGAGCTGGACTTCCCTGTCTTGGTCTCAGGATCCTTAAGCTGCAGTTTCCCAGAAAAAAAGATAGTGATTTCATTCTTTGGCCCTAGGCCATAACTGAGCTTTTAAGGAACAGATCATTTGGATGTGGGATGGAGTAAACTCCACAAAGGAAAAGATCAGACCAATCTCTTGGATCTCCCTCCTACCCCTGGGCCAAGCAGGGGCAGATCTTGCCTCATTTCTAGTCTAATTAGCTGTACCTTGTCATTTAAATACCTCAGTCTTTGACAACATCAGTAACTACCCTACCCTAGAAAGGGTAAAGTCTGAGACTTTCTTCAGAAATGAGAGCAAGAACCCAACTTTTAAGGGTCATAAGCCCTGATGCTCCCCCCACCACCTCCATCACCACACAGTGGAAAAAGTAATGAAATCAAAATCAGAAGACCTAGATTCTACTCTGCTGCTTTTACTTATTATCTGAACAGCAGTGGGCAAAACTCAATCCCTCTGAGCCCTCAATTTCTTCATCTGTTAAATATGAGTAACAATGCAGTAGCTAACTAGCTCAAAGAAAGGTGTTTTTAAAGCTACAAAGTGCTAGATGGATTAAACATGAACTATTAATATTTTCTATTATTTAGCTTTTGTGATAGAAGGCTAAGAGTCTGGGCATCAGCACATCTGGGTCCTGACCCCAGCTCTGATAATTACTAGCTGTGTGACCTTGAACAAGTCACTTCCCCTTTTTGTGACTCACTTTGATTGTCTATAAAGAGGCCAAATACCTAAAATTCCTTCCAGTTCTAAATCCTGTGATACTTTCAACTTTGTCATTTGATGACTCTCTGAGTTTCTGGTGATCTGTTTACCATGGAATCCTGGGATTAGAGATTTAAAGCTAGAATGGGGGTTAATGGTCAAAGTCACATAAGACGGAAGTGGCAGCTCTGAGTTTTGTTTTTTTTTCTTGGAGAAGTAGGCATAGCCTATGGAAGACTGACCCTCTTATGGGGTAGCCCTATGATTTCACTTGGTATAGGAAACTACCAGATGAAGAAGCTTCCTCTATCAGTGTACCTTCTCATCTCAGGGAATTGCCTACAGCATTGCGATGGTGAGTGACTTGCCCAGGGTCACAGCCAGTAGGAGTCCCAGGTAGGACCTAAACTCAGAACTTGCTGGTTCTGAGGTTGGGTTACTATCCACCATGGTAAACTGCCTCTTCATGCAAGAACAAAGATTGTAAAACCAACCACTTACTTCCATGGACTAATTAGTGAAAAGCTTAGCTATGAGATCTTTTTGAAAGAAATGCCCTTTTATTACTCCCAGGTTCAAACAGTAACTAGAACTAAAATAGGATGGCTTGTCTCATAGAGCAATAGGGGATTTATTTTAATAACAATATAACAATCATTTGTAATCAGTAGCTTTAAACATTCACCCCTTCCCAATCTTGTTTATAGACAGTACAAAGGTAAATGAGTCCAACTCCTGTCAAATAATTACAGATTTCAACATAGTAGAGTACTTTTCAAATAATAATCAATGTGGACTTCCCCCCCCCCCCTCACCCTATCATGCTTGCCTGGATTCTCTTGAAAAAAAAAAAACTGAGAAAATGAAACCAAACAATCTTGAAAATTTTTAAATAATTTCTCCTATTTGGTTCAATTGTTTCTGATGTTCTCTTGATCTACTTTTTAAACAGTACCAAATAGCTGCCTGGCATATTAAAGGTTTAGTAAATGCTTGTTGATTGATTGATTGATTGATTGAAGTCTGGAAGTTCTATTCTCCCTTTATTCCTACTTTTTTTCATTTTCCCTTGAGAATCCAGATCTTTTCTTCCTCTAAATGAATTTTATCATTATTCTGTTTAGCTCTATAAAGTATCCCTTTGTAGTTCAATTGTTCTCACATGAAATATGTAAATTAATTTATCCAATATCATCATCTTTATTATATTGGCACAAAATAACTTATTTTAAGTTACTTTGATGAGAAAGGGAAAGTGTCATTTTAAGGCTCATAATTAACACTTCAGTACTAAGTGGAAAAAATGTGAAACTGAGATGCCAAGCAGAGGACTCTCATCACATCATTATACTTAAACTGACTACTGATTCCTGCCTGATCCTGAAAGGAATTGCGGAAGCTGAGGTGAGTCTACACTGAGGTGTTATATAACAAGATTAAGGAAGGGAAGATGCTTGTATAAGAGGGTAATTTGTTTCAACTAATGCAGTCACTGAATAGATTCACAGATGATGTGTAATGTGTTAAGGTGTTAACTCGTTATCCCTTTACCAACTATGAATTACTCTCTGGGTCAGAAGGGCATAATTGATAAGCAAAAAATGGGCCAAGTCCTGAGAGAACTTTAAATAGCTAAGCCCCAGATATGAAGTTAGTCAATTTAAATTAGCCTAGTCTCAGAGTAGCCTGTAGAAGAGACCTTCACAATGAAAGGAGAAAGGAATTTTTCTCTCCTCCTGCCCCAGTCACCGCAGTGTCTAACAGTAGAGCTACTGGCCTATTGGGAGACATCTTATCTAACAACTGAAGAGTCAGTTTGAGAGAGCTCATGGCATAATTGAGGAAACAAGAGACAAACACTCCAGATGGGCATGAATCTAAAGAGGCGTCCATCCACTCCAGGTCAGAAGCAGCTTCCAGGAGTAGGACCTCTGGCAGTAGAAAAGAGAGTCTGCTATTTAAGAAATAACTAAAGAGAGTTGAGTTCAAGAGAGAATTAGCCCTGGTAATCAAGAATTGGGCTACAGGGACAGCTAGGTGGCGCAGTAAATAGAGTACTAGCCCAGGAGTCAGGAGGATCTGAGTTCAAATTTGGCCTCAGACACTAGCTATGTGACCCTGGGCAAGTCATCTAACTCTGATTGCCTCTCCCTTCTTCCCCTCCCCTTCCCCCCTGCCAAAAAAAAAGAATTGGTGCCACAGAGAGGACTGCTGGAAGAGAGAAAGGAATATGAGGCAGTACCAAAGTTGTAAATTGCTTTAGATACTTGTGTGCCTCACTCCTACTGTACTTTAAGTTGTACCCACTTTTCCCATAGGTATGTTGTGCATTAGTAAGACAATGTGCCCCTGATTTATGGAAGGATTTATGTAGCTACTGTTCTTACTATGTGATCTTAGGCAATGGCTCTGCTAAGAGCTAATTGTGCAGCTCTGAGATTTCACCTCACACCCATCAGATTGGCAAAGTAGGCCAAAAAAAAAAAGAGGAAAGAAAGAAAGAAAAGAAGATGACGAATGTTGGAGGGGCTGTGGGAAAATAAGCACATTAATGTAACTGATGGTAGAGTTTTGAATTGGTCTGGCCATTCTGGAAAGCAATTTGATACTATGCCCAAAAATTTATTAAAACAGTACATGCCCTTTGATCCAGAGATAATACTACAAGCCTTATGACCCCAAAGAGAGCAAAGAAAGAGGAAAAGGACTCATAGATACAAAAAAAATATATTTATAGCAACTCTTTTGTAGAGGCAAAGAACTGGAAACTAAGGAGGAACCATTAATTGGAGAATGGCTAAATAAGTATGAATATGTATGAATACAATGGATTACGATTGTACTATAAGAAATTAAGGTTTCAAAGAAATCTAGGAAGACTTCTATGAACTGATG
Source organism: Vombatus ursinus (assembly GCF_900497805.2). NCBI lineage: Eukaryota > Metazoa > Chordata > Mammalia > Diprotodontia > Vombatidae > Vombatus > Vombatus ursinus. Next base: position 33,233,009 of record NW_020954641.1, read on the forward strand.
CAGAGTAAAGAATGAAGAAACAACAGAGAGTTCATGGATTGAACGTGCAAAATGAGACATATGTTTTATGACATGACCAATGGGGGTGGAGGGGCGGTATTTTGCTACAAATTGGTTATATGGGTTTTCTTTTCTTTTTTTTCAAAGGAAGGGGGAACTGAAAGAGAGTGAGGGAAAATAAATGCTTGTTAATTGGAGGAAAAATTTGTTTAAAAAAAAGCTAATTGTGTTTATTGGCTGACAGTTAAGAGGTAGTAATAATCAACATCACCACCCACAAGGACTTAACCTAAAAACTTGTGAGTGCCAGGTTGGGGAGGTAGCCCAAGAGGTTCTCCTCCTGTCTGAACTTATTGAGATATACCTTTCCCTCCCTCCAGCCTCAGCATGAAACATACCACATACCTTTATATTCTTCACTTTTGACAAGATTTTAAGAATTAACTAGCTGTGTATCTACATACACATGCTTACTAGATTTTTCAAAAGAGCTGTGCTTATTTTTTTAAATGTCAGAGAACATTAAAAGTTCTTACTAGCAAAATATGTTTATTAGTGTCCCACTTTATTCTCGTAAGAAACCTATGAGTTTCCTAAGATATTGCAATCCCCATTTTATAGATGAGAATCCTCAACCTCAGACACATAAAATGACTCATCCAAAGTTGAGAGAGAAAAATAATCTAGCTAGTTAGTGACAAAAGCCAATACTTAAACCCAGACCCTCTGAGTAGTAATCTAGGTGTCTTTTAAATATCTAAGGTACAAAAAGAGAAGTACATTGGACTGGGAGTCCAAAGACCTTAGTTCTAATCTTAGCTCTGCCACCAACTGTGTGACTCTGGGTAATTCACTAGGGCTTTTGTTTTTCTCTCCATAGAATGAGTGGGTCTTCTCCAGATGATCTCCAACATCCTTTCCAACTCAGACATTCTATGTTACAAGTGACTCACACAAGGTCATAGCAATTAAAACTGAAACTAGAGCTTGGTTGCCTGGATTCCTTGTTCAGAGTTTCTGACACTAGGCTATGTTATACATCTGGAAATATGGCAAAAATAATCCTAATTTCACGGCAGCTTACCAGTCGAAAGACTCCTCAAGTTTCCTGTAAACTTTAATTCAATAAACATTTGTTAGATTCCCACTGTGTATGGGGTCCTTTACTAGGGAATGCAGGCAAACCATTATTTGAGAATAAAATTGTGATTTTATTTGACTATTAAGTAGTACATACACACACACACACACAACACACACACACACATGCTCAGAATCAATGGAGGGAGCTGTGAGAAACAGTTAAGGGAACTGGGTGAGGAACCATAGGATCAAATGATGCCACAAATACAACAAGGTTGGTAGGATCCCAAGCAAGTCATTGAACTTGTTGGATTCTCAGGTCTTTTTTCTGTAAAATGGGAATCATGCTTGAGCTACTTACTTCACAGGATTGTTCTAAAGAAAATGCTATGTAAATGTGAATTATTATTATTATTATTATTGTCAGACTTTATGCAGTATTCACTTTGTAACTTCAGTTCACATGCCTTATCTATCAAGAATTTTCTCTTCCCCAAAGAGAACAGGTGTTCCTGGGAACACTAAGCTTTACATGCCAAAAATGGTAAATGACCAAACAGTGCTCAGCACTTGTGTTTAAACTTCCAAGTAAGAAGACAGATCCAAGGATAGAAGGATCTAATATGATGCCCTGTTTTCATTGCTAATTCTGATCTAGGCAGCTAGGTAGTGCAGTGGATGGAGTTCTGGACTTGGGTGCAAGAAGAACTGAGTTCACATCCTGCCTCAGACACCTACTAACTGTGTGACCCCGGGCAACTCACTTAACCCTATTTGCCTCAATTCCTTATCTGTAAAATGAGTTGGAGAAGGAAATGGCAAACCACTTCAGTACTGATCTTTGCCTGGAAAACCCCAAGTGGGGTTACAAAGAGTCAGACATAACTGAACGACAGATGTCAGACATTGTGCTAAGTGCTGAGGGTACAAAAAATGGCAAAAATACAGTCCCTGCCCTCAAGGAGCTCACAGTCTAACAGGGAGACAACACACAAAAAAAATCATACATACCAGATATATAGTGGACCTAAAAGGTCATCTCAGAGTGAAGGCACTATCCTAGTGTGTGGTGAGGGACTGAGAAGGTGGGGCAGGAGACCCAGAGAAGCTTCTTGTAGAAGGGAAGGCTTTAGCTGAGTTAAAAGAAACCAGGGAAGCCAGAAGGTGGAGGTGAGGAAGGAGACCACTCTAGGCATGGGACAGAAACAGTGAAAGGGCACTGTTTTAGGGGATAGAGTGTTGTATGTGAGGAATAACGAGAAGGGCTGTGTTGTTGGTCTTCTGAAAGGCCAAGGAAGAGAAAAAAAGGGGGAAACAAAATGGAAAAGGGAATGAGGCCTTCATTGCTCACTCTAATAGATCACAGAGAGGGTGGCTCCTCTGACAAGAGTCCAACCTTCTGAACCCTCATCAACTAATCAGCAGAAGACTACTTAAGTCCCTGAAATCCAATACATAAGCTGCTAGAGAACATATCTACTTCTATGATAAAAGGCACAGTGGATAGAGTACCTGGCCTAGAGTCAGGAAGACCTGGGTTCAAATCTAGCCTCAGATACCTTCTAACTGCGTGACCCTGGGCAAGTCACTTACCCCTGCTTTCCTCAGTTCCCTCATCTGTAAAATGAACTGGAAAAGGAAATGGCAAACCACTTCAGTATCTTTGCCAAGAAAACCCCAAATGGGGTCACAAAGAGTCAGACACAACTGAGACAACTGAATAACAACAAAACCTTTCCCAAAATGATACTTAAGTTGATTGGTTTTTTGGGGGGTTTTTGTTGTTTTTGGGGGGGGGGATGGAAGGTGACTCTTCAATTTGAACCAGGGCTCCCCTGGTCACTCTCATAAAGAAAAATAAATAAATAAAGTCACAGGATGTAGAGCTGGGAAGGCTTATGAAGTTCATCCAGTCTGAGCCCTCACTTTACATATGAGGCAACAAATCTCAGCTCTTGCACAAGATCCCACAGGTGCTAAGTAGCAGAGCCAAGATACTCTGCCTCCCATTCCAGTTCTCTTTCATCTATAACACACAGTGATGACACTAGCAAGGTTTCCCACTATCAGGGAGTTTTCCTAATCCTGGGTCTTTTGGGGCCTTAGGTATTACTTCCCATAGTTTTCTTGCCCCACTCAGATATTTTAATGGCTTGTCTGTGCCCTCTGAGGAATATACTTAAGACCCCAAAAGACCAAGGTCCCATGTGTAAGAAGATGTTTATAACAGCATTTTTTAATATGTAATGGGGGGACTAGCTGATGAGCCCAGTTTTCATGAACATGTGCACTGTGATTCAATGTTGCAATCCCACCAAGGCTTCAGAGCATTCACAGGTATTGGTTCGTGAAGAAGAAGAACCTGTCAATAGACTGCTGAACTAAGAAAGCATTCAAAATACGTGAATTGCTCGAGGCATTTTCTCTTTCCTGCCTGGCTTCCTCTGAATGAGGAGTCAAGGACTGCTGCAAGGCTCCTATGAGGAGAGAGGCCTTTATTGCCCCAACTTGGATTGCTGCCATGTGGTCCATGAGCCAATAGCTCTGATGCTACTTCTGCATCTGTTGTGTCTAATCTATCCTTTCTTAGGTGAAAGGTTATGTCTATTCTATCCATCCTTAGGAGATAGAATACTCTAGAGATCTGAGAATTCAGGAGAGCAGGCTTCCAAGAAGTCCAAGAGTAAAGTCAAGGTCACCATTGGCAGTCTAACGGCACAGCCCTCAGGAATACTCAGGACCCAGCCCAACAGTGGATTGATCCCATAGCCAAGATGCCAGGGTCCTACAAACATTGCAAAAGCTCTGGATATTCACTCTGCCAAACTCAGAAGTGCAATTGGTAGGGGGAAAGCTTTGTGGCAGCTTATATTAAATTTCCTCCAACTCTTGCCAGTAACTGAGAGGGTAAATGGGAGAATATACCCACCCCTACCCCCCAGATGCTAGGGAGTAAATGCTTCGTAACTTCTGTTCTTGCTATATTTTCTCAATAAATATCCCTTTAAAAATGGCTTTAATTAGTTAAATGATGCTGAGACATTAATCACTGAATGCTATCATTGATATAAGTGAGATGATCACTGTAACTGGAGGTTAACTGTGACAGAACATACCAGAATGGATGCTTGATCCAATAGTATTATGGAAAGACATTCCTTGCCCCTCCAGGGTACCTCTAGAATCCACAGGAAGATAGTAACCTTACTTGGAAGGACTTGAATCAGTAGTGTGAATGGCAGATGGGAAGAGGATCCTCAGAGGTTGGTATAGTAGCAAAAACCTGAAAAAATACATATTCATTAATAGGAGAATCATTTAATAAAATACAGTGTATAAACATATTGGGATACTATTTTTGTGGTTCAGTAGTTTCAGCCATGTCTGACTCTATGACCCCTTTTGGGATTTTCTTGGCAGAGATATTGGAGTGGTTTGCTATTTCCTTCTCCAGCTCATTTTACAGATGAAGCAATTGAGGCAAACAGAACTCTGTGTGACTTGCCCAGGTTCACACAGCTAGAAAGTGTCTGAGGTCAGATTTGAACTCAGAAAGATCATTCTCCTTGATTCCAGGCCCAGGGCTCTATCCACTGCACCACCTAGCTCCCGGATACAATTGCATGGTAATCAATGATGAATATGAAGAATTAAGATAAACTTAATAACACTATATGAACTGCTGGAAGATTAAGTAAGTAGAACCAATAGAACAACTTACACAAAGACCAGCAATAAATAAAGGAAAATAAATCTGAAAATATAATGACCAATCTACTCCAGGAGGCTAACACTGAAACATACCTCATCGCTTTTAGCAGAGTATAGAATGAAGCAGCCCTGCCTACAGTTCTGGGGAAAAACAATGAAAGACCTGAGGGTGATGCAGTCTAGTGGATTGAACTCTCATTATGAGTCAATAGTTTGATGTGGCAGTCAAAAAAGTGGCTGCAATCTTAACCTAAATGAATTGAAATTTAAAATGTGTGGAAGGAGAGAAGTGATGGTCCTCACTGCAGACTGCAATGCCCTCATCTGACCACATGTGGAGTGTGTCCAGGTGTGATGGAGAACCTCTTCAGATTTGTCAAACCTGATTACTGACACCCATTTTTGATGATTCACGTAGGCTCAAATGATATTGCCAGAAGGAATCCAGAAGATATTGCTAAGGATTATGAAAACTTTAGTAAGAAAGTGAAAACCTTGGGGGCAGAGGTAATGTTTTCATCACTGCTGCTTATTGAAGACGAGAGCCTCATCAGAAGAGAAAGGAGATTTGAGATATTTCCAGATGGTTTGGAAGATGGTATCTGAGAATGGATTTTGGATTTATGAACCATGGCTTAAAATATAAGAATGATGAGATATTGGCCAGGGATGGAGTATACCTAATAAGGAAAAATGAATCTGTCTGCAGTATTGCACATCTAATCTAAAGAGCATTAAATAGAAGAGGAAAGAGGAAGGAGAAAATATGGATAAAAAGTAAGGTGAACTGGGGCAACTAGGTGGTGCAATGGATAGAGCAGCAGCCCTGGAGTCAGAAGGACCTGAGTTTAAATCCAATCTCAGAGATTACTAGCTGTGGGACCCTGGGCAAGTCATTTAACCCTGATTGCCTCAACAACAACAAAAAAAGAGTAAGATGAACTGGAGATCCTAAAGCAAAGGGGGCAAATTTGATTTCATTAGGTACCCCTGAGAATTGGTGAGGACTTATGTAACTTATTCAAAACAAATAGGATAGGGGCAGCTAGATGGTGCAGTGGATAGAGCACCAGCCCTGGAGTTGAGTACTTCAGCTCAAATCCAGCCTAAGATACTTGCTAGCTGTGTGACCCTGGGCAAATCCCTAAGTCTGAGGAAGAGAGCTAAGCATCCAGCTGGTACCAGTTCTGTCCCTCCAGAAGTCAATTGTGAGAGAAACTGAGACCAATAAAAGGTGAGTTGCCCAGAGTGAGAGAAAATTGAAACAGCTTTGAGGTTCATTCCCCAGAGAAACTGTAAACAAAAAGGAAGGAGTCAGATCCTCATCTTTATCATGCCCTGTAACTGTAGGTGTTCCAGGGGGCTCTGTCCTGGGCCCTCTTATCTTCTCCTTTATACAGCTTCACTTGGTGACCTATCAGCTCCCACAGACATAATTACCATCTCTATGCTGATGATTCTCAAATCTACCTATCCTGCCCTAGTTTCTCTGTTGACCTCCAATCTCTCATCTGCAACTGCCTTTCAGACCTTTCAAATTGTGTGTCCAGGAGACATCTTAAACTTAACATGTTCAAAACCAAACTTATTATCTTTCCCCCTAAACCCTACCCCTTCTTATTTTCCTTATTACTTTAGAGAGCAACACCATTGATCTAGTTCCTCAGGCTCACAACTTAGGGGTCATACTCAACTTTGCACTATCTCTCACCCCCATACCCAATCTGTTGCCAAGGTCTCTTCCCTTTACATTTGCAATATATCTTGAATATGTACCCTTTTCTTGACAGTGAATGGAAAAGGGCTGGTGGGAACAAAGTTGCCTTAAAGTAGATTAAGCTAAGATAGCTGTAAAGACAAAGTATTGTGTTTATGGGGGAAGAACGCGGGGGGGGGGGGGGGGGATCCTAATTTGGAAAAAAAAACAGATATTAGAGTTCAAAGGAGGAAACTGTAAACCTAACTTTCATGACTTTAAATGTAAATGTATTAAACAAACCAATTAAACAAACAAGAGTGACCAATTGGATAAGAAAACATACACCCAAAATTTGCCACTTAAAAGAAACACACTTGAAAAACAAAGATACACACAAAATAAAAATATGGGCTGGAAAAAAATTTTTACTCTGCATCAGATGAATCCAAAAAAGTAGGAGTTGAAATCATGCTGTCATCAAAGCAAAAATAAGCATTCACAACATGCAAAGGGATAAACAAGGAAATTACATTATGCTGAAATAAAAAAAAACATGGACAATAAAAAAATATCAATATGAAACACAAATGTTCCAAATGCCTTAGCATCTAAATTCATAAAGGAAAAATTAATTGAACTACAATAAAATAGAAAATAATCCAATAGTGACAGGAGATTTCAATGTCCCTCTCTCAGTTTTGGATAAGTCTAACAGAAAGACAAACAAAAGGTAAAATGTAGAATTATTCAAGCTGATGAAGAAACTAGAGCTACATCATTTGTGGTACATTCTAAATGAGACTACTAAATCACACACACACACACACATATACATACACACACACACACATTTCTCAGCACTACTTGGAATTTATTTTTATTTTCATTTTTTATATTAGTTTATTTTGATTTATCAATAATCACTTCCATATGCTTTTGAGTTTAAAATTTTTCTCCCCTTTCCTCCCCACTACCCTCCCCAAGATGGCACATAATCTGATATAGGCTACACATTTACATTCATATTAAACATATTTTCACATTAGTGATGTGGTAACTAGAAATTAAAAACAATAGGAGGAACCATCAGAAAGAGGAAACACAATTCAACAGAAGAGAAAAAAAATAACAATTCGTCTTCCATAGTTCTTTCTTTGGGTGTGGATAGCATTTTCCATCACAAGGCCTCAGGAGATGTCTTAGATCCTTGTATTGACAGGAAGGGTTAGGTTTATCAATATTAGTCATCACACAACATGGCTGTTATTGTGTACAATGTTCTCTTGCTTCTGTTCACTTCACTCAGCATCAGACCATACAAGTCTTTCCAGTTTTTCTGAAGTCAGTCTGTTCATCATTTCTTATAGCACAATAGTATTCCATCACATTCATATACCACAACTTGCTCAGCCATTCCCCAATTGATGGGCATCCTCTCAATTTCCAATTCTTTGCCACCACAAAAAGAGCTGCTATGAATATTTTTGTACGTGTAGGTCCTTTTCTCATTTGTGTGATCTCTTTGGGATATAGCCCTAGAAGTGCTATTGCTGGGTCAAAGGGTATGCACATTTTTATAGCCCTTTGGGCATAGTTCCAAATTGCTCTCCAAAATGGTTGGATCATTTCACAACTCCACCAACAATGCATTAGTGTTTCAATTTTCCCATTTCTTCTCCAACATCTATCATTTTCCTGTTTTGTCATGTTGGTCATTCTGATAGGTGTGATGTGGTACCTCAGAGTTGTTTTGATTTGCATTTCTCTAATCAATAGTGATTTAGAGCATTTTTTCATATGACTATAGATGGCTTTAATTTCTTCATCTGAGAACTGTCTGTTCATATCTTTTGACCATTTATCAATTGGGGAATGGCTTGTATTCTTATAAATTTGACTAAATTCTCTATATATTTTAGAAATGATCCCCTTATCAGAGAGACTGGTTGTAAAAATTCTTTCCCAATTTTCTACCTTCCTTCTAATCTTAGTTGCAATGGCTTTGTGTGTTCAAAAACTTTTCAATTTAATGTAATCAAAATTATCTATTTTGCTTTTTGTAATGTTCTCTATCTCCTGTTTGGTCATGAATTCTTCTATTCTCCATAGATCTGACAGGTAAACTATTGCTTGCTCTCTCAGTTTGCTTATAGTATCAGCCTTTATATCTAAATCATGTACCCATTTTGACTTTATTTCACACACACACACACACACACACACATTTCTCAGCACTACTTGGAATTTTAAGAGTAAGTTCCATACATTAAGACACAGTGAAATAGCAAACAAATATAAAAAAAGAGAAATAATAAACACATCCTTTAAAGACCATAACACAAAAATGGTCATCAGTTCAAGAAACATAATCAAAAGATAGAAACCCAAATGCTGATGTTAAAATAAAATCCTAAATAAGTGGATCATATCATATAAAGAATTAATAATTATGTGAGAAAAATAATGAATCAACACAATTTTTCTTGGATGCAACTAAAGCAATCCTCAAAAGAAAAGTTATACCCCTACAAATATACATCAACAAAATAGAAAAAGAGAAAATTAATAAACCGAATGTTCATTTTAAAAAATCAGAAAATCAAAAAGTAACCAAATCTAAAATAAGAAGAAACATTAAGAATTAAAGGAGGAACAGATAAACTGGAGACAAAAATAGATATAATAAATAAAATTAAAATATCTATTTGAAAAAAATAATAAAATTTACAAACCTTTAACCAATAAAATTTTAAAAAGAGAACAGAAAATTAAAACAATAAAATAGCAATCAAGGTGAAGTCACATCAAAACTAGAGGAAATAAAAAGAATTATTAGTATTTACTATGCATAGTTGTAAGCTAATAAAACTGAGAACACAAAAGACATAGGAATACCTTCAAAAATATAAAATAACTAAACTAATAAAAGATAAAATAAAGATCTCAAGTGGTCCAATCTTGGAAAAAGAAATAGAACTAGCTGTAAAACAACAACAACAACAAAACTACCAAAGGAAAAACTCTTGATCATAATAGATTCACATGAGAATTCTATTCAACTTTTAAAAAACAATTAGTACCTAAACTGCACATTCTCAAATAATTTTAGAGAAAGCACACCACCAGATTCCATTTAGGAGACAAATATAGTCCTAATACCTAGAGCAGGGAAAAATAAAGCATACATATATACACACATACATACACAAGAAGAACTATTGACCAATAATGAATATAGATTTTAAAACTTCAAATATAATCCTGCCAAACAAACTATGTGATTCATCTAAGAAGATATGTTTCATGGCCAAATTGGATTTATAGCAGGTATGTAAGGTTGGTTCAACACCGGAAAAGCAATTAACACAATTAATCCTATTTTTAAAAATTCCAAAACTACTTGATTATTTCAATATATGTAGAGAAAGCCTTTAACAAATCACAACACTCATTTACTCTAAAAATTCTACATAGTATAGGCACAAAGGGGCTTCTTTGTTTAAATATCATAAAAGTATCTATCCAAAACCAAAAGTAAACATCATATGCAATGGAAATGTACTAGAACCTTTCCCAATAAACAAAGGAATAAAGTAAAAATGCCCATCTCTCCACTATTGTTTAAAATTATTCTGGAAATTCTAACAAAAGAAATAAGACAAGAGAAAGAAATTAAAGGCATGAAGAAAGATAGGTGAAGAGGATATAAAACTGCCCCTATTTGTTAATGATATGATGGTTTGGTCAGAAAAATTTGGAGAATGAGCAAAGATACTAATTGAAATAATTGTAGTTCAGCAAAGTTAGAGGCTACACCCTCCAAAAAAAACACCCTAGAAAACCAACAGCATTAGTATATAGGAAGAAGAAGGAGGAGGAGAAGGAAGAGGAGGAGGATCTTAGGGGCAATAACAGAAGGTGAAATCTCGTTCCAAATAACTACAAATTGCATAAAGTATCTGGGCATTGAACTATGAAAGCATCCAAAATAATTGCATAGATTCAATTAAAAGAATTCTTAAAGAAAATATTTGGAGGAATATGAAGTGTTTATGGCTAAGCCATGCCAATATAATAAAAATGACAATACTACCAAAGTTAATTTACAGTTTTCATCCTATACCAATCAAATTATCAAGGGAATACTTTATAGAACTTGATAAAATAATAACAAAATTCATTTGGAAAAATAAATCTAGAATAAATAAATACATCTAGAACATCAAAAGAAGTTATGAAAAGCTATAGGTTTAATGAGGAAATCAAAATTCTAGACCTCAGACTAGTTTATAAAGCAGCAGCTATCAAAACCATCTAGAATTAGTTTTAAAAAGGAGAGGTAAACCAAAGGAACATATCAGACATGAGAAAATCAGAAACAACTTAATAATCTGGTATTTGATCACCTGGAAAATATAAATTACTTAGGAAAGAACTTCCTTTTTTTCTTTTTGGCTACGCAGTGGGGTTAAGTGACTTGCCCAGGGTCACACAGCTAGTAAGTGTTATGTGTCTGAGGCTGGATTTGAACTCAGGTCCTCCTGAATCCAGGGCCAGTGCTCTATCCATTGTGCCACCTAGCTACCCAGAACTTTCTATTTGATTAAAAAAAAAAAACTGCTGGGGAAAATGGAAAGCAGACTAGCAGGAATTAGGATTAGAAAAATGCCTTATACCATATACTACAATATATTTTTAAATTGATACTCAATTGTAACTTCAAAGATCAAACTATAAAAAGTTAGAAAAGAAGCAAATTATATATCCCTCAGAACTATTGGTAGGAGATGTATTCTTAACCAAACAAGAGGTAATTATAAAGGATGAAATACATACTTTTGATTATATGAAACTGAAAAGCTTTTGCACAAACAAAAGTAACTCACTTAGGATAGAAAGGGAAGCAGGTGAATGGGAAACACTTTTATCATCTTTCTCTGATAAGGATTTGGTATCAAAAATATACAAAATAAGGAACACATATATACACATACATATACAGACACTACAAAAGACAGGAATAATCAATGGTAGAGGGATTGTGGGAAAATTGGTGCACTAGTGCATTGTTGGTGAAGCTGTGAATTGGTGTGACCATTTTGGAAAGTTATTTGGAATTATGAAAATAAAGTGATTAAAAGCCGTACTTTGACCCAGAGTTTCCACTACTACTAGACTTATCCCACAAGGAAGTCATTGGTAAAAAGAAAAGTCTTACACCAAAATATTTATAGCAATACTTTCTTTGATAGCAAAGAATTGAAAATAAAGTAGATGCTCACTAATTGAGGAATATAAATTGTGGTATAGGAATGGAATGGAATATTACTGTGCTGCAAGAAAAGATAGATATATATATGTATGTATATATGTGTGTGTGTGTGTGTTTGTGTATGAAGCATGGAAATATCTACATGAACTGATGCAAAGTGACGTAAACAGAGCCAAGAAAATAATATGCACAATAGCTACAACTATGCAAATGGAAAGAACAACAACAACACACACACACAATCAAAAGTGAATATTGCAAAATTAGAAAAAATAGGTATGGCTCTATCAAAGAGGCAAGAGAAGACACCCTTACCCCATCTCTTTGCAGAGGTGAGAGGTCCACAAGTGTTGTATATTGCATATATTTTCAGGCTTTTTTGAGGTATTGAGCAATTATGCAGATATTTCATCTTTTTTTTTTAAAAGTGCTATTTGATATACAGTATGGTTCTCTGAAAAAGGGAGGCAAAAATTATGAGATTTAAAATTTTTTTTAAAAAGAGAGATTATGGAGTGTGGGAAAGGTAGCACGAGTCAGAAGAAGGGCAATCATCATCCCAATTTTTTTAAAAGGCAAGAGGACAAACTCTGAAAACTATCAGCCAGTCAAATTCTAGAAAGTGTCATTAAGAAATTGTTAGTGGATGTTTAGAGGAAGCAGCAGTGATTGCAAAGAACCAGTATAACTTTATCAAGCATAGATCATGCTGGATTAATCTCAATTCCTGATTTTGTTGTTTGTTTGTTTATTTGTTTTTAATAAGGTTACTAGACAGGTAGGCCGTGGGAATGCTATAGTTGTTGTCTGCCTAGGCTTTAGCAAAGCACTTGACCAAGTCTCTTAGGTTATTGTTGCAGGGACTATCCCAACACGAGTTGCTCTTCCTGGTTCCAGTTGATCATGTGGAAGCTTTGGGGCCAACTTCCAGTCATGTGTGACTAAGGGCTAAAAAGCTTGCATTTTTGAGATAATGAAAAGTTCTTTTACTGGTAGCAGAACCAGAAGAGCTGACAATTTAATGGATTTGTTAGGGGAGACATCACTTTCTCAACCTCTCTCTTCCTTTTCTACTATGAATTATGTCAGAATTGTTCAGATTAGGCATATCACATGCCTATCAAATTTGGTTCCTAAAAGGGAGAGTAGGAAAGCAGTGGCCTGTCCGATTCTACCTCTCTCTCCCTCTCCCTCTCATACCTTTATTCCCTACCCCAACATCCAGACCTCCATGTGGCCATGAACACATGACATTTAAAGCTTATGTTCTGCTTTGGCAACCCCAATTTAATCAGCCTCTTTTATGTTTATTTTTTTCATATGTTAGGAAAATATGTACCTATCAGAAGATAGGGATGGCCAGGGTTAGAGGCAACCTTGTGAATTCCAAAGGTCCAGAGATTCCCTTGGGTTAGACCTATATGATGAAAGGGGAGGAGTCTCCAATAACTATTTCAGGACTTAGGAGAAGATAACCACAAAGAGGATTGGCCCAAGCCTGGCTGTTTTACCAGAAGACATATATTGGGAATTGTTTGGATCATGCAGAGCTCAGCAGAAATGTAAAATGTTGAATTAGAAGTCTAGCAAACTGTTTTGCATCCTGAGACTCCTGGCAGATTATAAGGGTAGTTACAAGTTAGGTTGCTGAATCTTACTTAAGTAATTTGTGTACTGTGAATCTTTTATGTTTTGCATTATCTTTTGTGTGTAAGAATAAATTACCTATCCCACACCTGATTCATATTGTACAAGGAGCATCTTCTTGCTCTCTCATTTTTTTTTTTTTTGGAGAGGAACCATATATGTGAGCCAGAACCTAAGTTACAAGTAAAATTAAACCCAGAGCTTAAGAATAAGGGTTTAATAAGCCAAAAATTGTAAGGAAAGGGAGTCTAACCCCTCTGATTAGAGATAAGGCCCTTCTAGGACTGAGTCTGGGTCCAGGATAGGGAGAAATGATTATCCCTGATCCTTGGGCCCAGCAGCCATTCCTTAAAATAAGACGCTTCTTATGGAGAAGATGAGAAAGTTGTAAGCTAGACAAAATGAAAATTAGGTAGATTTAGAACTAGTTGGTAAATCAGACTAGAATACGTCATTAATAGTACAGTGCTCACTTTGAATAACAGTCAGGATCAATAAACTAGAACTCTGTTCTATTTAAGTGACTCAGCTAAGGCATATCACATGCCTATCAAATTTACTGATGACACAAAGCTCAGAGAGATCATTAACATAATTAACACATTGGATGACAGTGAGGATCCAAAAATCCATCAACAAGCTAGAGCACTGTGCCAAATCTAGTAAATACAAGATGCAATTTCATAAGTGTAAATGTAAAGTCTTTATGTGGGTTCAAAAATCAACATAAGTACAAAATGTCAAGGCATGGCTAAATAGATTATCTGAAAAAGACTGGGAGTATTTTAGTGTACTGCAAGTCTAATAGGCATAAATGGTATAGAATGGCAATACCCTCTCTCCCCTCAAAAAAACCCTATCAACACAAATCCCAATGTAGACTTAAATAGCATGAGAAGCCTAGCATTGAGGACTAGGCAGAGAATCCCATTATACTCTGCTCTGGTCAGACCATATCTGACACAATAACATAAAACATGGCACCATATTTTAGGAAGAGTTTTGATATGCTGGAAACCATCCAAAGGAAGGTGATAGGATTGTGCAGGGCCTTGATATCATATCATATGAGGTTCATTTTGGGGAAATGAAGATGTTTAACCTGGAGAAGATATAAGGAGAATGTGATAGACATTTGAGGGGCTGCCATGGGTAAAGAAGGTTGAACTTGTTCCACTTGGACCCAGAGGGTGTTCCTGGGAGCAATGGGTGAAAGCTCCGTGGAGACAGATTTAGGTTTGATATAAGGGAAAAAAAAAAACTTTCTAACAATTAAAGCTCTCTGTAAGTGGAATGTGTTGCTTTGGGGCATAGTGAGTTCCCTGTTGCTAGAGGTCTTCAGGCGAAGGATTCTCATTCGAGAGCAATCTTGACTAGGAAGTGTGCCAAAGAGGAGGCCAACAGAGTGGTGAGGACATGAGAATCTATGTCACAGAGGAATCAGTTGAAGGAACTGGAGTTTAACCTAAAAAAGAGGACTCTTAGGAAAAATATAATAGTTAGGGGCAGCTAGGTGGTGCAGTAGATAGAGCACCAGTCCTGGAGTCAGGAGGACCTGAGTTCAAATGTGGTCTCAGACACATAACACTTACTAGCTGTGTGACCCTGGGCAAGTCACTTAACCCCATTGCCTAGCCAAAAAAAAAAAAAAAGGAAAGAAAGAAAGAAAAATATGATAGTTTAATACTTTAGATCACAGATGTCAAACTCATGACCTAAGGGCAGCAAGCAGCTGGCAAAACTCCTAAGGGCAGACAAAGTAGACTAAAATGTAATTAAGAAATGTTTATCAAAATAAATAAAAGTGCAACACAAAATAGATGTTAATTTGTGGTTTTCTAAGTCAATATACAGCCTGCAGGGATCTGCTTCTATTTGACTTTGACACCAGCATAGACAGCCTAGAATCTGATTCCCTCCACCAGTGAAGATTGTAACCCATCCATGCCTTCTCATCCTATATGGTTCTTTTTGCCTTCTCTCCACTAGCTACTCCAAGTGAATCTATTTAATGTGCTAGAAACTTTCCTGTAAGTCTTTTACACTTCACAGACACCAGAGTAGTGAGTGCTTGGGCTACCAATCTGTTATCCCATGCTCTTATTATATGACAGACTATCCCACTACCTTTTCCAATCATACATTTCCTTACTTTGTGCCAGGCACCGTACTAAGCACTAGGAAAACAAAGAAAGGTAAAAATGGCCCCTGGCCTTGAGGAACTTATACTCTTTTTTTTTTTCTTGCTTTTTTGGTGAGGCAATCAGGGTTAAGTGACTTGCCCAGGGTCACACAGCTAGTAAGTGTCAAATGTCTGAGGCCAGATTTGAACTCAGGTCCACCTGACTACAATGGAATCACATTCAAATTCTTTTTGTTTATTTGCTTGTTTTTGAGTGAGGCAATCAAGGTTAAGTGACTTGCCCAGGGTCATACAGCTAGTGTCAAATGTCTGAGGCCAAATTTGAACTCATGTCCTCCTGACTTCAGGGCTGGTGCTCTCTCTACTGCACCACCTAGCTGCCCCAGGAATATATATTCTAATAGGGGTGGGGGAGAGAATCCCTTATTCCACTTCTGACATGTACATCATTGGGGGTAATGTGCCACATGTGCTCACCATGTGTCTCACCATTATTTTTTGTGTCACCTGAAACTTAAACTGTTTTGTGATTAGACTGTTACAAGATTCCCACTTATACAGTATCAATGGGACAATGTTCATTTAAAAAAAAAAAGACTTTCTTAGAATCATTTAAAATACTGTACAATTTCTCACATATAATCCATTCCCTCTGTATCTCCTATTCAACTCTGGACCTGACATTGTCTATCTGCAGGACCAGTCCCTGATATTTGTAATGGACTAATTAAATAAAGTAGATATCTAGTTGCACGACATAGTCTGGACAATATGTATTTTTCGTCCATTTTTTTTTCATGTATGGATTGTTAGGCCAGCTAGGTGGTACGGTGGATAGAGTATCAGGTCTGGAGTCAGGAAGACTCAACTTCCTGAGTTCAAATCTGGCCTCAGACACATGCTAATTGTATGACCCTTTGTGAATCACTTAATCCTATTTGTCTCAGTTTCTTCATCTGTAAAATGAGCTAGAGAAGGAAATGGCAAACCACTCCAGTATCTTTGCCAAGAAAACTCCAAATAGGGTCAAAAAGAATTGGAAATGAATGACTAAAAAATGACTGAACAATAAAATGAATTGTTAGGGTGATCCCTTTTGAGTATTCAGGGATCTTATTAAAGGAGCACTATAGTATTCTGAAGCTTGATGCAATCAGCAAAATATTATCCTTAAACAGAAGTTTTTGGAGGGCTTTCTTAACTATATGGAATTTCTTTTCCATTTGGACTCCAAATAGGATATCCTGAACAATAGTCGTGAATTCCTTGAGCAAATATACATTTTTTTCTATTTTGTGCCTTGATTGACATTAATAATCAGAGAGCTGTCAAAAAGTTATTTCTGTGGTCAAGCCAACAAGCACGTAAGTACTTTCTATGTGCCAGGCACTGTACTAAGTACTAAACAAAGAATGGTAAAAATAGGAGCTCACAATCTAGTGGGGGAAACAACATGCTTGTGTACTAATAAGATATAAATCATACAAGTTAAACATATCCATGAGTGGAATGGTTCCTTGTTTGAGAAAAGCCTCAAGGCTGCATTTTACTATACTCGTTCAAATAATTGTCTTTTTTTTTGTAATCAACAAATAAGCCCAGCTAGATCTTAAATTCACTGTTGATTTAAATCAATTTTATGACTATGAAGATCCAGTCTGTTGCAGAAGATTGTTTTTAAAAATTGACCTGTTCAATTCTCATATTTTTATCAAAAAATTGATACCATCCTACTATTTCCCAAGCTCAACAACCCATCTCTTGTCTTCATACATTGGCATAAGCCATTTACCATACCAATAGGTGTTGGACATGATAAGTATTGAATAACATCACAAAAAATTAAATTTATTTTATTTTAACAAATAAGAAACAACTCATTACTAATATGAACATTATTTCTAAATCATCTGTCTTTTTATAGTCAGATTTGTTAAAATAAAAATTTTGAAGTAATCCAAAAACAGAAGATTAAAAATGAGAAAAAGGTAGGGCATACAATGAAACTTCTTTTTCCAATAACTTTAAACAAGTTACTGATATTGAAAAATGGAATACCAAGGAAGAAAGAACACAAAGAGAAACTATAACAATTTCATACTGAAGTTTAACTGATATAAATCAATAACCATAATAAGGAGACATAAGGAGCTTTAAAAGTATTTTAGTTAAATGTGGAAATACATTTACATTATTGCACATGTTTAATCCATATCAGATTGCTTATCATCTTGCAGAGGGGAGATGAGAGGGAGGGATAAAAAATTTGGAACTCAAAATCTTATTTTAAAAAAATGAATATTGGAAACTCTTTACACATAATTGGAAAAAATAAAATACTATTTACTAAAAAAAAAAAGTACTTTAGTCAGGAAAAATTTGACTTATTTGCCAAGTAGAGAGAGGCAGTGGACAAAGGAAACGCCAGTTTAGAATATAAACTCATCTGTGAAATCCTACAGAGAAGGATGATAAAGATCATGAGCAATATCACCTCATGAAATAGAGGGAAGCAGTGGAGGGTAAAGCCAATTTTCTTTTAAGTTTGGTAAGAGATCTAATTGAACAAAGTCACCCCAAGGTTATGCAATGATAAAAATAGAAGGACAACAAACAGAAAAAAAAATGTAATAGATCCGCAAAGATTTTTATAAGAAAATTTTTTCATCCTCAAACACAGTAGTACCACAACATTTAGACTCTTAGCATCACAGTTGTGGTTGTTGTTATATAGGAGGTAGAAATGGTAATAAAGAAAACCAACAAAGGAGATGCAGCAAGATTGGGATAAATGTGCATAGTGGAAGATACCCACTAGAAACAACACAGTGGTGAGAGTGCAAAGAGATCTATTCATAAGATATATGAATGAGAGGAAGAAATAAAAAAAGGGGGGGAAATCTCTGACTTCATTAATAACCCCCCTTTAAAAGGTGAACAAAAAATGTTTCCTTAAAAAGGGAATATCAACAACTACCAATGTGATATTTTTCCATCTTCATCACATTTTATGAAAATTATCTCTACATATGTAACATTGACCATCCCATCCCCCTCAGCCCACCACCACCACCACTGCTGCATTACATTTTGCTCCTCCTCCAAGGTTCTCTGGTACTCTTAAGGGAAATTAAGGTGTCTAGGCTCTAAGCAAATGGCTCTAGCCCCAACTGATGGTGTTTTCTCAATTGAATGAGGGTCTCCCTTGCCCAAATTCCATTTAGCCAGGAATATTTACTTCAAAAGGTATAATAATAAGTATCAAACATCTTAGTTCAGTTCCTATGGAGCTCAGTCCCAAGTTCCAAGTCCAAAACCCTCCTCGGGCTTGAGTCCCAGGCACTGTGGCTTCTAAGGACTTCCCTGCCAGCCCGGCTTGCTGCAACAACCTGCCTACAATCCTGGCTTCAAGGTCACCATGGCTTAAACTTCAGTCCAGTGGGGATGGCAGCCCGCAACTGAAACATAGGACAAATAGAACAGAAACAGCCTTGGGTCCAAAATTTCTCTGAGGTAAAAGAGGGAGGAGAGAGGAGGAAAGTATCCACCCTCCCAGTTCAATTCTTGGCACCGGCACTGTGGATGAACGGTGATTTTCAACCCTCTGGACTCAGCAGGAATGAGCATGCAAGACTAAAAGGAGACTGTGACAATCTGGCAATTTTTAAAGATACAGCCTGTTTCAGCTACGTTGTCAATCAAAGGAGAATTTCTCAATTGCATGGTAGGGAACATAAAGCGCCTCCATGTTAGGCAATCTAAGCATGCTCCATGGCTCTATTTTCATAAGCATTGAGAACATTCTCGGAGAGGGTATTAGTAGCTCCCAGGTAGGATATTGCAAGCAATATTCCATGGTAGCTCACTTCTCTACAACTACATAATTGAGTGAAAGATGGAGAGATTACAAGATCTCATTGTACTTACTATTTCTGATTATTTAAAAAAAGTGATTTGGTAGAGAAGAATGCTGCCTTCAGAGCCTTCAAACAAAGTGTTAAGATTCCTTGAAAGGTAGATGTAGGGACTAGACCTGTGATTGCATTTGTATAGGGATCTCCTAGATGAAAAAACTTTCAAACAGTGTATGTTTGTGCCTTTTTAGCAATATAGAGTCTTAGAGAATCTCCAAGATCACTGAGAGGTTGTGACTCGACCAAGGTTGCATTGTTCATGTGTCAGAGGCAGAACTTGAACCCAGGTCTTCCTGTCTTTG
The DNA here is from genome assembly GCF_900497805.2 of Vombatus ursinus. Lineage (NCBI taxonomy): Eukaryota > Metazoa > Chordata > Mammalia > Diprotodontia > Vombatidae > Vombatus > Vombatus ursinus. The sequence continues at coordinate 33,252,780 of NW_020954641.1, forward strand.
AGGTCAGCTCTTTATCTGCTCCACCATTAAGCCAGCATGAAGTATATAAATACATACATACATATGTATGAAACAACCTTGTTTGATCTGATTATTATTATCAAACAAGGCATAAAACAAGAGGATATCTTTCCACCTAAGATTTTCACCACTATCGTGAAGCCTTTTCAGCTCAGAGTCCAAAATAAAGAGAGGTTCCCTATGGATGGTGAGGTCTTCCAGATGCTCCAATTTGCAGATATAATTGTGATGGTTGCAGCAAGACCCTGAATATCGCAGAGCCTCTTGGAAGAGACCTGGAACCACTTAAAAGTTTGGCCTAAGCAACCACAACGTAAAAGTCAAATGAATAAAAATGGAAAGAGAGTTTCCTCTATTATCCAGATCATGACATATAATTGCCTACAAAGCCTGTTGACACAGATAGATGGATAGAAAGATAGAGAGACAGACAGATAGATAGATAGATAATCTTGGACAGATTGTACAAACAGATAATGTTAGGCTCAGAATTAAACAGGTGGGGGAGCTAGAGCTGGATTGCTTCTGGTAAATTGCAAAGTTTGTTTAATAACCTCAGATTTCTAGAAATAATGAGCCATCTTTTTAATACCAATATTCTACTTGTATTATTGTATGACTACAGGGAGCAACATGGTATAATAGATAGAGAGCCAGCCTTAGAGTCATTATGGTCTAAGTTCAAGTGCTGCTTTTTACACATTTTATCTCTGAGGCTGACCAAATCACTTCATCTCTCAGTTCCATAGGCATCTCTCTAAGACTGTTAAATTTCAGAGTAGGTATCTGTTTGCATCAATAAAGGGAAGTTGAGTTCTAGTTGCATAATTATAAGTTGAGTACAACTTTCCTATACCAATAAAATAACACTATTGTCCAAACAAAACAAAATAAAACAAAAAACAGAGGCCAATGGAGGGATGCATGGTGGGTGTGAACAGGTTGCTACATATAACAAAGAACTCCACAGAAACATCAGAATAAAGGATGGCATTAGAAAAATGTATGTTCAAAAAACCCTGGCTTCTCATGTGGGTAGAATGAGGGATAATGGGTTACAGCCCATGTCCTTCATTGTCATCCTTTCAACATCAAGGGAAAGTGAACAAAGTACCTGACATTTGGGGTGTACCTGGGGATGTGCTGGAGCCTGCTCCAACTGAGTCATGAGAACCGATTGTTAAATTTTCAATGTGATCATTTACATCTTGGAAATTGGCAAATGCTACTAATCAGGGTTTGATTGATTGTCTAGACTTTAGAAAGTTATGGAAAAAATGTTATTAAAACAGATTAAACTTAAGTGTATCACGTGTATTCATATTTTTTCTGGAGAGTCAATTACCCGCACAGCACTGGGTGTATGACTTGTGGTGAATAATGGGAGGACTTGGAAAAGAGTTGTGCAGGCTGGGCAGACATGGATTGTTTGCAATGTGCATTGGATATTCACATGGATGGGATTTCAGATCCATGTGAATGTTTGAATATTTGAGGGGGAAAGTGAGAAATGCAGAGAAAGATAGGGAGACAGAGATGGAGAGACAGAGGCAAAGAGAGACAGGGATAGAGAGACAGAGACAAAGAGTAGGCATATGGAACAATAGGTATCAATGTCTCTTTGATACCTTTCTAAGGTAATAATGTCAATATTTATGTCTTTTCCCCATTATTTTGACATTTTCCAATCACTGTTAAATCATATTATTCCATCACTCAAGGCTTAAGATTGTGTTGCCTCCAGCACACATTTCATTCATGTATACTTGTCTGGCTGGGTTACTCTTCCTGATTTCATCTTCTTAAGTCTCATTTCTATTTCTTTATACAGCCCAAACTTTGGGTCTAAATGTGACAGTCTGAAAAAAAATACATATTTACAAATCTATTCTATTTTTGTCTTTCTATCAGTTTTACCTATGAGTGGTCTTGGGATTATAGTATCATAGATTTAGGATTTGAAAGGACCTTAGAGGTCATCTGATCCAACAGCCTCAGTTTTAGAGATAAAGAAACTGAAGCCCATAGAGGTTAAATGAACTGACCCAGTCACATAGGTACTAAGTAGCAAAATTGAGATTTGAATTGCAGTCTTCTGAATCCAAATGCAGTGAGCTTTGATGTGGCTCAATTGGATATGAAATCAAGCTTTCTGAGAATTTGTCTTGTTACCCATTACTTTTCTTTCTTTCTTTCTTTTTTGGAGGCACTTGGATTTGTGACTTGCCCAGGGTCACGCAGCTAAGTAAGTGTCTGGGGCCAGGTTTGAACGCAGGTCCTTCTGATTCCAGGGCTGGTGCTCTACCTACTGCACCACCTAGCTGCCCCTATCCATTACTTTTCTTTGTTTTGTAGTATGTTACTGATCATAATTTTCTACCAACTGCTTTTGTAATATTTCCCAAGTAATGAATACCACTTGACTGTCTAGAACATTCTGATACCTGATGTTCAGCATGGAGGTGTCTTGGGCAATTATCATTAGGCAAATACCTATCCAGTGCATTTTTTGATCAATATATCAAAGCAACAAGTCAAAACAATAACAACAACAAAGCTAAATAAATAGCGAGAGAGAATCAAGCAGTGGAATTTTTCTCAGCACTCCTACTTATGAAGGGATACAATCTCGCACAGAATCCCATAAAAGTGAGAAAAGAAACATTCCCTGAAAAACTCACACTCCTGAGGATGCATGGATTGTAGAGTGAGTTAGTGTCGGACTTAGAATTAAAAATACCCAGATTTAACTCTTACCTTCGGCAGTCCTTAGGCAAGTCACAACCTCTCATCTTCATTTTCCTCATCTGTAAAATGATTGTGTATACGTATATAACTATATGTCTGTGTATAGTTAAGTATACATAGTGTCCCAAAAGTCTTAGTGCATTTTAAAACTTTAATAGCTTAAAACTACACAAAGACTTTTTGTCTACCCAATATGTGTGGATTTATAATATGTGTGTGTGTGTGTGTGTGTGTGTGTGCATGAATTTGTTTTGCTTTGTAAATTATTTTAGAAACTTTTGAGTTTTATACATATATACAAACACACATTTGGACAAGATCTATTCTTTCATTGGTAAAAGGAACTTTTGTTGTTCAGTCAACTCTTCATGATCCCATGGATCATTTTTGTCCATGGGGTTTTCTTGATAAAGGTAGTGGAGTGGTTTGTCATTTCCTTCTCCAGTGGATTAAGGCAAACAGAATATTAAGTGACTTGCTCAGGGTCACACAGCTAGCATCTGAGGTCAGATCTGAACTCAGGTCTATCGGACTCCAGGCCCAGTGCTCTATCTACTGACCCACCTAGCTACCTCCATAGGGAACTCCCAGTAAGGAAAAGCTTTTTATCAATGTAGTTTAGCATGTACTCTGCAGCTAAGAGAATTGCCTTGGGTACTAAGAAATTTAATGAGTTGCCCAGTGTCACAGCCAGTATGAACCAGAAGTGGGACTTGAACCTATGTCTTTGTTATTTCAAAGCAATCCTTCTATCTATTCTATTCTCCTGCCTCTCCTACTAGACAGGTATTAGTTATTGTTATTTTAAATGAGTCAGAATTGCATCAAGGCCATAACAGCTCTGGTTTCTGGCAGCTGGCCCAGCTTTGCCAGCTCCTCAGTACCATCACTTACATTTCCCTTCTTTTTGTCCTAGAGCTCCTCATGATACTGCTTCTCTACTCCACCTCCATAGCTACTCTGAAACTTACACCGCCCAACACCACTGTCTCTATGCACCTCCCTTCCTCTGGTTGGAGAGGGTAGACGGTAGTCAGTGGAGATTTCTTCCCAGAGCCTCCATTTAAGGAGGGTGTCCATGGCAGCCATCTCATCATTTCCTATCCACCTGGGCTCATGGACTTCATCATGCCATCATACTGAGTGCCCTCTCTCCCCTCCCCAGTTTTCAGCTTCTTTTAATATATTATCTTCCCCCATTAGATTGTGAGCTCTTTGAGATCACAGACTGTTTTTTGCCTTTCTTTGTATACTCAGTGATTAGCACACTATATGGCAGATAGTAGGGGCTTAATAAATGTTTATTGACTAATTGACTATGTGTCCTCTATATGGTCCATTATGCTTTCTCAGTATTTCTGAGTCTGAGAATAAATATTTGTGCTGCTATTCATTTGTCCTTTCATCTGCAAACTATGCTAGCACACAGGCCAAGCCAATTGCCTTGAAGCTATGATAATCCTCGAGGATCATGTTTTAGTAATTTAGTAACACTAGAGAAAGAGGGACAAATGGTGACTTTTGCCTTGAATTTCTGTCATAATGACAAGGAGATAATACCACACTTTCATTCTCCCCATGAAGAAGTGATTTGCAGCCCCTGAAAAATCACAGGGGATGTACATGTCCAGTTTTTAGGTATACATCTAACCATGCATTAATGAGCTTGTATTACAGTGTTGAAGAAGCAGATACCATGACTATCAGAAATTACTACTGGGTGACTATTAAATGACCATCTCATCTCGGTGTGAACTTTATTTATGAAAGCACTCCAAGAAGCTTTTCAGAACAGCCTACATAACAAAATATGAAGTTGGGCCCCATCTTGCCCACATCTGCATCCAATTTATCAACCTTGACTCAGGGACAAGTAATGTATACCTATAAAAGATCCACACAGGAATACTTCTTCCCAGTGACTTCCCAGACTAGCCAAGATACCTTTATCTAACTGCTCCTTCAGGGTCCAGGCCACTTTGGAACTGAAGGAAATATGGGAAGATGCATATCAATCAATTAATCAATAAATATTTATTAAGTGCCTACTATGTGCCTGTCACTGGACAGCTCCTTGTAAGTAGCTTTGCTCTTAAATAAACCTTAAATAAACGGCAACCTTAGAAAGCAAAAGCTATCCCACAAATACCAAAATATTCACAGTAGCACTTTTTGTAGTATCAAAGCATTAGAAACAAAGTAAATGTCCATTAATTGTGGATTGGTAAAACAAGTTGTGATGCATGAATATAATGTAATATTATTGTGCCTTAAGAAACAACAAATACAGAGAAATATGGGAAAGCTTCAATGCACAGATGCAAAGTAAGGTGAGCAGAATCAGAAAAATAATATAAATAATAATCACAACAGTGTAAACGGGAAAAGGACAACAACGACAAAATCAAATTGAATACTAATTGTAATGGCCAATCTCGGCCCCAAAGAAGAGATGAGAAAATGAACCATAGTTCTTTCATTGGTAAGGTGGGGGGAAATAAAAGTATAACATTACATGTATTGCCAGATTTATTATTTAGCTTTGCAAAACTCCTTTTTTCTCTCTTTTTCTCTTCTTTTATTTTTTGTTACAAGAGATAACTCCATGGGTAGGAGAGAGGAAAAGGAAATGAAGGCAAGATAAAGACAAAATGTATCAATAAAGACAAAAAATAAACACAGTTTACGTATTGAAAAAAAGAAAGCAAAAAGTCCTGTGACTGCTTCATTTCCATGTTCCAAATAAGTCCCACTACATGCAGCCACAGTCATCTGTATGTTGAATATGTGCATGGATATACATCCTGGATATATAGTCTACATGCAGAAATTTATTGTATTGCACCACCTGGCACAATTGAACAAAATGTAAGTCACATACAAATGCACAGCACATAGCATCACCTAGTAGGATTGCACACAGTTGACCAAACAGAGGGATCATATACAAATATATAGCATTAGAGCATCAAATACAATCTTATACATTAGACTAAACAGAGTCATATTAATACATAGCATCACATGTTGGAGTTATATACAAAGTACGTATTATACTATCTGGCTATATGTAGGTTCTTCCAGTATCTTCTCTGGAGCGTGATATGTCAACCTGTTCACTGGTTTTCTGGGAAAAGTCAGTCAGTGAGTGGCGGGGTGAGAGGAGACAGAGACAGAGACAGAGACAAAGAAACAGTTCACTAAAACTAACCAACATATCAACTGAGTCTGACAGATAGTATATGCAGTTTTCCATACCTATATTCCCACACCTTTGTAAAAATGGAAAGGAGACATTTTTTCATCCCTTCCTTGGGTTCTAACTTGGACATAATTATATAGCATTCAGTTTATTTTGTTCTTTTCATTTACATTATTGTTGCCTAGGTAAATTTTCTATTTCTGGTTCTACTTCCTATACTTTGCATCAGTTGCAATGCTTCTTTGAATTTTTCATGTCCATCATTTCTTACACTGCAGTAATATCCCATGACATTCATAAACTACATCCTGTTTGGCCATTCCCCAATATGGACATCTATTCTGTTTCCAGTCCTTTGTTACTACAAAAGTACAGTGTTCTCTTCACTATACCAAGGATTCTTAATCTAGTGTCCATCAACAGGTTTTGGGGGGTGAACTTAGGTGAGGAAAAATATATTTTTACTTTCACTAAACTCTAACAAATTTAGCATTTCCTTCCACTGTAATTAAAAAAAAAAAAGACCATCATTTTTAGAAGTAGTCCATAGGCTTGACCAAACTTCCAAATAACTCCATGATATACCAGAAGATTAAAAACCCCTGTTCTAGACTTTTCTACCTCTCTGTGGTCTGTCTTTGGTCTGTACTTCCTTCCAGCATCTAGTGGGATATGAACCTATGCCATTCCTCCAGGTCTGTCCCCAGTGTTAGGGTATTTGTCCTAAGAAATCAGCCAGTTGGACTCATTATGATGCTACCCTTTTATATATGGAAAATAATCTTTCCAGTCCTCAAGCACATTGTCTAGAAGTGTTTCCTGTTCTTGGTCTTTATCCCTGCTGAGGGTGACCTGAAATAGCCTTTATAAACAGCTAGGATACAATGAGTTTTCATTAATTATAACATTGCCAGGGTCAACATATAAGTAAAGAGATTCAACTCAGGTGATAAAAATATTAGCTACTTCAGTAAGAAATTCTATTTCCACCCTTCTCCATAGCCATCAGGGACTGAATAAGAGTGACTTGCTTGAATGGCATTGGACTTCGGGCTGCTTGCTCCTTATCATATTCCAAGAAACTCAAAGTGGCTAAAAATATTCAAAGATCTTTTATGACTGGTAGCTCAAAGGTCCTCTCCAGTTATTAGCTTATTAAATTTTTGCTTTGTCTACAAGAGCAGCTAGGAGCTGTAGAATATCAAATATGTTCTCCTAAGTTCACTGTTTTTTTAGGGCTCTTCTGAGGGTCAGGATTCTGTAACTGTTGGTTACACATGGGAGTTGTAGCCTTAAGCCTTAGATGATCTAAGTCAACTTCCTAGGGATTCAGCTCTTCCCTAAATCTAATCTAGAGGCTCATTGACTTTGACTTCAGTACTTTCACCATTTACTATTTTCTGAACCTTCCTGGATCACAAAGTTAGCTTGACTTCCCAGGTTCAGAGATCTGTTCCGCCTAATTCCCAGCTTTCCATTGTATCATTGCCCCCATAACTGGATGCACTAGTCAGGATATCCACTTTCTCTCTCTCTCTCTGTCTCTCTGTCTCTCTCTCTCTCTCTCTCTCTCTCTGTCAGCCGTGGTTGACTATATACTCCAGACCACAAGAGTGGATTTTCCTAAGTTTTATTTATGAGGAAAAATAGAATACACAAACTCAGAAAAAAGGAGTATCTAAAATTTCTTTTTCAAAAAGATGCATTTATTGAAATGCTTGCTGAGAGGCAGGGCCAAGATGGCAGAGTAAAGGCAGGGACTAGCCTGAGTACTTCCCCAAACATCCCCAAATAACTTTAAAAAAATGACTCTAAACAAATTCTAGAGCAGCAGAACACACAAAAAGATGAAGTAAAACAAATTTCTAGCCCAAGACAACTTGGAAGGTCAGCAGGAAAGGTCTGTCCCCCTTGGGTGAGACTGGAGCACAGTCCAGCACAGGCAGCACCCTCAAAGCCCAGACACAGCAAACCAGGAGCAGGCCTTGAGAGTGACTAAGCAGCAGTTGTCAGAAGGAGATAACAGTGGTCTTTTTGCCAATACTGAGGCAAGACTCTGTTGCTTGGCCCATTCTCAAATCTGGGCCACAGTCCTGGGTGGCAGTCCCAGGGCAAGGAGGAGCACTAGCACAACAGAGCTTGTGACCACAGTGGAGTGGGAAAATTCCTCACAGGTCCAGGGCAGAAAAGACTGCTTGGGGTCACTAACAGACCAGGGCACAGGCCAAAGAGTAGTAAACACTTTTCCTTAGATCATACTACCTTGGAAGAACCGAAAATTTACAGGCCCCTAGTAATATCTCTGAAAACAGCTACACAAAACCCCTGAAGCTAGGGATAGTGCTCCTTCCACCCTGGAAGCAGAGTCTTATTTTAACAAAGAATTAAAAGTCAAGGAATAGACTGGGGAAATGAACAAACAACAGGGGGGCAAAAAAACCTCAGCCTGTAGAAAGTTACTATGGTGACAAGGAAGATCAAAACATATACTCAGAAGAAGATAACAAAGTCAAAGTTCCTACATCCAAAGCCTCCAAGAAAAATATTATCTGGTCTCAGGCCATAGAAGAGCTCAAAAAGAATTTTGAAAATCAAGTAAGAGAGGTAGAGGAAACATTGGAAAGAGAAATGAGAATGATACAAGAAAATCATGAAAAATGAGCCAACAACTTGGTAAGGGAGACACTAAAAAATACTGAAGAAACTAACAGCTTAAAAAACAGACTAGGACAAATGGAAAAAGAGGTCCCAAAAAAACAATGAGGAGAAGAATGCCTTCAAAAGCAGAATTGGCCAAATGGATGTCCAAAAGCTTACTGAAGAAAATAATTCCTTAAAAATTAGAATGGAGAAAATGGAAGCTAAGACCTTTATGAGAAATCAAGAAACAATAAAACGAAACCAAAAGAATGAAAAAATAGAAGACAATGTGAAATATCTCATTGGAAAAACAACTGATCTGGAAAACAGATCCAAGAGAGAGGATTTTAAAATTATTGGACTACCTGAAAGTCATGATCAAAAAAAGAGCCTAGAAATCATCTTTCAAGAAATTACCAAGGAAAACTGCCCCGGTATTCTATCTAGAACCAGTGGGTAAAATAGAAATTGAAAGAATCCACCCATCATCTCTTGCAAGAGATCCCAAAATGAAAACTCCCAGAAATATTATAGACAAATTCTTGAGTTCCCAGGTCAAGGAGAAAATATTGCAAGCAGCCAGAAAGAAACAATATAAGTATTGTAGAGCCACAGTCAGGATAACACCAGATTTAGCAGCTTCTCCATTAAAGGATTGGAGGGCTTGGAATGTGATATTTGACAGGGCAAAGGAGCTAGGATTACAACCAAGAATTACCTACCCAGCAAAACTGAGTATGATCCTTTGGTGGGGGGGGAGAGGGAGAGAAATGGACATTCAATGAGATAGAGGGCTTTCAATAATTCTTAATTTAAAAAAAAGAACAGAACTGAATATAAAATTTTACTTTCAAATACAAGACTCAAGAGAAGCATAAAAAAGGTAAACAGAAAAGGGAAATCATAAGGGACTTAATAAGGTTAAGCTGTTTACATTCCTACATGGGAAGATGATATTTGTAACTCATAAGACCTTTTTCATTATTAGGGTAGTTAGAAGGAGTATATATAGACAGAGAGCACAGGTGTGAATTTAATATGAAAGTCTGATATCTAAAAAATGAAATTAAGGGGCGAGAGAAATATAATGGAAGAAAGAGAAAGGGAGAGGTAGAATGGGGTAGAAGTATCTCACATAAAAGAGGCAAGAAAAAGTTTTTACAATGGAGGGACAAAAGTGGGGAGATGAAAAGGAATGAGTGAACCTTATTCTCATCAGAACTGGCTCAAAGAGGGAATAACATACACACAATTGGATATAGAAATCTATCTTACCCTACGGGAAAGAAGGAGGGGAAGGGGATAAGAGAAGGAGATGAATGATAGAAGAGGGGGCAAATTAGGGGAGAGAGTAGTCAGAAGCAAAACATTTTGAGGAGGGACATGGTGAAAGGAGAGAGAGGATAGAACAAAGAGGGGGATAAGATGGAGGGAAATACAGTTAGCAATAGTAACTGTGAAAAATATTTTGAAGCAAATTTCTCTGCTAAAGGCCTCATTTCTCAAACATATAGAGAACTGAGTCAAATTTATAAAAATAAGAGCCATGCCCCAATTGATAAATGATCAAAAGATATGAACAGTTTTCAGATGAAGTAATCAAAGCTATCTGTAGCCATATGAAAAAAAATGCTCTGACTCACTACTGATTGGAGAAATGCAAATTAAAATAATTCTGAGGTACTACCTCATACCTACTAGATTGGCTAACAGGATAGAAAAGGTAAACAATGGTGAATGTTGGAGGGGATGTGGAAAAAATGAGACATTAATGCACTGTTGGTGAAGTTGTGAACTGATTCAACCATTCTGTAGAGCAATCTGGAACTATGCCCAAAGGGCAATAAAACCATGTATACCCTTTGACCTAGCAGTATCACTACTAGGTCTTTATCCCAGAATATTATATTCCAAGCCCTCTGATCTTTTAATGTAGAAGCTGCTAAATCTTGTGTTATTCTGATTGTGTTTCCACAATACTTGAATTGTTTCTTTCTGGCTGCTTGCAATATTTTCTCTTTCACCTGGGAACTCTGGAATTTGGCTACAATATTCCTAGGAGTTTTCCTTTGGGGATCTCTTTCAGGAGGTTATAGATGGATTCTTTCGATTTCTATTTTGCCCTCTGGTTCTAGCATATCAGGGCAGTTTTCCTTGATAATTTCTTGAAAGATGATGTCTAGGATTTTTTTTTTTGATCCTGGCTTTCTGATAGTCCAATAATTTTAAAATTCTCTCTCCTGTATCTATTTTCCAGCTCAGTTGTTTTTCCAATGAGATATTTCACATTGTCTTCTATTTTTTCATTCTTTTGGTTTTGTTTTACAATGTCTTGATTTCTCATAAAGTCACTGGGCTTCCATTTGCTCCATTCTAATTTTTAAGGAAATATTTACTTCAGAACTTTTGGACTTCCTTTTCCACTTGGCCAATTCTGCTTTTGAAGGCATTCTTCTCCTCATTGGCTTTTTGGACCTCTTTTGCCATTTGGGTTAGGCTATTTTTTTTTTTTTTTTGCTTTTTGGTGAGGCAATAAGGGTTAAGTGACTTGCCCAGGATTACACAGCTAGTAAGTGTTACGCATCTGAGGCCACATTTGAACTCAGGTCCTCCTGACTTCAGGGCCAGTGCTCTATACACTGTACCACCTAGCTGCTCCCTAGGCTATTTTTTAAGGTGTTATTTTCTTCAGTATTTTTTTGGGTCTCCTTTAGCAAGCTGTTGACTTGTTTTCATTACTTTCTTGCATCACTCTCATTTCTCTTCCTAGTTTTTCCTCTATTTCTCTTACTTGCTTCTCAAAATCTTTTTTGAGCTCTTCCATGGCCTGGGACCAATTCATATTTTTCTTGGAGGCTTTGGATGTAGAAGCTTTGACTTTGTTGTCTTCCTCTGTATGTTTTGATCTTCTTTGTGACCACAGAAAGATTCTATGGTCTGACTTTTTTTCATGCAGTTTGCTCATGATCCTAGCCAATTACTTGGGTTTGAAACTCTTGGTTAAGGTAGAGGTCTGCTTCCAGTGTGGAGAATATACTGTCCCAAGCTTCAGGGGTTTTGTGCAGCTGCTTTCAGAGATACTTCTAGGGACCTGTAAGTTTTCATTCTTCATTCAAGGGTGAGGTGTTTACTCTTTTCTTGTCCTGTGCTGTGGTCTATGAGTGTCCACAAGTGCTCTTTTCTGCCTTGGAACTGTGAGGAGGATTCCCCTCCATTGCCACTACAAGCTCCACCATACCAGCATTCCTCCTTGCCCCAGGACCGCCACCTAGAACTGTGACTCAGATCCAAGCATGGGCAAAGCAAGAGAAACCTGCCTCAGCACCAACAAAGAGATCCCTGCAATCTCTCTCTGATCAGCCACTCAGTGTCCCCTCTGTCTGTGGGTGGAGCTCAGGAAGCAGCTGCTGCCCCAGGGCCATACCAAAACTAGGGCTGGGACCAACCTTCTCTCTCACCACAGTCACAGACTTTTCCTATTGACCTTCTAAGTTGTATTTGGTGTTTGTGGATTGAGAAGTCTGGAAACTGACACAGCTGCCTGTGATTCAGTCCTCTGAGACCTGCTCCAGGTTTGCTGATGTTTTGCCTGCCTGTCCATGCTGAACTGCGTTCCTCTCCAAGTCCGGCACAATAGACCTTTCCAATCAACCATCTAGGTTGTCTTGGGGGCTGGAAATTTGTTTCCCTCTGTCTTTTTGTTGGGTTCTTCTGTTTTAGAATTTGTTTAGAGCAATTTTTTACAAGTATTTGGAGGGGTTTGGGGGAGAGCTCAAGCAAGTCACTGCTTTTACTCTGCCATCTTGGCTCCACCCTCTAGGTCTGTATCCCAAAAGAGATTTAAAAATGAAAAGCAAAAGGACCTATATGTACAAAAATATTTATAGCAGTTCTTTTTTGGATACAAAGAATTAGAAATTGAGGGAATGCCCATCAATTGGGGAATAACTGAATAAGTTGTGGTATATGGTTATGAAGGAATATTATTGCACTATAAGAAATGATAAGCAGAATGCTCTCAGAAAAACCTGGAAAGACTTGCATGGGCAGATGCAAAGTGAAATGTATTACGTACAAAGTAACAGCAATATTGTAAGATGATCAACTGTGAATGACTTAGCTATTCTCAGCAATACAATGATCTAAGACAACTCTGAAGAACATATGATGAAAAATGCTATCCATCCCCAGAGAAAGAACTGATGGTCTAAATACAGATTGAAGCATTTTTTTTAACTTTATTTTTTTTTGGTCTGTTTTCTTTCACAACACGACTATTATGGATATGTTTTGCATGACTGCACATGTATAACCTATATCAAATTGCTTGCCTTCTCAATGGGGGAAGAGGGTTAGGGAGTTAGGAGGGTAGAGAATTTGAAACTCAAAGTTTTGAAAACAAATATTAAAAAGTATTTTTACATGTAACAGGGGAAAATAAAATACTAATTAAGAAAAATAGAAAAAATCTAAATTTTAAAATAAATAAAAGATATATTTATTGACATCATTTTTTATAACATCTAAATTTACTTTTGTATCTCCCCTGTCCTCCTAGAGACCCATACCTTACAACAACAACAACAACAGTTAAAGGAAAGAAGAAGAAGAAGAAGAGGAAAAAAATCAGCATAACCAAGCAATACATTGGAAACAATCTGACACTATACAGCTATGAGTGACCTTGGGCACATCACTTAACCTGTTTGCCACAGTTTCCTCAACTGTAAAATGGGGATAATAATAGCACCAATCTTGCAGGATTGTTGTGAGAATCAAATGAGATAATGTAAATGTAAAGCAATTAGCACAGTGTTTATTCTCTTTCCTTCCCTCTTCCATCTTCTTTCCCAACCTTTCAAAAGAGATGGGGGAAAATGCCTTCTCATATCTCTTATTTGGGGCCAGGTTTGCTCCTTGTAATATTGCAACATTCATTTTCAATTGTTTTGTGGTGATTCTTCATTGTGTATATTGTTTTTCTGGTTCTGATTCTCCAGTTTTAATCACTTCATGTAAGTCTTTCTCTGGTTCTCTGTGTTCATCACATTCATTGTTTCTTACAACAACGTACCTTTCCATTACATTCATAAGCCACATATTATTTAGCCATTCTGCATTTAATGGGCATCTATGTATGTAAAATTTTTAAGTTTAACAATGCATTCTCCTTAAAATGATGCTGTATAGTAGGCAGTAAATGGTTGTTATTCGTATTTTATAAACGTGAAAACTGAACCTGAAGGTGAAATGACTTACCAGTGGTGACAGAGCTATAGTAAGTGTTAGAGCCAGGATTCAAACCCAGGTCTCCCAGCAACATGTTCAGTGTTCTCTTGAGAGTACCACATTGAAGGGTAAGATAAATGTGTGAAGAAAGAAAAACTATGTAGTCCCAGACTAGGTGGCATTTAAATTTCCTAAACTATTCTATCCAACTACATTTCTATTTGCCCAGCCTAGCTCATGACCTTCTCCAAGCTGGAAGACCCACAGCATGGAGTTTGGTTCCCTCTTGGTCCAAGAAGAAAATAGTGCCTTTCAAGTTAGAACATTTCCATACCAGTTCAGGATTGGCCCACCTGGTCTTGCCAAATCAGTACATTCTATAAGCCTTTTGGCCAATTAGGTAGGATCTTGATAGTATAATGGGTACTCTACCCTATCACTAATACTTCTCCTACCTGAAGGAAAATATAGGGAAATACAAGCAGGTTTCAATACCTCAAACATAGAATATATTACTACCTGGAAAGTACTCATAGACCAAAATATCTGGCACAAAGGACTTTGGCACCTTTCACAGATACTAAAACAGAAAGTCTAAGGCTATTCATGTAGAATTGTAATAGTTAACAACCAATAGCAGAGAACATAACCTGCTTTTCTTTGTTGGAATCACAAGGCAGTTAGTTGTCAACCACTTTTTTTTTGAACTTTATAAATGGAGACGGGTTCTCTTTATTTGTCTAGTAGTATATTTCTGTCTCTGTCATCTTGTTTGCTTCACCCTGTTTAGCTACGTCTATTCATACTTTCAAGATGTACCCGCTGAAATTCTTCTCACATGAGATTATTCTTTTATCAATCAATCAATCAATAAAAATTTATTAACTGCCTTCTAAGTGCTTGGTAATGGGTTAGGCATTAGAGATACAAAGATAAAAGTGAAATAGTCCCTTCCTTTGAAGAGTTTACATTCTAACCAAGGGTGATACTGTATACATATACATAGGTATATACATGTAACATCTCCCACAGAAATTATAGATGCTGTTACTGTATCTTTAAGAGATGTCATAGAACCTTGAGGTAACAGTCTAACTAACAGTCTATGATTATTCACCAATGAAAAGCCCATTTTCCTTTTATGATTGGAGGGAGATTGAATGAGATATAGAGAGAGGATGAAGAGGATTTCTTTCTTTATGAAATTCTTTGAATGTTTATCTTATGAAGAGACTTTATTTGTTATCCTGAAGGAGCCAAATGATGAGGGAGCAGTTTCTCAGAAGTGAAAAGAAGTCATCTGTAGTTACAATGAGAGTTTGAGGTGATTAGGTCTGTGATCATTATCACAGCTAAAATATTGTAAATTATTATCTATGTCTGGTTTATTATTAATTTCTTCTTTTCTCTTTTTCTTTTTTGTTTATTTAGTATTTTATTTTCCCCCAGTTACATGTAAAAACAATTTTTAACATTTGTTTTTAAAACTTTGAGTTCAAATTCTCTCCCTTTCTCCCTCCTCAACCCGCCCCCACTCCCATTGAGAAGGCAAGCAATTTGATATAGGGTTACACATGTGTAGTCACGCAAGATGTTTCCATAATTGTCATGTTTTGAAAGAAAACAGAGACCAAAAAAAACCCCAAAACCCTCAAGAATAATAAAGTGAAAAAAACGTATGGTTTCAATCTATATTCAGACACCATTAGTTCTTTCTCTGGGGGTGGATAGCATTTTTCATCATAAGTCCTTCAGAATTGTATTAGATCATTGTATTGCTGAGAATAGCTAAGTCATTCACAGGTGATCATCTTACAATATTGCTGTTACTTTGTACACAGTACATTTCACTTTGGATCAGCTCATGTAAGTCTTTCCAAGTTTTCTGAGAGCATTCTGCTCATCATTTCTCATAGCACAACAGTATTCCATCACAATCCCATACCACAATTGTTCAGCCATTCCCTAGTTGATGGGCAACTCCTCCATTTCTAATTCTTTGCACCCAGAAAAGGGCTGCTATCAATATTTTCGTACATACAGATCCTTTTCCTTTTTTCTTTTTAAAAATCTCTTTTGGGATACAGACCTGCTTGTGCTATTGCTAGGTCAATGGGTAAGTATGCTTTTATATTCCTTTGGGTATAGTTCCAAATTACTCTACAGAATGGTTGAATTAGTTCACAACTCCACCAACAGTGCATTGATGTCTCATTTTTCCCACATCCCCTTCATTCATCATTTACCTTTTCTGTCCTATTAGCCAATCTAATAGGTATGAGGTAGTACCTCTGAATTGTTTTAATTTGCATTTCTCCAATCAATAGTGAGTTAGAGCATATTTTCATATGGCTACAGATAGCTTTGATTACTTCATCTGAAAACTGTTCATATCTTTTGATCATTTATCAATTGGGGCATGGCTCTTATTTTTATAAATTTGACTCAGTTCTCTATATGTTTGAGAAATGAGGCCTTTAGCAGAAAAACTTGCTTCAAATTTTTTTTCACAGTTGTTATTGTTAACTGTATTTCCCTCCATCTTATCCCCCCTTTACTCTATCCTCTCTTTCCTTTTACCATGTCCCTCCTCAAAAGTGTTTTGCTTCTGACTACTCTCTCCCTCAATCTGCCCTCCCTTCTATCATCCACCACCTTCTCTTATCCCCTTCCCCTCCTTTCCTGTAGTATAAGGTAGATTTCTATACCCAATTGAGTGGGTATGTTATTCCCTCTTTGAGCCAATTTTAATGGGATTAAGGTTCACTCACTCCTCTTCATCTCCCCCTTTCTTTCCCTCCAGTATAAAAGCTTTTTCTTGCTTCTTTTATGTAAGATAATTTACCCCA
The DNA here is from genome assembly GCF_900497805.2 of Vombatus ursinus. Lineage (NCBI taxonomy): Eukaryota > Metazoa > Chordata > Mammalia > Diprotodontia > Vombatidae > Vombatus > Vombatus ursinus. Next base: position 33,269,469 of record NW_020954641.1, read on the forward strand.
TTCTACCTCTCCCTTTCTCTTTCTCCTAGTACATTCCTCTCTAACCTCTTAATTTTATTTTTTTTAGATATCAACCCTTCAAATTCAACTCACATCTGTGCCCTTTGTCTATATATACTCCTTCTATCTGCCCTAATAATGAGAAAGTTCTTATGAGTTACAAGTATCATCTTCCCACTAGGAATGTAAATGGTTTAAATTTATCAAGTCCTTTATGATTTCCCTTTCCTGTTTGCCTTTTTATGCTTCTCTTGAGTATGTGTTTGAAAGTCAAATTCAGCTCTGGTCTTTTTTAATCAAGAATGCTTGAAAGTCTTCTATTTCATTGAATATTCATTTTTTCTCCTGAAGGATTATACTTAGTTTTGCTGGATAGTGATTCTTTTTTTTTTTCCAGTTGATTGTGGACCTTTTTTTAATCTTGACTTTTTTTCCCCAATATATGAGCTCTCCTTCCTAAGTTCAAATCACCTGCATATTTGATGTGTGTCATTTGCTTTCAGTCCAGTGATTTACTGTCCCCACCCCCAAATGTTTGGGACAATTGGGCTAAAGATAGAACTGCTATGGAGATCCTCTTGGGTTGACATCTCTCTTCATTAGTCAGCATGCTTTCTGGGTATTCACCTAAATGCATTTTCATTCAGTCCAGTTCTTTCCATCTTGTTCACACTGATATCATGGGAAACTTTGCCAAATCATTTCATGAAATCCATAATACTATTTATTACAGGCACATAGGTGGAACAGTGGAGAGAACTCTGGGCCTGCAGTCAGGAACAACTGAGTCCAAATCCAACCCCAGAAATTCACCAACCACATGACCCTGGGCAAGCCACCCAACCTCCATCTGCCTCAGCCTTCCCAATTGCAAAACAAGGATAATACCTCACAGGGTTTTTGTGAGGATCATTTGAGATATTTGTAAAGTGCTTAGCATAATTCTTGGCACATAGTAGGCACTTAATACTTATTTATTTTTTCCTCCTTGCACTTCCTAAATGATATAGTTCCTTAATTCAAAGATCATGGACCGACAACTACTTCATAATACATATTTTACTGACATGAAATGTACTTCCAATAAAATGACTTTACCATGTTGGCATCTGACAATCTAGAATGGTTGTTCATAAGCATTTTTTCCCCCAATTTGGACCACATTAATGGAACAAAAGTCCTCTCATGGCAACCATCCCAACCTCAGGTATTGATTGGTACGACTGACTCAACACAACACATATAAGGGAGTTACAGGAAATAAAGTTTATTTAGCTTGTAAGAATACAGTTGTAAAACACAGGGCAAAGATATGTGTTGGTAGTTCTGGTCCTGTTAAGTTCAGGTGAGTTGAGCACCAAGACCTTCCCATGTCTCCTTTTTTCCTTGTGGTGATGATGCTCAAGGGGCAGTGAATGCAACCAGCACTGAATGAAGAATTTGCCAGGTCTGAGAAGGTGGGGTGGATGGTGATTCTTGGTTATAATCCTAGCTCCTTTGCCCTCTGTCCTCCAAGTCCTTTAATCCTTTAATATAGAAGCTGCTAAATCTTGTGTTATCTTGACTGTGGCTCCACAATACTTGAATTGTTTCTTTCTGGCTGCTTGCAATATTTTCTCCTTGACCTGGGAGCTCTGGAATTTGGCCACACTATTCCTGGGAGTTTTCATTTTAGGATCTCTTGGAAGAGGTGATAGGTGGATTCTTTTGATTTCTATTTATACTTTGGTTGTAGATAGAATATCAGGGCAGTTTTCCTTGATAATTTCTTTTTTTTCTTTCTTTTTTCTTTTTTTTTGTGAGACAATTGGGGCTAAGTGACTTGCACAGGGTCATACAGCTAGTAAGTATTGAGCGTCTGATCTTAGACCAGATATGAACTCAGGTCCTCTTGACTCCATGGCTGGTGCTTTATCCACTGTACCACCTAGCTGCTCCCGAAAATTTCTTGAAAGATGATGTCTAGGATCTTTTTTTTTTTTATCATGGCTTTCAGGAAGTCCAGTAATTTTTAAATTATCTCTCATGAATCTATTTTCCAGGTCAGTTGTTTTTCCAATGAGATATTTCACATTGTCTTTTATCTTTTCATTCTTTTGGTTTTGTTTTATTGTTTCTTGATTTCTTATAAAGGCATTAGCTTCTATTTGCTCCATTCTAATTTTTAAGGAATTATTTTCTTTACTGAACTTTTATACCTACTTTTCCATTTGGCCAATTCTACTTTTTTCTTTTTTTTTTTTTTTAGGCAATTGGGGTTAAGTGACTTGCCCAGGGGCACACAGTTAGTAAGTGTCAAGTGTTTGGTCTGAGGCCAGATTTGAACTCAGGTCCTCCTGACTTTAGGGCCAGTGCTCTATCCACTGCACCACCTAGCTGCCCCTAATTCTACTTTTTAAGATTTTTTCTTTAGGGAATTATTGTGCCTCTTTTTCCATTTGGCCACTTCTGCTTTTGAAGACATTCTTCTCCTCATTGGTTTCTGTACCTCTTCTACCATTTAGCCTAGTCTGTTTTTTAAGATGTTATTTTCTTCAGTATTTTTTTATGTCTCCTTTACCAAGCTGTTGACCCATTTTTTATGATTTTCTTGCGTCACTCTCATTTCTCTTCCCAATTTTTACTCTACCTCTCTTACTTGATTTTCAAAATCCTTTTTGAGCTCTTCCATGACCTGAGACCAATTTGTATTTCTCTTGGAGGCTTTGGATGTAGGAGTTTTGGCTTTGTTATCTTCTTCTGATTGTATGTTTTGATCTTCCTTGTCACCATAGTAACTTTCTATGGTCAGAATCTTTTTTCTGTTGTTAGCTCATTTTCCCAGACTATTACTTGCCTTTTCTCTCTTTGTTAAAGTAGGGCTCTACTTCTAGGTTAGAGGGAACACTGTCCCTAGCTTTAGGGGTTTTATGCAACTGTTTGCAGAGATACTTCTAGGGACCTGAAAGTTTTCAGTTCTTCCAAGGTGGTATGATCTAAGGAGAAGTGTTTACTACTCTCCTGGCCTGTGCTCTGGTCTGTGAGTAACCACAAGCACTCTTTTCTGCCTAGGAACTGTGAAAAGGGTCCCCTCTCCACTGGGGCTACAAGCTCTGCTATGCTAGTGTTCCTCCTCTCCCCAGGACTGCCACCCCGGACTGTGATCTGAGCATGGGCAAAGCGACAGAGTCCTGCCTCAGTCCTAGCAAAGAGACCTCTGTGATCTCCTTCTGACCAGTTGTTCGACTCCCCCTTACTGTCTGTGGGCTGAGAGTTCCAGAAGCAGCTGCTTTTGCTGCTGATTCAGTGGCTCTCAAGGCCTGCTCCTGATTATCTGGGGCTAGGCTGTGCTGGCTCAGCCTGCTCTGGACTGTGCTCCACTTTCACTCTGTTGTGACAGACCTTTCCTGCTGACTTTCTAAGTTGTCTTGGGCTAGAAAATTGTTTCACTCTGCCTTTTTATGGGTTCTGCCACTCTAGAATTTGTTTAGAGTCATTATTTAAAAGCATTTGGAGGGGTTTGTGGGAGCGCTCAGGTGAGTCCCTGCCTTTACTCAGTCATCTTGGCTCTGCCTTTCCCATTATTGATTTCTATGTTAATACATTGTATAATCAATACTTTTAATATTTATTTAATCCTAGGAAATTATGAGATTTAACCTATAGCTAGATCTGAGTAGCTACTGTTGGGAAAGATTTCTTCAGTTTTTAAAATAAATGATATTTGATTAACTGAGGAGACTCTCTAAGCTTAGCTTGTTCATTGAATTATATGTTGAAATATTATTAATTAATGAGGAAATATAGAGGAATACCCCTAGATTACCCTAGAATTTGAGATGATAAGATTAAATATGGGAACAAATCAAGTCTGAGGGGTGACCTAACAATGTGATCGACCCCAGACACATTTTAACCTTGTCAAATAGAAAATATGTACGAGATAGAGAGCTAATTTTGAAGGAATCTCTAACAGCTGACAGTGAGGGTGGGATTCCTGCTTGTCACATAGTAGCAATTTATAAAATGTTTATTGAATGATTGATCAGGAAAGATTTCATGTAGAAGATGGCACTTGAGCTGAGCTTTGAGGAAATTAAGGATTCTAAGAGGTGGGAAGACAAGGTGGGAGAGGAATCCAGGCATGAGATACAGCTAATATAAAGGCACAGAGATGGGAGTTGGATAAAGAATGTATGAGAAGCAGAAGGAAGGCCACTTTGGCTGGAATGTGGTATTTGAAGGGGAGTATTAAACATGAAGCTGGAAAGGTAGGGTGGACCCAGGTTGTGAAGGGCTTTAAATGTCAAACAAACAAAAAAGTTTATATTTGATAAAATTTTAATCAGCAAGAGGTAATGTGGAGTCATACTTGGGAGTTGGCCTCAAAGCTAGGAAGAGCCGAGTTCAAATTTTACCTTAGATATATCTTGGCTTTGTGACACTGGGTGGGTCACTTAATGGCTCAGTACTCTAGGCAATTCTCTAAAATTGTAAATTGGAGATCTACTTTGGCAGAGGGAGTTGCCTCACCTGGGAGTGCCCCATACTAATGATATCACTGGTCCTATCCCTATCCTATCTTTTAATCCATGGTTAACATAAACAGCTATGTTACTATCAAAGCAATAGCCACACATATCACAAACTGAGATTTTCATTCAATCCCACTCTAACCCCTTAGGGAGGAAAGAGAGAGAGTCTTCTGGTTAAGTTTATGTGTCTTTGCCCTTCCCCCACTTACCTTACCACTGCAAACTACGTCTTGGTCTGATAAAGAATCATTATCTGGTTATAAATATCCTGGATCTTAGCAAAAGAGGGGAGGGATTGAAAAATGTCAATCACTCAAATCCAGCACTAGCTGCAAACCAGATTTCTCCTTTAATGTTTAAGGGTTACAGGAACCAGAATCCTGTCCTCTGCCTCTTTGTACAACTTAGTTGCTCCTCGGCCAGACTAGATGGTACACTTAACATTTCTCTTGCTTTCTGGCTTCTTTGTTAATGGAAGGACAAATTTCCTTGATGTACATGAAGGCAAGCCAGGGCATAGAGAAAGACTCTTCCTACACCCTCCATTCTTTTCCCCTTCACCTTGAAAACTCCTATCTGAAGCAACCATGTCTTGCTCCTAGGAAACATCCAGGATGCACATAGTATAACTGATTATTTAGGGATTACCTTCTCTAACTTCTCTTTGCAGAGGAGGAGACTGAGATCCAGAGAGGAAAAGTACTTTCCCTGAAGTTGCATAGCAGGTCAGTGGTAGAGCTGGAATTGGAACCCAGGTTTCCTGACTTCTAGGCTAGTGTTCTTTCCTCTGTACCACCTTGCCTCCCTAATGCAATATTATTCTGATAGCTGCAAATGGCATTTGGCTTCCCAGTCATTCAGCAGCATGCATGAGTAAAATGGTCATGTTCTTGGCAAGAGGGATGACAATCCAGGGGCCCAGAAACCTCACCCAACTCTCTTTGGAAAGATTTCTCAGTTTGCCCAGGCAATGGGACTAGAAAGAGGATTTCCCTATGAATGTCTGGTATTATTCTGTCTGGGCCCCATCCTCTGGATACGCTGGACATTGAGTAGGCTGCAGTCAGCAAGAGGGCTATTTTTGCTTGAGTGATTAATTAATTTTACATAACCCCTAGGTGATTCAGGCCAAGGTCAGTCAGCCTGTTGCATAAGAGACACATATGTGTAGTAGACAAGCTAGCCACCACTGCCCAAAGCCTTGTAGCTAACCCGTAGTTTTGGTAGAATGTAGCTGTCACTATCCCTCTGAACCTCAGGCTGTGCAAACAAGCTTCTAAAGGAATCCCTGCCAAACTATTCCTTCCACATAAAAGCCTTCTACCAATTTCTCCTTCCCTGGATACTCACTCAGCTGATACCATGGACCCAGCTCACTGCCATTGCTGGTTCTCCCTCTGGTCCTGTGCTGTCCTAGCTACAGTCACTTGAGTGCTATGCAGAGAGGCAGCCTATATGTGCACGTACTGAGAGGACATTTACCTCCCTGCATTAATGTATCATGTTACATACCAAAGAGAGTTAGGTTTGGCCCTGACGAGTAATTTCATTAGCATGGAAAACCCCTCCACTGAGGCAGATCAGCAGCTGTTGGTGACTTAGAGTCTTAGAGAGTTGCTTGATAGATTAAATGACTTTGTCCAAGGTCACACAGGCCATATGTATAGAGACAGGAATTAAAACAGGTCTCAGGGCAGCTAGGTGGCACAGTGGATAGAACTCTGGCCTTGGAGTCAGGAGGACCTGAATTCAAATCCAGCCTCAGACACTTGACACTTGCTAGCTGTGTGACCCTGGGCAAGTCACTTAACCCCAATTGCCTCACCAAAAAAACAACAACAACAACAAAAACCAAAAAAACAAAACAGGTCTCTCTAACTCCAGGACCAGCTAACTATCCACCGTACCACACTGCCTCTCAGTTACGACTATGCAAGGTATAATAATGATGATATTCATAAAAAACAACATAATGTTCCCAAAGAATCCAGAAGACAAAAAGGAGAGAACCAAAAGCAAATGTGATGTTTTTGTTATTATTTTGATAAACTTAATATACATATTTTAAAATGAACTATCAATAGTTTGGCATTTATGATTTGAAGTATGATCATTTTTAAATCATTTATTTGAATGATATGTTTTATTTGTTTTCTAAGTTTAGAATAAGATGAAACCAACTAAAGAAATGTGCCATATTGGTTTGAATATGGCCATTCCCAAATATGACCCACATCCCTAAAATGGGAACTCTTTAAAATGAAATAAATAGGGGGCTGCTAGGTGGTGCAGTAGTTAGAGCACCAGCCCTGGAGTCAGGAGGATCTGAGTTCAAATCAGGCCTCAGACACTTGAAACTTACTAGCTGTGTGACCCTGGGCAAGTCACTTAACCCCATTGCCTAGTCATAAATAAATAAAATAACCTTTAAAAAAAGGAAATAAATATATTTAGGTATGCACTGAAAAATAATGGTCTTAATTCTGAAAGACTCATGATGGAAAATGCTATCTACATCAAGAGAAAGAACTATGGAGTCTGAATGCGGATCGAAGCATACTACTTTCTCTTTTTTTTTCTTTCTTGTGTTTTTTTCCATTTTGTTCTGATTCTTCTTTCACAACATGACTAATGTAGAAATATATCTAATAGGATTGTACATGTATAGCCTATATCTGATTGCATTCCATCTTGGGGAGGAGGAAGGGAAAGGAGGGAGAAAAAAAATTTGAAACTTATAAAACTTATAAAATCTCATAAAAGTGAATGTTGAAAACTTTACATGTAATCAGAAAAAATAAAATGCTATTAAGTGGAGGGAAAAAAAGAAAAATAATGGTCTTAACAGGCTGCACTCGGGTTTTATCCAAGCCAAATATTTTGGGGAGAGGTGAGGGAAATATGGCACATGTTTGGACAAATATTGTAATAACTGCTCACACATATAGTAATTTAAGATTTAAAAAAACTAGGGGCAGTTAAGTGGCACAGTGGACAGAGCACTGGCCCTGGAGTCAGGAGGACCTGAGGTCAAATGTGACCTCAGACACCTGACACCTACCAGCTGTGTGACCCTGGCTGAGCTAGTCATTTAACCCCATTGCCTAGCCAAAAAAAAAAAAAAAAAAAAAGATTTAAAAAAACTTTAATTCACAATAATCCTGTGAAGTAAGTAGTGAGAATTTTATTATCCCCATTTTACATGTGTGGAGACTGAGGCTCTGAGAGGTGGTATGAATTGCCCATAGTTATACCAGACTTCATGATTTCAAGTGCCAAGCTCTTTCCACTGCACTGTTTACTGGTGTCCTCTCTCCGATATGGAGAGTTGTCAGTTTGTTTAGTTTTTTCAGTCATGTCCAACTCTTCATGACCCCTTTTGGGATTTTTCTTGCAACAATACTGGAATAGTTTCTTTCTCCAGCTCATTTTACAGATGAAAAAAACGGAGGCAAACAGGGGTTAAGTGACTTACCCAGGATCACACAGCTAGAAAGTATCTGAGTCAATATTTGAATTTAGGACTTCCTGACTTCAGGCTCCATATTCTATCCACTGCAGCACTTAGGTACCCCAGCTGAGTTGTTATGGAACCGCAATTGGCAATGCAGTTTGTCAAGTTGAGAATCTAAGAGGTTTGTTTTTGACATAAGAGGCTTTATGGTATTGTGAGCAGACAGTGTGAATAGCGTAGGGCTCTTGAAGATTTCTAGCAGCCCCCCCCCCCATTTCATGTCAGAGAGGACAGGCTGACTAAAAAGGTGAGAGGTAACTGTTTGAAAGGGTCATTGAGGCTGACAAGAGAATTCAGGCAGCTCTGGACTGGAGAATGGTGGGAACAAAAAGATAACTGTAGCCTACTTCAGGTAAAACAACCCCAAAGAGGTTGAAAAGCAATCCATTGTAGGGGCAGAAACTATCATAGCCCAATAAGAATTTGGGGATGATCATAGGAGGGAAAAAGGAACAGTCTGATGCTGATCATAGGAACAAAGATTTTAAAATAACCTACAAGAAATTGCTTGAAAAGATAACTGAGATTAGATTATTATTTTAATGTTATTTTCAATAACATGTTCTGAAACTGCTGTCCCACCTCCCTCCCACTCCCTCCATACCTCCACCTGCTCCCCAATCCCCAGCAGGCTAAGTCTCTCTCTAGAGGACTGCTGCTATAGCCCCTTAGGAATTCGAGGAGTAACCTGAGTAGTTGGAGGGGGGTTAGGGGTGGCGTGTTTTTTCAGTGGTATAGATCAAAAGCCCTCACTTATATATTGATATCAATTATTCAGCCACATTTAATTTTCTTTTAGAAAGGGGCATTTGCTAAAGTGGCATTGTAGGAATACCTAGTCCCAACTATTCCCTTCAAAGGCTGATGATACACTCTCCCATGAGTACATACATGGTCTAGGGAAAAGAGGACTTGTAAAGGACACTTCATACCTCCTAGAAATCCCTTTGCTGGAATCCTCATAGTGCTTCCTTAGCTATGGTATAGCTTTTATGCTAGGATCCTTATTGAGCTTTGAATCTACCTTTCCTCATGGTGTTCAATCTATTCTCTGTGGTAAGTAGAAGTGTTCTCGTTCCTCTCTACCCCCAAGTGACATCACAAGGACTTGGTTAAAATTGTTTCCCTGGCTTTCTGCTCACTCAGATCTTCCTCCCTGCCTTCTACCCCCCCCCCCCCCTCTAGTGACTATATTTCATCAACCAATAATGAATATATTTCCTTTGCAACAAGATGATCAAGGACATTTCTCACTTAGTTTCAAGTATTTCATTGATTTGATCCAATTGAGATTTGGAGACAACCAGAAGTCACTTTATCCAACCAAGAACACTGGATTGGACCTGGAGTCAAGAAGACCTCAGTTCAAATTCAGCCTCAGACACTAGTTGTGTGACAAGTCCCTTAATTTCTGCCTGCCTCTGTTTCCTCAACTGAAAAATGGGGGTAATAATGACACTTAACTCCCAGGGTTGTTGTAATGATTAAATGAAATAATATCCTTCCTTCCTTCTTCCCATCCTTCCTTCCTTATTCTTTTTTTTAATTAATAAATTTATTTATTTTTTGTTTTCAACATTTACTTCCACAAGATTTTGAGTTCCAAATTTTTACCCCATCTTGCCCCTCCCCCCACCCCAAGATGGCAAGCATTCTGAATACTCCTTCCCCAGTCTGCCTTCCCTTCTATCTCTTCCCCCCTTCTCTTATCCCTTTTCCCTTCTATTTTCCTGTTGGGCAGGATAGATTTCTGTACCCCATTCCCTGCATTTCTTATTTCCCAGTTGCATGTGAAAACATTTTTTTTTAAACATGTGTTTTTAAAACTTTGGGTTCCAAATTTTTTCCCTTCCTCCCTCCCCACCCACCCTCATTGAAAAGGCAAGCAACTCAATATAGGTTATACATGTGCAGTTATGCAAAACACTTCCATAGTAGACGTGCTATGAAAAACTAACTCTTTTTCCCTTAATCCTATCCCACCCCCCCATTTATTCTATTCTTTCTTTTGACACTGTCCCTCCTCAGAAGTATTTGCTTCTGATTACCCCCTTTCCCAATCTGCCTTCCTCTCCATCATCCCCCTACTCTTTTGTCCCCTTCCCCTCCCTATTATCCTGTAGGGTAAGACAGATTTCCATACCCAATTGAGTATGTATGTTATTCCCTCCTTAAGTCAAATCCTATGAGAATAAGATTCACTCATTCCCTCTCACCTTCCCGTTTCCCCTCCACTGTAAGAACCTTTTCTTTTCTGTTTTTTGTGAGATAATTTACCCCATTCTACCTCTCCCTTTCTCCTTCTCTTAGTATAATCCTCTCTCACCCCTTAATTTTATTCTCCAGATATGACCCCTTCATCTTTGGCTCACCCTGTGCCCTCTATCTATCTATCTATCTATCTATCTATCTATCTATCTATCTATCTATCTATCTATCTATATACATACATATAATTTTTTCCTTCCAACTACCCTAATACTGACAAAGGTCTCATGAGTTACAAAATATCATCTTTCCATGTAGGAATGTAAACAGTTCAACCTTAATAAGTCTCTTATGATTTCTCTTTCCTGTTTACCTCTTCATGTTCCACTTGAGTGTTGTATTTGAAAGTCAAATTTTCTATTCAACTCCGGTCTTTTCATTAAGAATGCTTGAAAGTCCTCTATTTCACTGAATGACCATTTTTCCCCTGCAGGATTATACTCAGTTTTGCTGGATAGGTGATTCTTGGTTGTAATCCTATCTCCTTTGCCCTCTGGAATATTATATTCCATGCCCTGCAGTCCCTTAATGTAGAAGCAGCTAAATCTTGTGTTATCCTGATTGTGTTTCCACAATACTTGAATTGTTTCTTTCTGGCTGCTTGTAATATTTTCTCCTTGACCTAGGAACTCTGGAATTTGGCTACAATATTCCTAGGAGTTTTCCTTTGGGGATCTCTTTCAGGAGGTGATCGGTGGATTCTTTCAATTTCTATTTTGCCCTCTGGTTCTAAAATATCAGAGCAGTTTTCCTTGATAATTTCTTGAAAGATGATATCTAGGCTCCTTTTTTGATCATGGCTTTCAGATAGTCTAATAATTTTAAAATTATCTCTCCTGTATCTATTTTCCAGGTCAGTTGTTTTTCCAATGAGATACTTCACATTGTTTTCTAATATTTCATTCTTTTGGATTTGTTTTACAGTGTCTTGATTTCTCATGAAGTTACTAGCTTCCAATTGCTCTATTCTAATTTTTAAGGAAGTATTTTCTTCAGTAAGCTTTTGGACTTCCTTTTCCATTTGACCAATTTTGCTTTTTAGGGCATTCTTCTCCTCATTGACTTTTTGGACCTCTTTTGCCATTTGGGTTAGGCTATTTTTTAAGGTGTTATTTTCTTCAGTATTTTTTTAGGGTCTCCTTTAGCAAGCTATTGACTTGTTTTTCATGATTTTCTTGCATCACTCTCATTTCTCTTCCCAGTTTTTCCTCTACTTCTCTTATTTGCTTCTCAAAATCCCTTTTGAGCTCTTCCAAGACCTGGGACTGATTCATATTTTTCTTGGAGGTTTTGGATGGAGCTTTGACTTTGTTTTCTTCTTCTGGTTGCATATTTTGATCTTCTTTGTCACCAAAGTAAGATAACATAGTCTGACTCTTTTTGCTAGGTTTACTCATGATCCCAGCCAATTACTTGGATTTTAAACTCTTTGTTAACTTAAGAGTCTGCTTCCAATGTGAAGAGTGTACTGTCCCAAGCTTCGGGAGTTTGTACAGCTGTTTTCAGAGGTACTTCTAGGGACCTGTAAATTTTCAGTTCTTCCAAGGTGGTATGATAAGGGGCGAGGTGTTTCCTCTCCACTGCCACAACAAGCTCCACCATGCCAGCACTCCTCCTCGCCCCAGGACTGCCCCTCAGAACTGTGACCCAGTTCCAAGCACAGGCAATGCAAGAGATTCCTGCCTCAGCACTGGCAAAGAGATCCCTGCAATCCCCTTCTGATCAGCCACTCCATTCCCCCTCAGTCTGTGGGCCAGAAGCTCAGGAAGCAGCCATGGCCCGCGCTTGGAACTTGTGGCTGAGACCTAGCTCCTTCTCTCACCGCAGTCATAGACTTTTCCCACTGACTGTCTAAGTTGTCTTCAGCGTTCGTGGGTTGAGAAGCCTGGAAACCACCACAGCTTCCTGAGATTCAGTCCTCTGAGGCCTGCTCCAGGGTCGCTGTGGCCTGTGCGCCCATGCCAAACTGTGCTCCTCTCCCAGCCCGGTGCGATATACCTTTCTGATCAACCATCCAGGTTGTCTTGGGCTGGAAATTTGTTTCACTCTGTCTTTTTGTGGGTTCTGCTGCTTTAAAATTTGTTTAGAGTCATGTTTTATAGGTATTTGGAGGGATTTGGGGCAGAGCTCAAACAAGTCACTGCTTTCCCTCTGCCATCTTGGCTCCGTCCCGCCCCTTCCTTGTTCTTATCTGGTTAAAGTATGAAGGCATTCACTTACTTTAAGTGGAGTGGGGCAATTAATCAACTGACAAGGCTCCTTACTTTATATTCAGTTCTGCTAGGTACTTAATATACTTTTCATTTACTATATATGCAATATGTATATATGTATGTATGCATGTGTGTGTGTGACTATCTAAATCAGGCTTGTACAACATACAGCCCATGGCCACTTGTAGCCTGACAAAGGTTTTCAGGCTGAAAAATGTAGATTTGCCACTGCCACTCTCCTGTTTGTCACATGACCCACAGCAACCAATCATCGTCAGTCTGTCTCTAGCCTAATCTATCCGCAGCCTGAAGAAGTTTAGCTTATTTTAATTTTGGCCCCTACCTACTACCAAGTTGTGCAGGTCTGATCTAAATATATAGGTGGGGCTTATGGTTGACATATATGATCTGAGTTCTGATCTGGACCTCTCCATACCCAAAGGGATTGCCTTTCCTCCTTTCTATAGAGCAGTAGAAGGGATCTTCCTGCATTGTCAGCAGTGCAGCTGAGGGGAGGAGTAGGCAGGGTTCAAGCCTGCTGAGGTTGGGCCATCTCTCATCCAGTCTCCTAGAAGAGCTATCAGGCTAGAATATCTTCTACCCCTCAAATATCTCTAGTCTAAAAGAATGATAGATTAAGAACTAAAGTAATTTTCCTTGATTGGTCCCAAGGGGTAGAGTAGCCCTTTGCTTAAAATATCCAGCTGAGCCCCTTCCCACTAAATACTGGTTAAGCAAAAGACCATTGAGAATAGCAAATAGAATTTAAAGTCATTTATCCAAGCAAAACAGCAAACAGAAGTCAGGGAAGTTATACAGAGGAGAATAGACCAAGGAAAACACAATGGTAAAGGAGATCTTTGGCTGAAATGAAATAAAACATTTCATTTCAAACCAAGAGAGATAAAACTATCTTACCATGAGTAGATTTCACTCTCAATAGTCTAGAATTGTAAACCTGGAAGTCAAGGGTCATGATGAGGCCAGATACTGCACATGTCTATATCTTTGGGGGCTTCCAGTAGTCATTCTAAAGTTTAGGCTTGCCTCTGGAGACAGCCTCTCTCAGAACCCCATTTTGAAATATATCTACAGCCAAACCAAAGTCCCTTACGGAGGTAGAGTACTGCGCTCAGCATTCTCTCAGCCAGTCAGGAGTCGTATCTCCCTCAGCATACATCATACAGCACAAAACTATTCTTCCTCCACCTTACCTGGGTGGCAGTAGGTGTTAGAGGTAGTTTTAGTTGAACTTTTCTAATCCATACCCCACAAAACTGCCAAAAACAATTTTCCTAACACGCAGGTTTGGCCACATCATTCCCCTATTCAAGAAACTACTAGTAAACTCCTTTGTTTGGCATTTAGAGCCCTTAAAAATCTGACTCCAGCCTACCTTTCCAGACTGTGCCTCTTTACAAATTCTACAAACTCTCCATTCTAGTAAAGCTGACCTATTTGCTGTTCCTCATATATCTCTTGCCTCTATCCCTTTGCGTAGTCTTTCCCTTAGACCTGGCTCTGGCTCTGCCTCCTACCTCCACCTCTTCCTAGCTTCCTTTAAAACTCAATTCAGGCCACCTCCTACACAAGGCCTTTCTTGATGCCCCTACCTGTTAGTTTTCCCCTCACTCCCTCATAATTACTCTGGTTTCCTTTATATGTATTTTATGTTTATTTATTTATGTATTCAGTATTTCCCTCCAGTAGAAAGTAAACTCTTTGAGGACAGGGCCTGTTTAGTTTTTGCTTTTGTATTGCCAGTGCCTAACACATAGTAGGCACTTAATGAATGTACAGTGAATTGAATCAAATTGAATTAATTTGGTTATGAATAAAGAATATGTGGAGACTCTATTTTTAAACTCTAGGATCTTTAGAGATAAGCACTAGTCTTTATTTGGGGTCTGGAAAACGTAAGGTCTGTGGTTATATTGTCTTTATCCCATGGCTTCTGAAGACATAGAGAAGAATCATTATAACCCATTCAAACCACACCCCCCCCCCAAAAAGGGGGAAAAACCCTAAAGAGCTGCATTTTGAGTCATGATTAAAAATTATGGACTTGGGTTTGAATTCGAGCTTTGCCACTTACTTATTAGAAAGGTGACTCTGGGTAAGTCATTTCCCTTTTTTGGACTTCATTTTCTTCTTCAGTAAAATGAGGAGGTTAAATTAGCTGATCTCTCAGGTAGGTCTTTTCCAGCTCCAAATCTACGATTTATGTGGGAAGCAGCTCTGCAATAAGTAATTTATGTTTCTATAGTGTTTTAAGGTTGAAAAAGTACTTTTCTAGTACAACCCCATGAGACGAATTGGGCAAGAACTATTACCCCCATTTTAAAGATGAGAAAACTGAGAAAACATCCCCCTGAAATTGTCACATATCTAATAATGATCAGACCTAAGATCTGACTCAGGTCCAACCATCTTTCTACTGCAGGATGGGACACTTAATTTTCACAGAGAGATCACAACATAGCTTTGGTGAGAATGAGTGGGAGTGTATGTAGGTGGAGGGTGGAGGAGGGAATAATAAGAATCATTAGAAAGAATCCCATCTGTTCCTTCCCCTCCGTTATTCTTGCAGTTATCATCTTTGGGCCTTTGGGCCTTTCTGAAATTAACTCTTGTTCAAATTATTCTAATAACCTACTAAACTATTCTCTCTGCCTTTAGGCTTTCCTTTAGAATTTTGTCAGTTCAAGCAATCAGAATAATATTAAAAATCAAATTTCAACCCCAGACCAGCTACTGCTGCTATCTTTGGGCTTTGGTTTAGAAAGAAGATACCTTTAGCTGGGGCAGGTAATAATAATAGGCTGTGAGGATGCAGGTGACGTAGAATTGCTGGAGAACAGTCTGACAGGGGAATTAAGTAATAAAATTCTGCTTGGTGCCATGTGGGAGGCCCCACCTCTATGTTGCTAGGTCCCTCAATGCACTTGCCATTTTTCCATCTTTAGGCTTTCATTTGATGGCTTCCTTCCTTGTCAAAACCCTGGCCAGAAACATTTAATGATTCCCTATACCTTATAGGATAACATTCAAGCTCCTGTGATTCGAGGCTTTCTGTGCTCTGATTCTATTTTTTGGGGCTCATCTCCCATGACTCTTCTTCACACACTTTACACTCAAGATAATCTGGATATCCCACTGTCCCCCCAAACACACCCCAGGATTCCAGACTTCACACTTTTGCTCACGCTAGCTCCTCTCCCTTTCTTCCCAGTGTCACTTAATTCCTAGCCATTTGTCAACCTCAAATGCACCAGCACCTCCCTAAAACAGTCCCTGATAATCCCATCCAGAAAAAAAAAAATTTCCCTCTTCAGAACTCCTGTAACATTTTGTACCTCTTGTAGTATACTTTTGCATTCTGCCTCATATAACTACGTTTATGCCCTTTCATTCAAGTCCTCCTCTGATTAATAGCTCACCATAGCATGAAGGTGATCCTGGGATCTCAAGGCAAGCTGTAGCAGGTCCCACCAAGGCAGGAAAACTTCAATATGGGCCAATAACAAGACTGTTTCTCTTGTTTAAAGACAAATCTAAGTCTGTAAAGGTCATAACCAAAAAAACTAGCCACCAAGTACTGAATTTTTTGGTCACATCAACTCATTTAAACCATCTATTAGGTAGGATTTAGTCTTTTGAATAATTGAAGAAATGCCAGTGTCCTATCTCTTCTACCACCATGTTTTGTAAGGACAAAGACTGTGTCTTATTTATGACTCTCACTGTATCACACATAGTAAGGGATTATTAAATATTCATTTAATGAACATGTTCATAAGATTGTTTGAGGATACCACCCAACTCATGAGTTACAGTCCTTTAAAGACGGCTAACCCCAGTTTCAAGGGTCCACATTTGCTAAAACTGCAGTTTACAAACCCCCATATTGTGTCAGCCATAAGACACAATTAAGTCAAAGTAAAGCCATTTTAAGAAAATAGAATAATAATAAAAATAGCAATTAAACATTTCCTTCATAAATCTAGGACCCACTCTCCTATAAAAACATATGACCTCAATGGACACACACAAGGAACATCTGTTGGGAGGCATGTGTGGAAGAAACACACATGGCCAAGGCACTTGTATAAAGAAGCACACATATAGGAAACAAGTATGGCTAGAGTGAACGTATGAAGGAGGGCATACAGAAGAAATACATGTGACCAGGGCACAGGGGCACAAGGAGACAGCTCATGTTTTGAACACTGTATAGTGACTATTTTCTAATGATGATGCCGGTGGGAATAGTCTCTGATGAATATTACTTTCCTAGACTCTGTGTACTGTCTGCTGAGTGTTTCATGTCTGGCAAACATAGCCAGGTACAGCCATGCTGGACGCAAACATGGCTGTGGAGCTTATTGCCTCTCTAACTTCTGGCTTCAGCTAAAGTCCTTGGCTATCTCTTTTTCATGAGAAGAGTGTCTCTGACAAGATCTTTCAATTCAAAAGTCAGACACTTTTTTGTGGGTCTTTTAGAAAATCAGTCACCCCAGCCACAGACAGTTTAAAGGGGGGAAACCTTGACAGCCTTTTCTCTTTATGGAGTGACTGGTCCCGTGCCCTTCAGGGTCTTGATTAGGTGATTAGGATGTCTCTTACTTCCAGCAGGAGACTTGCATTTCTATGCACCATGCCCTTTAAAACAAATATCAGTGAGTTTCTTATCTAAGTAGCTATTGTCCTCAGGTTCAAGTTTGTCTTTTCTTCTGACTAAAAGTCCTAGCCGGCCCAGCTTAGAGACTCTGTGAGTGATTGCACTCTAGCTCATAGTAAACATTCCATGTACCTCCTGATTTTAATTTTTTAAGGTTAGACTACAGCTTGTTTTATCTGTGAAAGGTGCTTCACTTAATAACTACCAAATAGCTCTGGGGTCAGGGTTCTCCAATTTTCCAACTCTGACTCTAGTATATTTTCCCATGAAGATGAAGGGGCAGGGGAAAAGGCCAAGATAAAGCTAAAACTGGGTAAGGGTGGGGTATTTCATTCTACTTGGCTAACTACCTTCTTGGCATTTCATATCAATCAGTCAACAAGTATTTATTAAGTATCTACTGTAATGTATGTGTACTGTGCTAAGTGACAGGGATACAAAAAAAAAAGAAAGAAAGAAAGAAAAAAGAAAGGAAGGAAGGAAAGAAAGAAGGAAGGAAGGAAGAAAAGAATGGAGGGGAGGAGGAAGGGAAAGAGGAAAGGATGGAGAAAGAAAAGAAGAAAGGAAGAAAAAGAAAAGAAAGGAAGGAAGGGAGAGAGAGAGAGAGACAGAGACAGACAGAGCTGCTCTTCAGGAGTTTCCAGCCTCAAGTGAGCCTTTTGTATGTAGATGTGGACAGTGTGATATGGACTTAGATATAGATAGTATTTTTCTCTCTCCAGGCAACTCCTTGAGGCTTCCACCTTCCCTGATGTCCTCTGCTATCCTGACACTGCTTCCTCCTCCACACACAACTTTCTTTTTTCTTCTTTTTCTTTTTTATTAATTAATTTAATTTTAGTTTTCAACATTCACTTCCACGAGATTTTGAGTGCCAAATTTTCTCCCCATCTCTCCCCTCCCCCCACCCCAAGACAGGCATGCATTCTGAATACCCCTTCCCTGATCTGCCCTCCCTTCTATCACCCCCCCCACACACACTTCTCTTATCCCCTTCCCCTTCTATTTTCCTGTAGGGCAGGATAGATTTCTATACCCCATTGCCTGTATATCTTATTTCCCAATTGCATAAAACAATTTTTAACATTTGTTTTTAAAACTTTGGGTTCCAAATTCTCTCCCTTTTTCCTGGACCACCCATCCTCATTGAGAAGGCAAGCAACTGGATACAGGTTATACATGTGTGGTCATGCAGAACACTTCCATCATAGTCATGTTGTGAAAAACTAACTATATTTCCCTTCATCCTATACTACCCCCCATTTATTTTATTCTCTCCTTTGACTCTGTCCCTCCTCAAAAGTTTTTGCTTCTGATTACCCCCTCCCCCAATCTTCCCTTCCATCATCACCTCCTTTCTTATCCCCTTCCCCCCTATTTTCCTGTAGGATAAGATAGATTTCCATACCCAATTGAGTGTGCATGTTATTCCCTCCTTAAGCCAAATCCAATGAGACTAAGACACATTCATTCCCTCTCACCTCCCCCCTCTTCCCCTCCACAGTAAAAGCTTTTTCTTCCCTCTTTTATGTGAGATAACTTACCCCATTCTACCTTTACCTTTCTCCCTCTCCCAGTATAATCCTCTCTCACCCCTTAATTTTATTTTTTAGATATCATCCCTTCATATTCAACTCACACCTGTGTCCTTTGGTCTATACATACTCCTTCTAACTATTCTAATACTGAGAAATGTCTCATGAGTTACAAATATCATCTTTCCGTGTAGGAATGCAAAAAGTTCAACTTTAATAAGTCCGTTATGATTTCTTTTTCCTGTTTACCTTATCATGCTTCTCTTGAGTCTTGTATTTGAAAGTCAGATTTTCTATTCAGCTCTGGTCTTTTCATCAAGAATGCTTAAAAGTCCTCTATTTCACTGAATGGCCATTTTGTCCCCTGAAGGATTATACTCAGTTTTGTTGGGTAGGTGACTCTTAGTTGTAATCCTAGCTCCTTTGACCTCTGGGATATCATATTCCAAGCTCTCTGACCCCTTAATGTAGAAGCTGCTAAATCTTATGTTATCCTGATTGTGTTTCCACAATACTTGAATTGTTTCTTTCTGGCTGCTTGCAATAATTTTTCCTTCACCTGGGAACTCTGGAATTTGGCAATAATATTCCTAGGAGTTTTCCTTTGGGGATCTCTTTCAAGAGGTGATTGGTGGATTCTTTTCATTTCTATTTTATCCTCTGGTTCTAGAATATCAGGGAAGTTTTTCTTGATAATTTCTTGAAAGATTATGTCTAGACTATTTTTGTGATCATGGTTTTCAGGTAGTCCAATAATTTTTAAATTATTTCTCCTAGATCTGTTTTCCAGGTCAGTTGTTTTTCCAAGGAGATATTTCACATTGTCTTCCATTTTTTCATTCTTTTGGTTTTGTTTTACAATGTCTTGATTTCTCATAAAGTCACTGGCTTCCATTTGATCCATTCTAATTTTTAAAGAAGTATTTTCTTCAGTGAGCTTTTGGACTTCCTTTTCCATTTGGCCAATTCTTCTTTTGAAGGCATTCTTCTCCTCATTGGCCTTTGGGACCTCTTTGCCATTTGGGTTAGGCTATTTTTTAAGGTGTTATTTTCTTTAGCATTTTTTTGGGTCTCCTTTAGCAAGCTGTTGACTTGTTTTGTATGACTTTCTTGCATCACTCTCATTTCTCTTCCCAGTTTTTCTTCTACTTCTCTTACTTGCTTCTCAAAATCCTTTTTGAGCTTTTCCATGGCCTGGGACTGATTTATATTTTTCTTGGAGGCTTTGAATGTAGGAGCTTTGACTTTATTGTCTTCTTCTGGTTGTATGTTTTGATCTTCTTTGTGACCAAAGAAAGATTTCATGGTCTGACTTTTTTTGCACTGTTTGCTCATGTTCCCAGCCAATTACTTAACTGTTAAACACTTTGTTAAGGTAGGGGTCTGCTTCCAGTGTGGAGAATGTACTGTCCCAAGCTTCAGGGGTTTTGTGCAGCTGTTTTCAGAGATACTTCTAAGGACCTGTAAATTTTCAGTTCTTCTAAGGTGGTATGATCAAGGGTGAGATGTAAACTGTGCTCTGGATTATGAGTATCCACAAGCACTCTTTTCTGCCTGGGAACTGTGAGGAAGATTCCCTCTCTACTGCCACCACAAGTTCCACCATGCTAGCGCTCCTCCCTGCCCCAGGACCACCACCTAGGACTGTGTGACTCAGATCCAAGCACAGACAAAGCAAGAGAATCTTGTCTCAGAGCCAGCAAAGAGATCCCTGCAAGCCCCTTCTGATCAGCCACTTGATTCCCTCTCAGTCTGTGGGCCAAGAGCTGTGGAAGCAGCTGCTGCCCCAGGGCTATGCCAGGACAGGGGCCAAACCAAGCTCCTCTCTCACCGAGATCCAGCAGACCTCTCTTACTGACCTTCTAAGTTGTCTTTGGCATTTGTGGGTTGAGAAGTCTGGAAACTGCCACAACTCCCCTTGATTCAATCCCCTGAGGCCTGCTCCAGGTTCACTAAGACCCCATCTTTGCCTACACAGCCCATGCTGAACTGTGTTCCTCTCCCAGCCCAGCACAACAGACCTTTCCCATTAATCATCCAGGTTGTCTTGGGCTGGAAATTCATTTCACTCTGTCTTTTTGTGGGTTCTGTTACTCTAGAATTTGTTTAGAGCCATTTTTTATAGGTATTTTTAGGGATTTGGGGGAAAGCTCAAGCAAGTCACTGCCTTTACTCAGCTATCTTGGCTCTGCCCCACCCTCTCACAACTTTCTTCGGCGCCATTCTGACTCTCTAATGGCTTCCCTGATGTAGCTTCCTGGTTTAGGGATAATATAAAGCCCTAGTTATGCAAAATCTCAGTCTCTCAGACCTGATGGGTCACCATATCCTAGAGACCTAGTGATCAGATGTTTCCATTGCCTTCCAAAGTTGAAGATAAGTGCCACAGTATCCTTATTGTTTGGGGGCAAAGTAACTCTCCTTTTTAAAAAACATTCAATGACTCACAAGTGCCTAAAAATCAAGGCTGAACTAAGAGTATGCTGGTGTTAGAGCCAGGCATATAACCAACAGCAAAGCCTGAAAGGATGTGAGCAAACCCCTTGTTTCCTCTTAGTGAAAAAAAAAATCAATCTCTGTAAATTATGTGGGAGCACAACAAGGGGTCTGTGGGCAGACAAGACAGCATACAAAAATCAGCATATCACATATTGGACAGGTAGTAGGATTGACAGGCATACCTTGGGGGTGTGCCAGTGCTGCAGTAGCTATAGTAGTAGCTCTCTAGTCCTGCAGAAAAGCAGGCTGTAACTTAATTAACTACCATAGGAGTGCAAGTTGTCATTTCATCACAGGGTGGTGCTACTCTCAAGCCACCAGCCAAGTTGCTTCCTTTCCATGGAGCATTCAGTGCTCATGCACTAACTTCCGCAAAGGCCACAGTATCCTTACTGCTTACCAGAGGGAACTTAGTCTACAGACTCATAGATTATTCCTCCTCTCAGGACTTCTGATGCAGTACTGGCAGGACCTAGGGAGAATGAAAAAGAAAATGAGAAAATGCTCTGAAATATGAGAATTATAGAAATCTTGATTTGGCTCTCAGCCACCAGGGTACATTTAAGAAATTGGTGCTTGATCAACCAACTTCATTCATAGATTCAGATAATTATTTTTTTTTTTTTTAGTGGACATATGGTTTCTTGGAACATAGTAAAGTTGTTGTTGCCTAGAAAAAAATGTGGCATTATGTAATGGAAAGAGTACTGGATCAGGAGTCAGAGGGTCTAGATTCAGATCCTGGTTTTGCTATTTACTGTGTGAACTTGAGAATGTCACTTAAACTGTCTGGGTCTCAGTTTTCCTCAATGCATAAAATGACACATTAGTCTGGTTAGTCTCTAAGGTCCCTTCCAACTCTAAATCTATGACCCTATGCTTCAATTATGTTTTCTGGTGATCCTTCCAATTACCTTCCAATTACCTTCTAATTACCTTCACCACTGAAGGAATGTGAGGGAAAGCATAGGAAAGAAGGAGTAGCATGATGTGACTGGACCAAAATCATCTCTGCAGACAGTTGCAGAAAACATGGGGAAAACACTATCCTGATCTAACCAATTGCTGAGGTTTCATGGCAATACTGATCTGATTCTGGTTTTGTCTGCTGATTCTACACTGCTCCCTAGTCACGGCAACTCATAGTCTCATCTCCATCCTTCCTCTGGTCTAATTTGAGAACAGTTAGGTGTATCCTCAGCTCCTGGGGGCATACCTTTGCTCAGGTGCTTCAGTTTGACTTTATCCACTTTTGTCAAATTGCTTTTCGCTCTATCAATCTCTGTGAATAGAGTGCTAGACCAGCAGTCAGGAAGGCCTAAGTTCAAACTCAGCCTCACACACTTTTCGTTGTTGTCGTTCAGCCATTTTCAGTTGTGCCTGACTCTTCGTGACCCCATTTGAGGTTTCCCTGGCAAAGATCTTGGAGCGATTTGCCATTTCCTTCTCCAGCTCATTTTACTGAAGCAAACAGGGTTAAATGAATCGCCCAGGGTCACACAGCTAGTAAATGTCTGAAGTCAGATTTGAACTCAAGAAGATGAGTTCCTTCTTCCTACCTCCATGCCCAACATTCTAAACATTTTGCCATCTAGCTGCCCTTGAGACATTTACTAGTTATGTAATCATGGTCAAGTTACTTAACCTCTTTTTTTTTTTGTTTTGTTTTTGTTTTTGTTAAGGCAATTGGAGTTAAGTGACTTGCCCGGGGTCACACGGCTAGTAAGTACGAAATGTTTGGTCTGAGGCCGGATTTGAACTCATGAACTCCTGACTTCAGGGCTGGTGCTCTTTCCACTGCGCCACCTAGCTGCTCCCCCCACTTAATCTCTTTTTGCCTCAGTTTCCTCAGCTGTAAAATGGGGATAATAAT
Organism: Vombatus ursinus; assembly: GCF_900497805.2. NCBI lineage: Eukaryota > Metazoa > Chordata > Mammalia > Diprotodontia > Vombatidae > Vombatus > Vombatus ursinus. The sequence goes on from NW_020954641.1 coordinate 33,292,566, forward strand.
AGAACCTATCTCCCAGGGTTATGATGAGGATCAAATGAGATAATATTTGTAAAGTGCTTAGCACAGGGCCTGGCAGGCACATAGTAGACACTATATCATTTTATTTATGTGTGATATATATATATACCTGGCCATTGTAATTATTATCATAATGATGATGATGATTAATCAACTGTCCTCCCCCATTCCAAAGCAGGAGAAGTTTTCTCTTTTGTGCTGAATGTTGACTTGATGACCTCAGCTTGCTTGCCATGGTATTCCATCACCTCCAAATTACCTCTCTGGTCTTTGCAAGCATTCCTGCCATGTGATTCTAAGGTATGTGACCTTCAGACTCTGCACAATTCCAAAAGTTGTTCCTTTATGGCTTTTTAGCTGTTTTTTTTCCCCCTCAGTTGTTGCTTAACCCTTTTTTCTAATTCAGACACTCACCAATGCTTAAAAGATTCAGACTAAGCTAAGCTTCCCATAGCTCTTCCCTAAAGATACATGAATCTTTTCCAGAAATTTCTTAGTCCAATAGTTTCCCATCCCCCTTTTTCTCCACTCTTCCCCCCCTTTTGGTGCAAGGGATTCAGGCTTAGCACCATACTCAGGGAAGTAGAAGCTCATAAATATCTTTAGCTGCTCCTGCCACACAAATGACTTTTTCTCCCAAATCAGTCCTCATGGTCTGTTTTTGGACACTCTCTCTTTGATGAATAGACTTTATGTGGTATTCTCTTCTCTTTGGTAAAAAGTCTACTGATTATTTTCCAAGTACTCTCTGGAACTCCTATTTTAGGAGGGATTTTATATCAGTCTACTTGTTCAGGTAATTTACAAAAAACAGGCAAGATTTTTTCTCCTTATATAATTTAGTGAGTACTCCATATTATCCCAAAGAAAAGATAATATCTCACAGAAGGCACTCAGAATTGGGCTTAAGCCATGAGGCACACCTGTAGTTAATCAGTCCCCATGTGGCTTTAGGTACATTCTTTCACACTGGCATTCTAACTACTAGATTTCTGTCCCTCTATACATCAGGATATAATGGACACAGTAATACCACCCATATCAGTACTTAAGAACACAACAATGTAAGTGGTCTGGTCTGACTTGGAAAGGAGCTCAGTGACAAACTGGCTTTCTAATTACAACCTAGAAACAAAAGAAGAGGAAAAAAAACATGACTTTTCTTCCAGTGTTTCCCAGCAATACCAGAGCATTAAAGAGGAAGATCCTGGACAAGTCTCAACAATGTAAGCACCTGGTGGTACCCTGTCCCAATTTTCAGGGCATGTTCCAGTCTCAGAATATTGCCCTGAATGGCTACCCCAAGTTCAAGGTACTCTATTTGCCTGCCTTCACTAAAACCATAGTTCACTGGCCACTTTAATAGTCAGCCAGAGGACATAATTATTTCAAAACAAAGGCATATAAAAAATGGCATATTAAGAAAGGAAGTAGTGAAACATTTCCTCCATAAACCTGGATCACAAACTCCCACAAGTCTACATACAATTTATAGGAAGAACAGACATGATTAAGGAACATGTACAGAGAGGTACACATATATCGGGGACAGACGTGGAGAAAGTGCATATATAAGGTCCACATGTGACCAGAGTGCCTGGGGGGAAGGGCAGCTTGTACCTCCCACCTTGCAGGACTGCTGATGTCATTGCACTGGGCCATTGGGCCTACTCCATCCACCCTTGTATTTGCTAGATACTACTTCACCACCATTGAACTGTACTCCATTGGATGCCACTCTGCTGGACATGTAGTTTCTACCATTTCCTTAGTCTACCGTATGCTGCTGGGCTTATCCCTGCCAGGCACATGGCTATGGAGCTTCTTTCTCCTTCCTGCTTCTGGTTTTAGCTAAAGATGTTGATTTACTTTTCCTCATGAGAAGAGTGGACTCTATTATGTTCTTTCAGGTCAGAAGCCAGATTTTTTTTTTAATAGTTCTTAAAGCAAGCAGGAAAGGTAGAATAGCCCAAACATGGACCAGCAATAGTCCTGGGAGTGTTGGGGGGAAGAGATAGGGAACCAAAAGCTAATCAGCTTTTTCCCTTGGCAGACTGAACTGTCTTGTTACCTCCAGAATCTTGGTTATGTGGTGTCACATCTTCAGTAAGAGAGTCTCAGCCCCAGGCACCAAAGCTCGTCAGAACAAAAAGAGACACTACTAGTTAAATAGCCTCATGGGACTTTAGAGGTCATAGGATCATAGACATAGAGCCCATAGGGAACTTACAGGTTACCTCGTCCAACTCTTGTTTTACAAATGAGGTAACTGTGACCCAAAAAGGTTAAGTCATGTGTCCAAGGTAAAAGGCAGGTTCTCTGATTGCAAACCTAATTCTTGTTCCATTACAAAGTCTCTCTTTTTCCTTGGACTAACTCTTCTGGTTGCTGAGCTTAGAGATTCTACAGGCAACCCCACTCTAGCTTTTGGTTAGCATCCCACATACCTCTTGATTTTAATCTCTGAAGGCTAAATTATACCTCCTTATTATCCCTGAAAGGGTTACTAAATAGCTCTGTGGTTTAAGTTTCCCCAGTTTTTCAACTCTAAGCCTCTTTCATTTATGTATGAATTTATAGGGAAAGAGCATAAAGAAGAAAAAAAATCAGCTGCCTGATGTAGCAGATAGTGAGCCAGCCCTAGAGTTCAAGGCTGAGTTGCCTTGGGTTTAAATCTTACCTGACACATACTAGATGGATGACTAAGGGAGTGGCTTAATTTATCAAGTGTTCCAGGCAATTCTCAAAGGCAGTTGACAGAGTTTCTTCACTTAGAGTTCCCTGTACTGCTGAAATCACAGAAAAGAAAAAGTCTGGTACAGAAAAGAAAAGGCAAAGAGCCAAAGAGAGCCTCAAGAACAAGGTTATTTTCTCCTTTACTTGCTTAACCATGTTCCTGAAATCATACATGCTTTCAGTCAGCAAAACCTAAAAAGACTTTGAGCTAACATCAACATAAGATTTAGAGAAGTGTGGCATATTAGACAGTTGGCTTCCGAGTCCAAAGATATGGCTCCCAGTTTACCTCCAATACATACCGGCCATGTGACCCTGGGCAAGCCACTAAATTTCTCCTTCCCCAAGGGATTCCCTAAGTTTTTAGATTGCAAAGCAAGTGCAGATCTACATTATCACTGAGAATTCCCCACACCAATGAAAATACAGGTCTAGTTTAATTTATTATTTTGAGGGGAAGCAATCAATGTTAAGTGACTTGCCCAGGGTCACATAACCAGTAAGTGTCAAGTGTCTGAGGTCAAATTTGAACTCAGGTCTTATTGACTCCAGGGCCGGTGCTCTCTCTACTGCACTTTCTACCTGCCCCAGGTCTAGTTTAATCTAAAAAACAAAAAAAGATTTAGAGCAGGAAAGGACCTTAGAAATGATCCAATCCAATCCTCATTTCAAAGTGAGGAAACTGAGGCCCAGAGAAATTAAGTTACTTGTTCAATGTCATATACCTCTTAATAGAATTGGTTTTCTCTAGTCACTGGTCCATTATGGACATAGGGTGCTTAGAACAGAGATCTCTTTGGCAGAGATACTTTTGAATCAGGGGCAACTTGGAGACAGAATTCTGAGCTAGATGGCATAGCTTAGAGTCTTATGGTCCTTTATGGAGTAAATAATACCATTCTACAAGGCTGCCCAGTGTACTGTAAATAGTAAAAACAGTGAACTGAAGGCCAGAAAACCTGAGTTTAAATTGATGCTCTGACATGTATCTGTGTGATGTCTCACTTTACTCATCTACGTATTAAAGAAATTCTCTAAATCAGTGGTGTCTACATTATCATATACATATAATATATATCAAATAGTTTGCTATTTTAGGAAGAGAGGAAGAAAGGAATAGAGGTAGGAAAATTTAGAACTTAAAAATTTGTAAAAAATGAATGTTAAAAATTGTTTTTATATATAATTGGAAAAAATCAAATACTATTCAAAAAATCAAATGCTATTCAAAAAATAAAATAAATCAGTGGTGTCAAAGTCAAAAAGAAGCAGGAGCCCCTAAATAAACTTAAGGATTCCTGCTGATGACTGCATATTAACTTAGGAAGCCATATATTAACACTATGATCTATTTTATTTTTATTTATTTTGCTCCATATTTCCCAATTAAATTTAAACTGGTTCAGATGATACTAGAGAGTGTTGTCTGTTGTGTGCCTGACATTTCTGGTCTAGGCAATCTCTAAGTCCCTTCCAACCTTACATCCTAGGAGCCTTTTGGTGCTTCAAATAGTCTATTCTGGTTAGAAGGGAGAGAAAACCCTAAGGGCCTCTCAGCTGGTTGAATTGCTGATTATTGAATCACCAAGTGCGTTTTTGGTGTAGAACTTTAGCTGTCAGGACCAGAGGCCACCCACTTGAGCGTACAAGACAGATAAGACCCCAGCCCTTCACCCCTGCATGACACAACGTTGTCTCTGTACAACATCAAGTTTCTTCCAAGGCTAATCTCTAGCCCAAAGGATTTCAACAATGTTGCCTGTAATAAGAGCCCAGCTAAGTCCCTCCAGGGCCCAGAGTCATGAGTTAGTGCCTTTGCTTTGGAGAGCCACCTTTGGTCTACTGGGAGGTTGTATTTGGACTGATAAAGACCAGGCTGTGTCCAGTTATGGGTAGGAATATTGCCCTTGCAGGAGGGTAAGCTATTTTTTACCACATGCCCTATCTCTTATGCGCGCCCGGCGACATCCCACACTATCCAAATACTCTCTGCTGTAGAAGGTCATTGAGTTAAAGGCTAGGTCTGCGTTTCAGAGAGAAAAGGACGTTTATTATTATTGTTCTTATGCACAGGATCCTAGAACTGGAAGAGGGTCCCAAATGTCACCATATCCATTCACCTGTCCTCGAGCTTGCAGTGGTGGGGTGGGGGTAGGGGTAGGGAAAAGAAAGTGTCCTTGTTTCCCTTTTCTCCTTTCTCCCCTCCTCCTGCTCAAGACACTGTCAATGGATTGTTTGCTTGGCCCAGGCACAGGCTGGCAGCTGGCCACACAGGGCAGTGGTTTATTTTGGGACACTGACTGCCCAAGAATGAGAGTTAAGGCCTTGTGGGAACAGGAGGTACAGTGGGGAAAGAACCTTAGAGCTGCATGAACATGGGGAAAGTGACCCTTGAAATTACACAGCTGCTTCTCCTCATATTGATATAGGGCCTGTGGCCCAGGACAGGGGAAGAATCTTAACTCTAGGCAAAGGAAGTCTTAGCCTAATCTCACACAACTGGCCCATCTCCTACCCATCCACCATTTACCTTTCTCTTCACTTTCTCCATCCTCTGTTGACATGAACCTCTCTTCTTTTATTCATTCATCATCAAGCATATTAAAAAGTCCTACTTCATGCATTCTATTGTGCTAGCAATCAAGGGACAAAAAGAGCTGAAGGCACAGCCCTACTTTTCATGGAGCTCAGAGTAAGTATCACAGCCACCACCTAGTACAATCCATACCTCAAATCACCTAGCATTTATTAAATGCTTCCTATATTCTAGGCACTGTGCCAAGCACTGGGAACAAAATCCCCTCAATATTATCCACTGACAAGCAGTCATTCAGGACTTTCTTGAAGGTCCACAAAGACAGGGAACTCCTTATCAGCACATTCCACTTCCACTTTGGGACAGTCCTAATTATTAGGAAATTTTCCTTCTTTTGAGTCAAAATTTGCCTCTGGGGGCAGGTAGGTGGTGCAGTGGATAGAGCACTGACCCTGAAGTCAGGAGGACCTGAGTTCAAATCCGGCCTCAGACCAAACACTTGACACTTACTAGTTGTGTGACCCAGGGCAAGTCACTTAACCCCAATTGCCTAAAAATAAAAAAAATAGCAAGAGTGAATTTCCCAAATGCTTTGCTGAAATCTAAATATACTATATCTTCAGCATTTTCCTGATCTACCAGGCTAGTAATACTAAAAAAGAAGGGAATTAGGTTACTTTGGTATGAGCCATTCTTGGTAGAGTCATGACTTTTAGCAGAATTATTCCTTTCCCTATGTGATACTTTATATGTATATGCATATGTATATATAATACATGTATATATGTATACATGTATACAACCCATATATATACATATATACATACACATACATATATATCATGTGACCTTAGGGGCACTGCAGTGGTGAAGTCCACTTTCTCAACATCTGGTTTGCAAGTCAGACTGTGCTTGGGTTTCTTCTCCTTCTATATCTAAAGAGAGAATGGTCACTTGGCCCAAAATTCCCATTCTCTCTATTTCATCAACTAGTTCTTCCTTGTAGGTCAAAATCGGGGCCAGGACAGTAGCTCCTTTCATCATTTTTTTCCACCTTCTGAACAATGAGGTTATCATGAAGGTTAAAGAGAAATATCTCAATTTCTTTTCTTTTGGTAGAAAGAGTTGTAGCAGATATTCTGACAGTTGGGCTTCCCCATCACTACAGTGTCATTCCTCCATCCTGGGTCTTTGGTCTATTTCCCAAACTCATCCAATTCTTCCTTCTGTTCAGGTGTTCTATAGTATACTCCCATGACAAAATCACTTTTGCTTCTCCCTTCTTTGATCTCAACCTAAATGCTTACCATTATTTTCTCTCCTCAAGTTCCTGAATACAACTGAGTGGGTCCATAATTATATCCATCAAATATACGATGGGATGCTACCACCACATCCATCTATTCTTTTTGTATCTATATCTATATCTATCTATCTATCTATCTATCTATATCTATATCTATATATATCTACATACCTTTCCAGAGCCATATTCTAGTCATGAGTCTCCTCCTACCCAATTTCAGTTATGTTTATGAGATCAAATTTGCCTCTCTCTACTAAGATCTCCATTTTACCTGTTTAGTAACTATCCATTGTGCATTTGCAAAGAGACATCAGAAGCCATGAGCTTCTGGCTCAGTTTTTGTATATTATGTTCCATAAATTACTGATCCTAGCCTGTTACGGTCTATTGTACTAGACTTGGAAGATCTGGATGGATAGTTTTCTACCTCCCTTCCTTTCTTAGTTTAAAACACTCCTAATCAGATTTTCAAAATGAAGTTCACTGATAACTTTATGCTTTTTTGTCACAGCTTCCCCCAACATATCCTTTCCCCCATCCTCACCCAGAACCTTCTTTTGAAATAAAGAAAAAATCAAGCTAGACTAATCAATGCAAGAACCACAGCCATCCACTTATGCCACATTTAATATCTATTGTTCCCCTTTTCCCTAACCTAAATTTCTGTACTGAGAGGAAGGAAGGAAGCATTAGCATCTGTCTTATGTAATCAGTATTGGTTGTTGCATTTAATCTTAGTTTGGCTTTCTTTATGTGCTGTTTTGATTTACATTGGAGTAGTTATGCATATTGTTCTCACTGTTTTATTTACTCTTTGTCAGTTCATATAAGTCTTCCAAAGGTTCTCTCAATCCCTTATATTCACTATTTCTTATTGAATGGTAATATGCCCTTATATGTATACACCATGAATGAGAGGCGTATTTATATGGCCAATGAGTGATTTTTTTTTTTTGCCTAACTGCATATTTCTTTCAAGGGTTTTCTTTTCTTTCTTTTTCTTTTCCAGTGGGATGGGGGGGGAGGGTATAAAGAGGGAAAAATAAATGGTTGCTAATTATAAAAAAATTAAATTGAAAAAAGAAAAAAAATCATATTTATATGCCACAATTTGGTTGTGTATTTTACAACCAATGAACATCTATTTTGTTTCCAGTTTTTTACTGCCACAGAAAGTATTACTGTGAATATTTTGTATGTATGAAACTTTTATTTTAATCCTTTACTTTTTTTTTGGTTGTTGGCTAGGCAATGGGGTTAAATGACTTACCCAGGGTCACACAGCTAGTAAATGTCAAGTGTCTGAGGCCAGATTTGAACTCAGGTCCTCCTGACTCCAGGGCCAGTGCTCTATCTACTGCACCACCTAGCTGCTCCTAATCTTTAATTTTCCTGTGATACATTCCCAGTAATGGGTTCATTGAGTCAAAGAATATGAATAGTTTAGTAACTTTCCTTGCATAATTTGAAATTATTTTCCAGAACAATTGGAGCAATTTATAGTCCTACAAATAGCATAAGGTACCTGACTTCCCAGGAAAAATCCAACATTGGCTCTTTCAGTCTTTCTCAATTTTATGGGTATAAGTTGAAACCTCAAAATAGTTTTAGTTTGTACTTCTCTTATTACTAATGATTTGTAGTATATTATTATTAATAGCTAGATACCCTTGACATATTTTTCAAGTAGGAAATAGCCCTGTGTTTTATATACTTATGCCAATTCCCCACATATTATGCAAATCAGACTTCTAGCAGATATATTTGATCCAAAGAGCATTTGAATTTACGCCAATTCTGCTTAATCAAATGCTCTTGATGAGATTGGGAATGGAAGGAGGACGCCTGGAAAGGAATCAGATTTAAATTATTGAGGTTTTATAAAGGCAGTATGGATTTTGCCAGAGCAAATTGGTCCCACACATATCATTGAGAGTATAGTGCATAAAAAGTGAAAGAAAATAATATTCCCAGTCAGATTCCTCTTGTGCCAAAAAGAAATCCCAAGCCTTAAATGAATAAATCACAGTTAAACTTACCTTCACTTTCAAACCACTAATAACTACCATTTTTGGTGTGCCATGGTTTTAAAAGAAACTTTCTGAAGGAGAACTGAACAAAAAGAAAACCACACTTCCACAAAAGGAAGAGGAGAAAGAGGAAGGAAGGAGGAGGAATAGGGTTACTCCTCCCACTCCAAGCATACGAACAACTCAAGCTTACTTGCTCATTAATACTACTATTTAAATTGATATTGTTCATCAAAATTCAATCTCAGCCTTCTCCTCTCCCCTACTTTTCCCATCCCAGACCCAAATCTCTGAGTCTTGGCTTTTTTGTCTTTTATTTTTTCTTTCTGTTATCTGCCCTCTATATTCTCCCAACTCTACACTTTCCCCCTCCTAGTCATCCTATCCTTGTCTCCCACTTATTTCCCTTTCCTTCTTCCACCATAACATTGTTATTATTATTATTATTATTTTTAAGGGTGTGTGGGATATTAAGTGAGGACTAGTACCTCTGGTGTGAGGGCTTGCTAAGCCCTTTTGAGGGCTTCTCAATCACCTTTAGTGTCCAACCAGTCACCCAACTCTCACCTGTGTCTCCAAGAAGTTGTAACATGGGCAGCTGCCACATCCTGGTGAAAAAAAAGTCTGAGCGTACGGGCTAAGCCAAGTTGAAGGTAATTGACAGGCATCAAACCCTTTGGTGAGTTAGGGAGATGTCTATTCTAAGTATGTGAAGACTTCCTAGGGTAGAATGGATGAATGAAAACAATTTGTTGCAACAGCTATGAAGCTGGCAGAAGCTGCTCTATGGAGGCTTAGAGCCTGGTCAGACATCAAAGATGCCAAAGTCATCCATTGCATCCTGGGGCCATCACCAGTCATCCTGACTTTTGTCTTGTCACTGAATTTTTATGACTCTGTAAGAGAGTCTGGAAGAGAGAGTGAGGCTGATGACTTTGTGCAACTCTGCCTCACTTAAATCCAACTCACTTGAAAGTCAAGAAAACATCACCCCCTGATATCATTGGTCCTCTTTGAAAACAAAGGACAAATAACAACAACAATTATTATTTTTAAGCTTTCCTTTGCCTGGCCCAGAAGAGTGAGGTCATAAGATCCTGTACCCTCCCACTCTATCTCTATATTTAAATAATCTTTTACAGTATCCCCATTATTAGAAAGAAGTTCTTTGCTCTCCTTCTTTAGGTATTTTGCTTTGTTTTGTTTTTTGAATCAAGACTATCTCTTGATTCTCTTTGTTACCTCATTAACCTTTTGGATGTTGGGACTCTGAAGGGACAACTGTGTTTTCTCCCTTTGGAGTTAATCATATCTGTTTACCTTTCTTAAGCTTACTTTATCATTTGTCTTTACCTTTGGAAAACTGTCCAGCTTTGTTTTTTTCTGTTGCTGTTGTTTTCAAGAAGAATACAGTACTGGGAAGTTAGTGATTCTGTTCAGTCCCTTCTTTTCCCCTGTAAGGTTATGTTCCACTTTGAAAAATAAATAATTCTTGGGTATAAGAATTTCCATTTTTGGGTAGGTCATATTTAATTTTTTTCTTTCTTCTCATTGATGTACCATCCTGGGGTTTTCTGATTGGAGTTCTTTAGCATGGAGCCTATGCTTTCCTAGCTACTTTCAATAGTTTTTTATCCTTGACCTATGAGTTCTAAAGTTTGGCAGTCAGAATCAAGGTGATAGCCCTGAAGTTCTTCATCACATTTGCAATACTCTAAGCAAACATTTTTACTGGCCTTTATTCAGTACACTTCATCAATGACCAACAAGTAAATAAAAAGTAAATAAATGTCTTTTTGTTAACTGTTGAATGCCTACAAATCTGATTTTGTTCCAATAACCTAAACTGCTAGGGGACCGGTAGTATTGGAATGTAATGAGTTCAATGAAGTGGAGGGGTTAGTGTAGAGAGAGGTGAGCCTGGATTAACCTTTGTGATTCTAGTAGTGCTTTGGGTGATGCTTCTACAAATGGTTGCTTAGTATGAGGCATCCCCTACTCCTGGGAGAGAAGAAAGTAAATTGACTGTGGCCATTCATTCAATAAGAAGAAAGCAAAGTTACATGCTATGTGTTCCTAAGAACTATACCTTGAACAGAGTTGTGCTAAATTGTGTTTCAGGTCTACCAGCTTTGTTGGGCCTGGTAATATTCCTGCCAGGTAATTTAAACCTCCTCCGAGTTTTAATAGGGGAACCTCTTCAGAATTCATTTTACCTTCAAAGCAGCCTACACAGATTGAATTTTGGGCAACGAGAAGAAAATTTTCCCTTTATAAGAAAAAAGACATTCAGAAAAATTACTGTGTTCTATCTTTGCCAGGACTGAATGCTTTGTACTGCTAATGGTCATTATCAACCAATTGCCTTAGGAGAGGCCTTTTGAAAAAAGGGTCCTCCTAGCTTTAAGGCAATCATATTTAAATAAACTGTTTGGTTTTGAATGGCTCTTTGGAAATGATGATGCAGATGAACCAGCACTCTTCAGTCCTATCTTTGTATACATGGAGGGGTGGCATGAGGAGTCCCAAAAGTAAAAGAATGCAAGCCAACAGAGATTCCTGAAATTTTAGGATTCTTTAATACTTGTGCTGAAGAAACTATTCTAGTTGTGTTTGTTTAATTTGGAATTTAAGAGAACAACTGTAATTTTTTTTTCCACGCGGATTTTATAGTTATTCTTTGGTGAAAGACATTGAGGTAAACCTTTGAAAGGACCATGTTAAATGCTCCCCAGGAGCCTAGAGACATTTCTGGAATTGTGGATATGGACAAATGGGACAAATCCACCACATTTAATTAGCAAAGAACAGGTAGGAGTGCTACATACATTTAAAAAGTGTCCACTCTCACTCTCTAACTATAGACTATGAAATGCAATTCTCTCCAGTACTTCCAGTGAAGAGCCCTTAAAGAGAATAGAACTCAGGGCTCAGGAGGATTTCTCCAATCCCAGCAGAAATGACTTGTACTGGTCCAGAGGGGTCTCTAGCTTTATTCCTTTCTGTATTGCTTCATGTCTTTTCCTTAGAATGGGAGGTAGCATCAGGCCCCAGCAGTAGAAGCACAAAAGTGCTCAGGCCAACAGCAACACTCCCAGCAAAGTGCAGAAGAGATTAGGCCCTAGGAATAGACACTGCCCTACTCTGGCATAGAGGGTAGTAGTTGACACTGGCAAACTGAGAAGTGGGCACAGATATGGGCTGATCTGGGGGCAATGGCCCTACATACAGGCCCCGGCACCTCTGATCAGGAGCAGGGGATGCAGATGTGGACGCAGGGGCACTGACTAGGGAAAGTGAGTTCAGACGCAGGCTCCAAGGGCAGAATAAAGAAGCAGGCAGCAGAGAGACAGGTGGGACCCCAAGGCAATAGACTTTGGATAGGTTCCCAGGAGCAGTCTCTGCCCAGTTGAAGGAGTGGACACTGACATGAAGTGGCAAAAGGACACTGTAGTCCATTGCTTACTGTAATGTAAAATTGATTGGCCTATCCAATTGCCATCAGTATAGTATCTCCCCAAGGAATGCTTGGAGGAGCAAGTATTGGCATTGCTGGAAGGGGGCTTGTTTTATGGCAACAAGGGGAGGTGTGAAAACCTGTAACCAGTCTCACGGAAGATGGGAGACAGTCCTTCCAAGGTCTCCATGGGACCAGAATTTTGTATTCATGCCTTTTCCTGTGGGACTTCCAGGCAGGAGTGAGACCTAGCTGGAGTGGGCTAGGGGACACTTAGTGGGCCGTGGTGCAGCACAATTATCCCTGAATTGTGATGAGGATTGGCGACTATACAGAAAGTGTCATCGTCTAGGCTGAGGGCCTGATATTCCTGGTGATGCTCCTATTGACGTTCACATCTTTACATTAAGAGACCATCCTATCACACGGATCTGATCATTTAGACCCAGGACTCAGTCATTTCTGAGACTCCCAGATTCAGTCACTTCTTCAGAGAGCTACATTGTTTTGTTCTATTTCTTTCTTTCTTTCTTTCTTTTTTGCTTTTTCTCTTCCTCTTTTAGTGATTCCAGTATTCAACTTCTCAAATACCTGAACTCAGACTTGACTAGAAACAGCCCTGAAGTCATTTATGTAATGGAATTTGCCTAGAAGACCTTAAGGACTTTGCCACCAAGGAGGGGAGTATGGTAGGAGCAATATCCTAACCCCTCCCCTCAGGCAAGTTAGAATAGTTTTTCCTTAAAAAGTATTGTGACATTCCATGAGGACTTGGTTTGTTCAGGCCCAGCCCAGAACAAAGACTTTTAAAGAGAATGTCAGTGGCAGTGGTGCAGAGGATTTATCCTCTATAGCTGCAGAGATCATCTCTCTTCAGATGTTAGCCTGCTTCTATGTTTGGTAAAGAAATTTCCTATTATGCTTAGCATACAAACCAACAGGAACAAGCAGAAAAGGAATAAAGATCCTGTGCAGTGAAACTGATAAAAGCTGGCACAAAGTGATAATGGTGATGGGATCCAAACATGTTCCAGTATTAGAATAATGAGTGAGAATTCTAACACCTTGATGAGAATTCTAGAGCCCAGCTAGTGTAGATTGTGTGATTCACATTTACCCTCTCCCTGCTTCTACCTGAACTGTATGAAACTCCACCCCTTTGGGGAACAGAAGGAACAAAGCTGGCTGCTGTTTTTGATAAATTCGTGGGTATTTTTTCTTACTACTCTTTTATCTAATCTGGTTAAACTATTTACTTTGATAATGGAGAGGCCAGTGGATGGAGGCCAAGTTGAGAGATTTGATTGTTGAACACACAAATGCCTCTAAGCCCAATCAGAATATTAAGAGGAATAGGCATTTTGACTAATTCTCACAGTGCTCTCTGGTGGCAACAACAATTGTAATTATCATAATAATCTCATATTTGTGTAATACTTTACAGTTTATAAAGTACCTCTGCATTCATTATCATATTTAGTCATCCCTTACAACAATTTTATGAGATAGGTAGGAAAGGTACAGTCAGTTCTGCTATAACACTTATTCTGAAAAGGTGAATTTGTTCCAACATGATTGATACATTAGCAAACAGCTTGAGCATACCAAGAATTTTGTGTTTGCTTATGCTCAATTTCATCTGCGAAAAAAGTAGGAGAACATGGAAAACTACCACTTCACAGTAACTCACAAACTACAACCCTTCCAATACCCACTTCCACAAGCAAATTTCAGGTCTTTTTCAAGGCAAAGTGCCATATTTATCAAGACCATTTGGGAACTGGAGTACAGGCTGAACACATACTACCTCTATTTATGTAGTATTGATGTAGTTCTTAACCATTTTGCATGTGTAAAATTGTGCTATGTAAAAGCTTATTGTTTTTTAACTAGCTTTTTTAATGTGTCACTGATAAAGTTTTTGAGTATTGTGCCCTACCTCCCCGCATAAACCCTGAGGTTTGAATAGCTTGGTGAATTTTAAAGATTCATATATCGAGTTACAGCAGAACTGACTGTACTGCTATCCTTCTTTTACAGCTGAGAAAACCAGAGTCACTTCCCAACATCACACAACTCATAAATGGCAGAGTCCAGGGTAGGACCAAGGCCTTCTGGCTCTTAGTCTAATTATATTTCTATGGCAACATTATGATTACAAATTAGATTTAGAGCCAGAAGAGACTATAGAAATGATGTAATTCAACTCCTTTATTTTATGAAGATCCAAAGATGTTAGTTGACTTGCCCAGCGTAACATACTGTATCTTAACTTTAGTAAGTAGCTTACTTGTGATTTGAACATAGATATTGTGAATTCATGGGCAGCTAGGTGGCACAGTGAGTAGAGTGTTGGGCCTGGAGTCAGGAAGACTCATCTTCCTGAGTTCAAATCTGACCTCAAACACTGACTAGCTGCGTGACCCTGGGCAGGTCACTTAACCCTGCTTGCTTCAGTTTCCTCATCTGTCAAATGAACTGGAGAAGGAAATGTCAAACCACTCCCATATCTCTGCCAAGAAAACCCCAAATGGGATCACAAGGAGTTGGATGTGACTGAAAAACAACTGAACAACAACAATTCTGAATTCAAATCCATACCTTCTTCCATAATATTGTATTATCTGCCCATTAGATCATGTTCAATACTTGACTTCTAAGGTCCCTTACAAATCTAAAAACCTATGTTTCTAAGACATAACAGAGAAAAAGAACCCTTAATACCCTAGATCATTCTCCTCCCCTTTCTTTACAGATCCCTAAACTTATTTTATTGCCTAATCTGGGGAGACTTTGACAAGGTTAGGAAGGATCATGCTCATACCTAAAGTAGGGGAAGAAATTTTTCTAATTCCAAACATATATTCTGGATCTTAATCTACACAGTAGTGCTAGCTCCTATGAATTTAATTATCATCTCCTGCCCCAAACTCTCTGCTGACCTCCAGTCTCATGTCTCCAACTGTCTTTCAAACATCTCAAATTGGATGTCCAGTAGACATCCTAAATTCAATGTGTCCAAAACTGAACTAATTATCTTTCCCCCTAAACCTCCTCACTCCTCTCCGACATTCCCTGTTACTGCAGAGGGCAAAACCATCCTTCCAGACCTTTCAGGCTCATAGTCATCCTGGACTCCTTACCATCTCTCACCCCATATCCAATCTGTTGCCAAGGCCTATTGATTTCACCTTTACAACAACTTTTGAATATCATTTCTTCCTTCTCTCCTCTGACACTGTCAGTGCTCTAGTGCCGGCCTTTAATATCTCATGCTTGGACTACTGCAATAGCCAGATGGTGGATCTGCTGCCCCAGTCTTTCCCCACTCCAATCCATCCTCCATTCAGCCTCCAAAGGGATTTTCCTAAAGCACAGTTTCAATCATACTACCCCTCTACTTAATAAACTACAATGGTTCCCTCTTGCCTCCAGGATTGTATACCAAATGCTCTGTTTAGCATTCAAATACCTTCATAACCTAGCTCCCTCTTACCTTTCCAATCTTTTTACACCTTACTTTCCAACAAGTACTCATCTATCCATTGACACTGGTTTCCTGGCTATTCAATGAATAAGACATTCATCTCTCAGCTCTAGACATTTTCTCTGCCTATCTCCCATACCTGGAATGCTCTCCCTCCTTAACACTGCCTACTGAACTCCCTGGTTTCCTTTAACCCAACTAAAATATCATCTCTAGGGGGCAGGTAGGTGGTGCAGTGGATAGAGCACCAGCCCTGGATTCAGGAGGACCTGAGTTCAAATCTGACCTCAGACACATAACACTTACTAGCTGTGTGACTCTAGGCAAGTCACTTAACCCCATTGCCTAGCCCCTCCCCCTCCAAAAAAAAAAAATATATATATATATATACTCTACTGGAAGCCTTCACCAACCCCTCTTTATTCTAGTGCCTTCCCTCTGCTAATTACTTCCTATTTATATATATAGCATGTATGCTTTGTATAGATTTGCTTGCATGTTATCTCTCCTATTAGACTGTAATCTCCTTGAGGGCCTTTTGTCTCTTTTGCATCACTGCGCTAAGCACAGTGCCCTTAATAATATGGTAGACCCTTAATAAATGTTTATTGATTGATTGGCACTCTTTCCCCTTGTCTTCCCTCACCTCTTCCCCAAATGGTCCCACTCTCACCCCAAGGCCTTTCAGACCCCATCAGGTAGGAAGAGTAACATGATTGTTCATAAAAGCTGGATGACCCAGAGTCATCAATTAAAAGCTGTCCAGTCAAATGAAGGGCCATCAAGCCTTACCATGTCCTCTGATGCTATATCCTCCAGACCTCTGGGTACTTTTATCTCACCTGATGCTGTACCATTAGGATTTCTGGTCCTTTCCATCTATCTTGCAAATGAACTCTTTTTTTTTTTTTATGAGTTGTCTCCTCCAATTAGGGTGTCAGCTCCTTGAGAGCAAGAGAACCATCTTATTTTTTTCTATCTGTATCCCTAGCATTTAGCCCACCCAGTGCTTGGCACATAGTAAGTGCTTAATCAATGCTTTTTCATTCATTCATTCAAAGACCAAACATTTTAGATTATTTATTAATGCCCCAAAGTTTTTATTAAAAATCTTCCTTTTCATGGATGGGAAAGTGATTCATTTTAAAATCATGATAACTTTACTTAGAAGATCTGGATGTATCTATTCCCAAGTGTTTATAAAGCCATTCTATGAGGGCTCATTCAGTTTCCCTCCCGAAAGTGGAAATGAATTTCTGTATAGAGAGTGTTGCAAGGAATCTTGGGTTAAAACTTGGCTCTTTTCCTCCACACCCTTATATAGAGGATGGCGGTGGAGTCAGTCAATAGTCAACTTTATGGCTGATTTCATAGACCTAACTGTGTAAAGTGCAAATAAGGACATTTAATCATTGATAGGATTCACAGCCTTGAGGAATGCCAAGGCTGAAAAGGACCTTAGAACATAAACTTATAGAATGTCAGAGAGGAAAGGAATCTTAGAACTTAATAATAATAATAGATGACTCATATATTGATTTGTAAACATTATATATTTTCACTGAATCAGTAGTTCTCTAAAGTAGGTGTTATAGAAATCATTTTGTTGTTATTCAGTTGTGTCCGACTTATCATGACCCCATTTGGGATTTTCTTGGCAAAGATACTAGAGTGGTTTGTCATTTTCTTCCCCAGCTTATTTTACAGGTGACAAAATTGAGTCAAATAGGATTAAATGACTTGCTCAGGGTCACACAGCTAGTAAGTATCTCAGGCTGGATTTGAACTCAGGAAGATAAGTCTTCCTGACTCCAGGCCTGGCATTCTATCCACTGCACCACCTAGCTGCCCCGTAGAAATCATCATCCTCATTTAACAGATGAGGAAATTGAGACTCAGAGAAATTAAGGTCACTCAGCTAGGAAGTATCAAAAAGAATATACTGTCCCACGTCTTCCCCTTGATTCTCTCTACCACAATGCTTCTAAATTGTAAAGCTGGAAGGAAGTCCTGCTAGAGGCCGTCCAGTTCACACCTCTCATTGTAAAGATGAGGAAACTGAAGCCCAGAGAGAAATGACTGCCCGACTCTAGATCATCCCTGAAATATTTGGCTATAAAAGTTAAAGTGGGGAAAGAATCAGGGCAGCTGGGGAATAAGTAGAAAGGAGGGATTGACAGTGGCCTTTGTAAGCGCTTCCTGCTGAGATGCAGTTTGGAATCAGTTCCAAATCAAATATATTTGCAAAGGGAACACTTAAAAACGCCCTGTCAGGTTATTCAGTTGGCTAGCTTCATTGCTTCAATTTTCTAAAATAAGGCAGCTGAGGCCCTCGTGCCTACCCCAGTCATTGGAAGGTCAGTAGGATGGGCAAGAGGGGTAGCTGGGTGGCTCAGTGGATAGAGTGCTGGACCTGGAGTCAGGAAGACTCATCTTCATGAGTACAAATCTGGCCTCAGACACTTACCAGCTGTGTGACCCTGGGCAAGTCATTTCACCCCACTGGCCTCAGTTTCCTCTCTTGTAAAATGAACTGGAGAAGGAAATGGCAAACTGCTCCAGTATCTACCAAGAAAACTACAAATGAGAGTCAGACAATAGAATAACAACAAATGACAAAAACAATGACAACGGGCAAGAAATGTATTGATCAGGCCAACATGCAATTCCTGAGCTCTTCGAAGATCAAGATCACCTACGGAGGGTCAAAATGCAAAATGAATTTCTCATTGGCCCATAGGCACAGGGGAAGTATACTGGATTGGACTCAGAAAGCCTGTGTTCCAATCCTAGCTCTGCTACTTGTCTATTTGCAGGCTCTTGTGCTATTTCCTTCCCCTCTCTGGGCCTCAGTATCCTCCCCTGTACAATGAGAGGGTTGCATTAATTTATCTCTAAGGTCCCATCCAATTTTAAATGATTGTATGATTCTAAGACTTTCCAAATCTTCCCACTCCCTCATTGTATTCAAGATTTTTTGTGACTGATGGGGAGGGAAAATATTCAGGGCTGACTATATGACTACCAAGTGGGCCATCCCCTGGCTGGCCCCCTTCCCAAAGATCCCACCCTTACTCCTTCCCTCTCCCCCCACCTCACAAGCACTACAGGTGTCTGAAATTTTGCCATTCAAGAATGAGTCATCAAGTCATCCCTGTCGTTAAGCATTGCCCTTTTGAAGTCCCTAATGCCCCTGGGCAGTGAGTTTGCCAAGTCACCTTCTTACCACTAGAAGAATTACTGAGGCAATAGGAAAGCCCCAGGCCTAGAAAAGGGAAGAGATGATTGGAAGGGAGAAAAGGTCAAGGGGCGGGGCTGCCAAGGGCTGGCCCATGAGAGGGTTTAGAATTTAATTCCAAAGTATTTGGCTCAGACACTTCAGACACATTCCCATGGAGTACAAGTAGTCCCTATTTTCACACTTTGCCTTTCTCTAATCAAGAGGGGCTGTGCTCCTTTGCCAATTACCATCAGGCCTACCGAGATCCCTGGTTCCCCAGGGCCCCTTGACCTTGGGCACAACAGCACAGAACCATCTAATGACTGGTAACAACAGCCCTTTTAACCTATTGATAATAGCAACAACAACAATAATAGTATTTTTGTAAATAGTATTTACATAGTAAACTCATTTGTATATTTATATTGTTTCATGCATAGCATTGTATATTTCTAAATGATTTCACTTATTGATTTGACCTCCATGGACAACCCTCCCATTAGTTTAGTGTAAGTATTATTCCCAGTTTACAGATGAGGAAACAGAGGCTCAGAGAGTAAAAATGACTTACAGGAAAGGTCAAAGAAAATAAAGGCTAAATTGGTCCAAATACAAATTAATTCTAAAAATGGACCACACCCCTAAAATGAGAGCTCCTTGAAAGGGGAAAAAACGTGGTAGACACACTGAAAAATAGTCTCTAGTCAGATTTCATAGAAGGCAGAACTGGGGAGAGAATATGTCAGTGTGGTATTTAGTATATGATATTTGACCCACAGTCGAGCAGGATTTTGTTTTGTTTTGTTTTTTGTTTTTTTGGTCATACTTTTGGTCACACTCTTATCATTCTGCTTTCTATGGCAGCATTACACTTCAATGAAAAGTGAGGCCTGTCCATGGTGGAATTCTCACAGTAAATGAAACACTGACTACAAGACTTGATTTCTGGGGCTAAAGAACAATATCCTTATCTCCTCCTTCCAATGAGGCATTCCAAATGCCATTCTTCAGAGGGGGTCTTCGGCACCTGAGTGTAAAAAGACGTGGCTCTCATTGCTGACAGTAATCAGCTGTACTAAGTCATTACCCACCATACTGAGCCCCAGAGAAGTGATTCCTTTGACCAGAGGCCACTTTGCAATATTATTTCAAGATTTGATCTGCATTTTTGAGCTGAGGGGGCCTGTCTAATAAAACCACTCAAAGGAACTGAATAGAAACAAGGTAGAGACTTGGCAACCATCTCCAAAAGCAAACCAGCATAGGGTGTAGAGCTAGGCTAGCAAGGGGAAGCAAAACTGATTTCACTCCTGTTAAAAAAAAAAAAAAGACAAAAAATTTCTGTTAATTTCTATCTTAGTGTCTCTAAAATTTGCATTTAGATCATTTCAGAAAACATTTATTCAATGTTTACTTTATGTAGAGAGCTGCCATGCTATACCCCAAGAGAGAAATAAAACCTAGCTAAGATATGATCCCTACTCATGTTATGAAATTTATAGTTTGGTAAGAGGATATGATAGACACAGATATTATGGCTATAATACATATTAGCAGATGGTGGCACTAGTGGCCTAGGCAGGCTAAACTGTCAGTCATCATTGAGCCAAAAGGATCCTTCCTCCCACAGGGAGATAGTTTTCCTTTGCAAAACCCTTGGCCAAGAAGGGTTGCTGGTGGTTTGAAATGGAAAATAAGTTTACCTAAACTTCAAGCTTCCAGCCTGGATTTTTTTTTTTAAATCTTCTAGTGTCCCTGGAGGACTCTGGACCCAAATAGTGTTCTCTTTTTCACTTTAATGTCCTGTATTCTTAACTAAATAGATGTCTCCAACCTTCAGTCAGTTCACACTGACAAATCCACATGTGAATTTACAAAACCTCAGTACTTCAAATCTTCCCTTCCAGGATTTGTCTTTCCCCCCCGCCCCCCCCCCCCCAATGTCACTGCTAGCATTCAAGCAAGCAGAACTGGCATAGATTCAAATAGCCATACAGATTTTAATACATTATCACATGCATGCTGAGAAAACACTTAAACACAATACTGTTTATAGAAATAGCAGTTTTAAAAGCAGCCACAATTGGCAGCTGCAAGGGAAGAAGGGGAGGCTGTCTTTCCCTTCTACCAGTTCTCCATTAGGGAACGGGAAGAACAAAATATACTTTTTAGGGTTTTTTTAAATTCATATTTTCAATGAACAAAAACAGATTTTTCTCTCTCTCTACCCATCCAACCTTAAAAAAGAAAAACAAAACTCTTATAACAAATATGCATAGCCAGGCAAAACAAATTTCCACATTAGCCATGTCCAAAAAATGTCTCATTCTTCATTCTGAGTCCATCTCCTCTCTGTTAAGAGATGGGTAGCATACCTCCTCATTGGTCCTCTGGAATCATGGTTGGTCATTGTGTTAATCAGAGTCCTAAGGTCTTTCAAAGTTGTTTTTACAGTGTTGTTATTGTAGAAATTGTTCTTATTCTGCTCACTTCACTCAGCATCAGCTCATATGAGTCTTCCCAGGTTTCACTGAAAAGAATCCATTTGTCATTTCTTATAGCATAACATTTCATTACATTTCTGCACCATAATTTGTTCAGCCATTGCTCAATTGATGGGCACCCCATTAGTTTCCACTTTCTTTGCTACTACGAAAAATTCAGCTATAAATGTTTTTGTATATATGGGTCCTGGATAAGCAAAAGATTAAATTAAGCACATCACAGAAAGGTGAATGGATCCCAATTTGCCTTCCCTCCCCCACCCTGGAAAGTACAGGGAGGCCTTCAAGGCCCATCACCAACAACCTTATTCCTACATCCCAGAATCTCACTGGCAGGCTCTTGGATGTTGTCACTTGCTACTCAGGCTTTGCCCCTGTGTGCCATTGGGGCACTGCTTTCCAACTCTTGCTCAGAGAACAGAATTAAAGCAACATTAGCATCTTGGGTGGAGCAGCTAGATGGTTGAGTGAATAGAGCACTGGGTCTAGAGTCAGGAAGACCTGAGCTCAAATATGGCTTCAGATACTAGCTATGCAACCCTGGACAAGTCACTTAGCCTCTGTTTGCCTTAATCCACTGGAGAAGAAAATGGCAAACTACTTCAATATTTTTGCCAAGAAAACTCTGTGAGGGACTGTCTGATGTTGGCAGTTGCCAGTTGGGCGCTGTGGCAAGAGTAGGGTAGAATCTGGGTATTTTGGAAGTCGAGGCAGGGGCTGTGGTAAGCAGAGTCATGGTGAACTGGGATGGGCTGGATACGGAGAAGCCTTGAGGCAGTGGGCAGTGCTATGTGAGATAAGCTGGGTACAAGGAAGTAGCGGAGCTTGTGCTCCTGAGGCAAGGGGCAGTGCCACGTGGGAGTGGGATGGCAGAGGACTGAGTTCCCTTTGCTTAGTCCCCTCCCTATATGCTAAGTCATCCCCAGACGCCTCCATCTTGTGACCTTCCTGACTTCCTGGGTCCCTTTGTGTAGCACTGACCCTAGACCTCTCCTCCCAGTATCTGAGTCTGACTTCCTAGGTCACGTACTCTGTCTATGCATTAATCCCAGATGACTCCTCCCTGTATCCGGTCCTAGCCTCCTCCGTCACTCCCTCCCCCTTGGTGTACTAAACTCAGACAGCCCCTTCCGGTATCTGACCCTACAATCATTGGCTAGTAAGCGGGCTGGGGAGGAGGGGCTAAGTAGGTACTTAGGAACGAGCGTGGTCAGATCACGCGAGCTCTCTCCTGGCTCCAGAGCTCTGCTCTGGCCTTGCTGCTTGGGCTTGCTATGATGGCTTGCTGTGATGGCCTCTGAATAAAGCTCTGGTGTTGGCGCCTCCCGATGGCTCGTCTCTGTGTGTTTAGTGAGTATGACTCTGGTAGCCTGCTCCTTATAGGAGGAGAGGGTATGGCGTGCGGCCGGCAGAAGGTCAGCGCGGCCAGTGCAAAACTCCATGGACAGTATTAGGATGCTGTGGTCCATGGGGTCACAAAGAGTAGAATATGACTGAAGGGTCATCTCAACCAATGGCCCTGTTACACCAGACTCCATTCTCTGATTTCCCTCTTGAAAACATTCCTCCCTGTCTACCAATATGCATTATCTTTCCTTTATTAGAATGTAAGCTTTCTGAGGGCAGGGAATGCCTCATTCATTCATATTCTAGGCAAAAGGAATGGCAAGGGAAGTAGGAAAGTTCAAGATATGTACAGATAGCTTGTAGCAGTGCAGCTTGGGTGAGGTATAGAATCTAGGAGGGGAAAGGGGAATGAAAGAAAGCAGGAAAGGCAGGTTGGAAGGAAAGCTGTGAGAGCTATTGCTAAGGACACCACTGTATGCAATACAAAGCAAACACCTGATGGGGTAAAGTGTTCATACTTCAAATTTCAGCTCACATTGATGGGAGCTATACAGCTTTACAAGGTACCTCCCTCAAAATAACTCTTTGAAGTTGTGTAAATTATTTCCTCATTTTATGGATGAGGCAATCAAGGCCATGACACATTAAATGATTTGTCCAAGAGCACACGGTTAGGAAGTGGCAGAACTGGAATTCTTACTCAAATCATCTCATTCCAAGACCAGAAATGTAAGGAAAGAATGCTGAGTGTCCTGTATTCTGTCTCAGCCATTCCTTTTTTCATAGCAGCTTCATTTACCTGTTTATCCCAAGTCACCCCTCGCCCCCATCTCTCACCCCTGCCCCAGTTATACCATGCCTCATCATTTATTGCTGATATTTGCTTTAGGGTTAGACCCATCCATGGTACAATAGATCAATATAACAAGTATTTAGTGACTAGTTTCTGTGTGATTAACTCTGTGGAGAGACAATAAGGGAGACATATGGTCCCAGCCATTAGGTAGTTCATAGTCTGCTTTGATCACACTGGAATAAAGAGCAAACAATACAAGATAAATTTAATTAAATGCTCTATTAAATGCTAAATGATAGAGACTCTAAATGCTAAAAGGAGAAGAGCTATCAATGATGGCAGGCTTAGGCAGAGAAGGCATCCTGGAAGTGATGGGATTTGAACTGAGTCTTGAAGGATGGGTATTTCAAATGGTATGTGGGCAAGAAAAGAATAATATTCTGGTAAGGATGAACAGCATTTTATCTTCTCAAACATAGAAGCCCAGAATTCAGAGCTATAAAGAGCCTTTGAGAGCATCTAGTCCAACCTGTAGCTAGGAATTTCCTCTCCAGTATACTGGGCATATACTTCTTTATCCTCTATACTTGGAGACTTCCACCAATCCTCCAGCAGTTTCGTAAACTTTTTTTTTTTTAGGCAATTGGGGTTAAGTGACTTGCCCAGGGTCACACAGCTAGTAAGTGTCTGAGGCTGGATTTGAACTCAGTTCCTCCTGACTTCAGGGCTAGTGCTCTATCCTCTGTGCCACTGGTAAATTCTTAATAAATATTATTTGGCTTGACTTATTGACTTGACTCACCCCCTAAGGCAGCCCATTCTACACCTGGACAGTTTTGTTAGGAATGTTTTCCTTATGAAATATATTTTAGGACATACTCTGCTATACAAAGCTAGAAACAGCTTTGTATATATGTGTGTGTATATGTATATATAAATATGTATATGTATGTGTGTATGTATGTATGTTACGTATATATACAAATACATGGACAGCACAGATATGTGTATTTGTATTGCATATGCATGTATATGAGACAGCTAGGTTGCTCAGTGGTTAGAGCACTGGGCCTGGAGTCAGGAAGACCTGAGTTCAAGTCTGTCCTCAGACACTCACTAGCTGTGTGACCCTAGGCAAATTACAACCTTTGTTTGACTTAGTTCACTGAAGAAAGAAATGACAAACCACTTTAGTACATTTGCCAGGAACACCCTGTGGACAGCAAGGGTGTGTTATGGTCCATGAGGTCACAAAGAGTCAGACATGACTGAACTGAACAACATTTATGTGTGTATACATACATATGTACACACATTCATGCAAAGTATGTATATATATGCATATATGCATGAGTGTATATGTATGTATGTATATATGTATGTTTACACGTGCAGGAAAAAGTTGGAAGCAAGCACCCAGACACGGAACACCTGCTTGACCCTTACCTGCCCACATGGCTCCAGGATGAGAAATGAACTCTCAAACTCTAAATTCCAACCAAATGCAAACTCCTTCTATGTGTGAGTGTGTATACACATACATTCACATACACATATATACATGTGTAGGTATGTATGTATATGTGTGTGTATATATATATATATATATATATACGTTATTGAGGCGTTTCAGTCACTTTCAATGCTTTGTGACCCCATTTGGGGTTTTCTTGGCATTTCCTTCTCCAACTCATTTTACAGATGGGGAAACTGAGGCAAACAGGGTTAAATGACTTTCCCAGGGTCACTCAGCTAGTAAATGTCTGAGGTCAGATTTGAACTCAGGTAGAGAAGTTTTCCTGACTGCAGGCTGGGTACTCTATCCACTCTGCCACATAATGGCCCCAATATATATACAGACATACATATATTTTACACACACACACACACACACACACATTTATGTCCTTAATTGCTACAGAGATAAAATTGATTCAAGCAGATGCTATCCCAGAGTGTGTTAGTTGATGATGTTTTTGAACTTGGCCTTCTGGGTCCATTTTGTGGAGATTTCTAGAAGAGAGGAGCCAGAAGGAGTTTGAGTTTGGAATTGAGAGTTTGAGAATTTATATTCCATCTTGGAACCATGTGGGCAAGTAAGGGTCAAGCAGATGTTGGGTGTCTGAGTGCTTGCTTCCCCATTCTTTCCTTTTGAGACACGGAAAGGTTGTGCTGCTGCTGCTGCTGCTGCATGGGGGCAAGAGACTGCTGAGCACTAAGATTTGTGGTTGATAAGGTAAGGCGATCACTTCCTCTCCCCCAGCATCTTCCTTTCCTCTATACTCCACCGCTAAAGGAAGCAACTCCCATTAAGTGCCCAAGTCCTCAGAGTTTCGCCTGTCCTTGTGAGGGAGGTGTAATGAGTTATAAGCAGAAGGCAATTTCTATTCCTGTAGTTGGAAGTGCTATTTGGTTTTGTCTTTAATATTTCCATTGACTAACATAGATCCTTGCCTCTAGTAAATCCTTAATAGATATTTGTCGAATTTCTAAGCAGTTCTTATTGCTTTGATTTTCTACAGCATTAAAAAAAAAAAGCCTCTTTTTCTTTTCCTCAGCATTCATTAAAACCTCAGCTTATTCCGGGCATTTCTGGTGCTTTTCTTGGAGGACTATGACACAATTTTGTATTCATTCTCTGTTACCCACTCTTTTTTATGGATTCTGTATACATTTTTTTAAAGATCTAAGTTGGTATTGTGCTGTAAGAAATGATGAACAGGCAGATTTCAGAAAAACCTGGAAAGACTTACATGAACTGATACAAAGTGAAGTGAGCAGAACCAGGAGAACATTGCACACAGTAATACCAGCATTGTGCAATGATCAACTATGATAGATTTAGCTCTTCTCAGCAATTCAATGATCTAAGACAATCCCAAAAGACTCATGATGGAAAATGCCTTCCAGATCTAGAGAAAGAACCATGGAGTCTGAATGCTGATAGAAGCACACTGTTTTCACTTCTTTGATTTTGTTTTTTCTTTCTCATGGTTTTTCCCTTTTGTTCTGATTCTTCTTTCACAACATGACTAATGGAGGAGAAAAAAGGATCTAAGTTGGCCAATGAAGTCTCTGAACAGCCACTTCGGTCTCATTGTAGGGCTTCATCTTTTCTTTCGTCGAGAGTACTGGGCCTGGAGTCAGGAAGACTGAGATCAAATCTAACTTCAGCCACTTACTAACTCTGTGACACTGGACAAGTCACTTAACCTCTGTTTGCCTCAATTTCCTCAACTGTAAAATGGGGATATTAACAGCACCTACCTTCCACTTCTGGGCAGCTATATAACACATTGGATAGAGTGCCAGGCCTGGAGTCTGAAAGACTCATTTTCCTGAGTTCAAATCTGACCTCAGACATTTAATCACTGTGTAACCCTGGGCAAGTCATTTAACCCTGCTTGCCTCAGTTTCCTCAACTGTAAAATGGGAATAACAACAGCTCTCAGGGTTGTTATTAGGATCACATGAGATTAACACGGTGCCTAGAACATAGTAGACACTATATAAAAGCTTATTCCCTTCCCTTTCTTCTATTTAGGAAACATTTGTGTCATCAGATTTGTTGGTTCTGCTTCCCTTAAGTCACTTTCTTAACTGTTAATGCCCGGTTCTAGAGAATTTAGGCCAGGGAACCCTATTTATAGCTTTTCTGAATTCTTTGAAATCCACATAAAAGGCATCAGTTTGTGACCCAAAAAATTCTATTTCCTCCTCATGATTCAATTCAATCCAATGAAATTCATGAAGCATTTATTAAGTATCTACTATGTGCAAGGGATCAGGTGATACAAAGACAAAAACTAAATTATTTCTGCCTTCAAGGAATTTATATCCTATGGGTCAAAGTGGGGAAGGGGAAAGGGGAATAGCTTGTGTACAGATAAGTAATAATTGTCCTGTGTGTGTGTGTGTGTGTGTGTGTGTATGTGTATACAACCAAATACATAGAAGTATGTATGTACATATATAATAGACATACATATACACACCATAGGGGTAGGAGAAAGTTGAGCATAGTAGTGTGGTATAGAGACCAGCCTCAGAGGCAGGGAGGCCTGGGTTCAAGGCCTGCCTCTGACACATACTAGCTGTTGGGCACTGTCATTTAACTTCTTAATGCTCTAGACTACCCTCCAGGACTATAAATCTTAGAGAGGGTGTTGACCTGCATTAGTAGAGGGAATTTTTACACCAGGGAGTTCCCTATGCCAGAGAAATCATAATCCAGTGCCTATCACTGTCTATCCCTCAACATTTATGGGAGTAGACCTGAGATTTCATTAGCACAGAAAACTCCTACTAAGAAAAAAAAAATTTGCAATGGACACAGAATGGTTTCATGATTTTTTTTCCAACTCTGTCCAGAAAATACATTAGAAGGATGAAAAAGGGGGATGCTAGGAGTAATCTAGGATTGGGATTTGACAAGATGAAATCAGTGACAGGTCAAAGTATGCAAGGGATTCTAGAGTAGAGGATAACATAGAGTCAGCTGGTCCACCAAAGGATGAAGAGATGGAAGAGAGGAAAGAATAGCCAGTATAGGGTTGACAGCCTGGGAAAAAACTGAAGGGTGGAAGCAATGAAGATCATGGTGAAAACAAGGCATAGGGAAAGAGGGAATAATAAAGATTATGATGAAATGAAGGAATTTCAGAATTCATGAGCATAGAAATGGGGCACTTATGACAAGATCAAAGGTTTCACCATCTTTGTGTGTATCTGAGGTGAAGTGGGAAAGAAAATCATAGGAATTGAATAGGTTGAGGATTTAGGAAGTAAAAGCATTTGAGGGAATATCAATAGGTATATTAAACTCCCCCAGCATGAAGATGGGAGATACAGAGAAGAGAAAATATTCACTTCTTTTCAAGGATATATAGATTATACACACACATGTGTGTGCATGTGTGTGCATATGTGCATATATGAATGCATACATGTATATGTGTATGTGTGTATTTTTATATACACGTGCATATATGTATATGTATATAGGTATGTACGTGTGTGTGTATTTTTGCGGCATATAATGTGTATGTGTATACACGTGTGATGTCTGTTATTGTTATTATTTAGTCATTTTCAGTTCTGTTCAACTCTTCATGATCCTTTTCTGAGTTTTCTTGGCAAAGATACTGGAGTGGTTTGCCATTTTCTTCTCCAAGTCATTTTACAGATGACGAACTGAGGCAAACAAGATTAAGTGACTTGCCCAGGGTCGCGCAGTGAGTAAGTATCTGAGGCTAGATTTGAACTCAGGAAGATGAATCTTCCTGACTCCAGGCATGATACTATACACTGTACCGCCTAGCTGCATATATGTGTATATATACATATGTTGTATGCATGTATGTGTGCTTTACTTCTTGGCGTTTTCTTTGATTTATTCAT
Source organism: Vombatus ursinus (assembly GCF_900497805.2). Classification (NCBI taxonomy): domain Eukaryota; kingdom Metazoa; phylum Chordata; class Mammalia; order Diprotodontia; family Vombatidae; genus Vombatus; species Vombatus ursinus. The sequence goes on from NW_020954641.1 coordinate 33,321,403, forward strand.
CTCTCTAGCTCTAGTTCCTGAATTGGAGCATTGTTTCAGGGCCAGGCTCTGTCTCTACTGTCTTTTCTGTGTTGTGGTTGGCCCTATTTTTGCATACATCTCTACCTCTTGAGGTTAGGTCCTTCTGTATCTTTGCAGTTGAAAAAGCGCTGGATCTTCTAGGCCCTTTCTGGCATCTCAGGACAGAATATCAAGGAGCTCAGAGTCCCTGGACGTGCACTATTCACCTCTATATGCTATATTCCTCCTACTGGTCAGTACCTTGTTATTCAATTTTGCTCCCTGAGGCTTCCAAGGAATCCTTGGGACTTTCTAACCACCCTGGAGCTTACTCATGTGAGCCTTGCGCTCTTGCTGCTCAGTCTTGTAGGCTATAAGTGTCTTATCTCTGGTCATATTGACACTCACTTTGTCGGAGAACCCCACCCCTTTCCTATTGCCCATGGGTTTCTGACTGACTGTGCAGTTCTGGGGTAGAAGAAGTATCTTACTAAGTAGCTTCACATTGGATTTATCAATCACTATTCAGCCTGGCATGAGCTTCAGGGTTTTGTTGGAGTAAGTATGTGGGAGCTGGGCAATCTGCTTTCCACTAAGGTAGCCATCTTGTTCAGAAGTGAAGAAAGAGATTTGATGAAAGTTGGGCAGCTAGATGGCGCAGTGGATAGAGCTCCAGCCTTGGAGTCAGGAGGACCTGAGTTCAACCTGGCCTCAGACACATGATATTTACTAGCTATGTGACCCCGGGCAAGTCACTTAACCCCTATTGCTTCACCAAAAAACAAAAAGATGAAAGAAAGTTTGTTAATTATAGAACAGGCATTGCAGAGGAAGGTGGCACAATAGTGTCCATTGGTCTTAACGATGGTTTGGAAATTTGTACTTTCTTCCTCTGATGGACTTTTATCACTTCTTATCTGGATTTTTGCAACAGCCTCTTTAAACTTATTTAATTCTTTATTATGAGCTTAACAAGTATGAACAAATGAACATTTCAATATATGAAGAACACAAAAGACTATATATAAAACTGCAAAATTCTGTTATACTTCTCAATTTCACTCTTCATTTCTAGCCTCTCTCCCTTCCAATCGTCTACCACACAGCTGCCAAATTGATAGTGTGTTACCAGTACTCTCCCCAACTCAAAAATTGTCAGTGGCTCCCTATTGCCTTTGGATAAGATATAAACTCTTTAGTCCTAGTATTAAAAGCCTTTCAAAATCTGTCTAAAATGGAAACCTCCCTTTATAATCTCATTTCACTGTTACTCCCCTCTATGGACTCTCCTTTCCAGGAGAAACTGAACTACCAGCTGAACTCAGTACATGACCTTTCATCTCCTGCCTTTTTGAAAATTTGGGAGGTTGATATATACGAGACAATAATATGCAGTGAGAAGAGCATTGGATTTGGAGACAGAAGACCTGGGTTCAAATCTTGTCTTCTAAATTTACTATCTGGCAGCTAGGTGGAACAGTGGATAGGGTGTGGGATCTGGAGTCGGGAAGACCTGAGTTTAAATCCTATCCTTGACATTTACTAGCTGTGTGACCCTTGGCAAGTTAACTTCTGTTTGACACAATTTCCTCTTCTGTAAAATGAGCTGGACAAGGAAATGACAAACCACTCCACCATCTTTGCCAAGAAAACCTCAAATGGGGTCACTAAGAGTTGGAGACTGAAAAACAACAACAACAACAATTATTATTGTTGTTGCATTATATGTGACCTTGAGCAAATCACTCATATTCTTATATTCTCTTATAAATGAATATATTATATTTGCTTATATTCTCTCAATCCCAATCTCAGATTTCAATAATCCTGTAAAATGATGTAGTTGGATTAGATAAACTATTAGGTTTTTTCTTATTATTCAAGAGAAAGACTAGCAGTTAGAAGGGCCGGGCTAAAGTTCCAGTACTGCCATTTTTTAACCGTAAGACCTCCTGCTTCAGTTACTTCCTCTGTCAAATGGCAACAATAATCTTTGCCCTTTGTCACAGAGAATTATTGTGAGTGTCTTATTACATTTATAAACTGTATAGAGCCATGAAAATTGAGGGGTTATCATTAATGATGTCAAATTATTATTATTGAATTTATTCTTAATTATAAGAGTTTGGTAACGTGCTTAATTGGACAAAAGTCTGGGTGTTCTGGCATTTGTCTGGGGGCAGAGCCCCATTAACAGAGTCCCACTCCTCTCAGGCCCTATTTTCTTCATGATCTCTGGTCTTATCTTCTCAGGCAGGGCAGGGCTGGAAGAGAGGGCATAAGGTTTTGAGCAGGGAAGGGGAAAGACACCAAGAGGAACCCTGAGCCAGAATGCTAACCTAATGTTAAATGATCTAACCTTGGTTAGATCTAAGCCTTGGCTCAGTCCCAGCCCGCGGATTCCAGGAACAGCTATACCAGTGTGCATAATTAGGAGGGGGAGCTTCTAGTGGGGTTTGCAGGAACCCCGCACAACCGATCCAAACCTAATCTAGCATCCTGAACTCTCACCATCCTGTCCAACATCCTGGGTATCACCTGGTCAGTTGGCAAAAGCCGGCAGCTTCTGCCATCCAAACACACGTTCATGTGCTACTAGTGGTTGTCTCCCTAGCAAAGCCCTACTTGTGGCCTGACTCTTGAACTAGAATAGGGATTTAACTTTATCAGCTGCAACAAAAACATTAAACTGTTCCCTGAGGGCAAAGTTTTGCCTGCTTAGCATTCTCCTTCGCCTGAGACTGACCCAAGGACCTCAGCCACCGCAGGGCCTGGCTTTGGGATTCCAAAGTTCAAATTTCTTATATTGACATTTGGAGTCCTCCACAATCATGCCACAGCCTATTTTTCTAGGCTCATGCCAGTGGTGCATAGGAGGCAGCTCATACAGACTCCAGAGGACCAACTGTTAAATTTTCAATGTGAGCATTTACATGGTAGAAATCAGCAAACATTACACATCAAGGCTTAATTTATTGTTTTGTGGAGTGTCTAGAGGCTTAAGAAAGTAGGGGAGAAAATGGTAAAAATACAAATGAAATTTAAAAAAAAAAACCTGTCTCTCTGAAACATGTCCACATTGCTTTTAGTTCTGTCCTCTGAGTTTAAACAGAATGTGTGCAGTCACTCTTTAACATGACAACCTTTTCAATCACTGAAGAAAAGAAGTGAGCATGTTCCTTCGAGTTTTCTTTTATGCAAGACAAACCCTCCTCAGTTCCTTCAACTACTGATCTCCATAAGATGTAGTTTCCAGGGGCAGCTAGGCCGTGCAATGGATAGAGCTCCAGCCCTGGAGTCAGGAGGACCTGAGTTCAAATTTGGCCTCAGACACTTGACACTTAGTAGCTGTGTGCCCCTGGGCAAGTCACTTAACCACATTGCCTAGCCGGAAAAAAAAAAAAGAAGAAGAAGATAGAGTTTCCAGATGCCATTCTGGTTGCCATTCTTTGGAAGCACTTTAGCTTGTCCTTCCCAAAATACTGTGCCTAGACTGAACCCAACATTCCAGAGGTGAGCTAAGCAGGGTACAGTCTAAGGGTATGTGGGGTGTTCAAGGAATACTAGCACCTCTGGTGTGAGAGCTTGCTGAGCCCTTTTCAGGGCTGTTCATCCACCTTTGGTGTCCACCTGTCATTTAGCTCTCACCTGTGGCTCCAAGAAGCTGTAGCATGTGCAATGGCCACACTCTGGTAAACCAGATTTGATAGACAGGCTAAACCAGGTTGAGGGTCACCAATAGGTCTCAAACCAATTGGAATGTTTACCCTAAACAAGTAAAGACTTCCTTCTGGTGGAATGGGCAGATGAGAACAATTTATTCCAATGGCCACGAAGGTGGCGGAAGCAGGCACTGTGGAGCGCTTAGAGCTTGGTCAGACATCAAAGATGCCAAGGTCATCCACTGCATGCCAAGCCATCACCAGTCATCTTGACTTTTGTCTTGCCACTGGACTTTGATGACTTGGGGAGAGTGAGACTGACGACTTTGTGCAACTCTACCTCACTTAAATCTAGTTCACACAAGATGGTACCTTGTGATGTCATTGATCTTCTTCAAAAACAATGGACAAACAACAACAGCATCAACCAGGATAGAGAGCAGACTATGGTAATATTACTTTTTGACTTTGATGTCACACATTATTGACTCTTGGAACTCATAGTCCAGTTAAACTCCTGGGCTTTTTTCAAGGAGGGTTTTAAAGAAACCTGGGAAACTTGCATGAACTGATGCAGAATGAACTGAGCAGAACCAGGAGAACAATTTATGCAATAACAACATTGTAAAAATGAACACTTGTGAAAGACATCATCACCATCAGCATCATCATAACTAACATTTATATGGCACCTACTATGTGCAGGCATTGTGCTAAGTGCTTTACAGTTTTTATCTCATTTGATCCTTGTAACAACCCTAGAAGGCAGGTACTATTATTATCCCTCTTTTACAGTTGAAGAAACTGAGGCAGAGGTTAAGTGACTAGCCCAAGAACACACAGCTAGTAAATGTCTGAGGCTGAATTTGAACTCAGTTCTGCCTAACTCCAGACCCAGCACTCTATCCATTAATGCACTGACCTGTGATTATTCCAGAGTACTGATGATAGAGAATGCTGATAGAGAGTTGATGACTAAACACGAAGAATGAGACACACATTTTTTTGGACATGGTCAATGTGGGAATTTGTTTTGCATATAATGTACATTTGTTGTAAGGATTTAGTGGATTTTTTTTTTTCATTTTCTTCATCCCATCAAGTGGGATAGAGAAAAAATAAATGTAATTAACTTTTTTTTATTTGTTTTTGTTTGTTTTTTTGCTAGGCAAAGGGGTTAAGTGACTTGCCCAGGGTCACACAGCTAGTAAGTGTCAAGTGTCTGAGGCCAGATTTGAACTCAGGTCCTCCTGAGTCCAGGACCAGTGCTCTGTCTACTGTGTCACCTAGCTGCCCCATAAATGTAATTAATTGAAAAAATTTTAATTTAAAAAATTGCAAAGCAAAAAAAACAAACCCCAAACTCTTAGATTTTCTACACACAAACTTCTGTTACCTATGTCTCCTCCATCCTGTACTTGTGAAGTTGACTTTTTTGAACCAAAAGCAAAGATTTACTTTTACCGTCTTAAAATGTCTCCATTGTTCTCCTCAGCTGAAAGATGATCACCGATGGGATTGTGACCACAGACTGTTTTGTAATTTAGTTATCTATGTATTCATATGAGGCCTATCTCCCTTGCTGACCAGCTGGCTTCCTGAGATTAGGAAGATCTGATTCTTCTCTGCTTTCTCCTTGGCAGGGGCCAGCACCTGCCCCTGGGCAGAGAACTTTCTCTGTAATGTTTGTTAAATGAATGAATGAATGATCAATTAAAATAAGTGCCTGAAGGAAAAATGGTATCAAAAAGCTGAATGGTGAAGAAGGGAAAGGGATACTTTTCCTTTGCCCATAAACTGTTAGAAAGGCTTAGGATAGGAGGTTGAAAAAAGCATCACTGGAATGACAATGTTCATGAGAGTTGAAGCAGATGACCTCTTTCAAAGTTCTCTTTCAGCTCTAGATCTATGATCCTGATCCCAATGGAGTGTAGAAAGCCTCCAGTTTACCTCCTTTCTCCTGGGTGGTGATCCAACATGGATTTGTTATTGTTGTTCAGTCATGTCTCTTCTCTTCCTGACCCCATTTGGGGTTTTCTTGGCAAACGTACTGGAGTGGTTTGCCATTTCTTTCTCCAGCTCATTTTACAAATGAGGAAACTGAAGCAAACAGGGTTGAGTGACTTGCCCAGGGTCACCCAGCTAGTGTCTAAGGCCAGGTTTTGAACTCGGGAAGATGAATTTTTCTGACTCCAAGCCCAGCACTCTGTCCACTGTGCCACCTAGCTACTGAAGTATGTATCACCACCTCATATGAATGGCCAATCTGATAAAGCCAACCCAGTGAGATAACCCAGGCCAGGCAGAGCCTAACGGATAGTCCTTCTTTCTTTCCCTTCCCATCTATGACAGGTATTCAGTCACAGGGGAACAAAGCAGGAGCATAATCACTGGCTAATCCAGTTATCCCACCTGCAGAAAGACTCTCCTCTTTCTACTCTCTCCCTTGGCAAACTCATCCATTGCCATGGTTATCAATTATCATCTCTATACAAACGACTCCCCAAAATGTTGTTCCAGCCCTGACCTCTCTTCCCAGCTCTAGCCCTTCATGTTCAACTGCCTTCAGGATATCTTCATGTAGACCTTCCCTTAACACTGCAAATTCAATATGTCCCAAACTGAACTTATTATTTTCCCCCTAAACCTGCTCATGCTATTGACCAGTATTTCTGTCTGTGACACCACACCATTCTCCTGGTCTGCCATGTTCTAAACCTTGAGGTTATCTTTGACTCTTCGTCTTTTTCAGCTCTTCATATCCAATCAATTACCAAGTCCAACTGATTCAACTATCTCAAGATCTTACCTATATATATGTCCCTTTCTCTTTGTTCTCATTGTCCCTACTCTAGTTCAGGCCCTCATTACCACTCTCCAAAAATACTGCAATAGCTTCCTAACAGATCTTCCTTCTTCCATATCCTTTCTACTTCTAGCCCTCCAAGCTATTCTCCATATTGCTGCAAGGTGTTATAACCTTCAACGTGTTCAAATCTGATCATGTCATTCCTTTGCATAGAACTCTTCCATTGGCTCCCTGTCATCTAAATAAAGTTCAAATTATTCTGTCTGACACTTGATGCTCTCTTGTATACTACCTCTCCAGTCTCATCTCACACCTTTCTTCTCTGCATGCTCCATAATCCAGCCAAAATGTACTATTCACTGTCCCTCAGTACATTTCCTGTATTTTCCCACCTTAAATGCATCCAAGAAGGGATACCATTACCAAATTTTTTCATTTCTTTTACCTCCTACCTCTTATTTTTCTGAAATAAGCTTTTGTTGATGTCTTTTTTTTTTAAATTACCATAGTTTTCTCTAGTATTCCATCCCAGAGAAGCATCCCATACAACAAATAACATATTTTTAAAGACAAGAAAGAAAAAGAAGAGAAAAAATAAGTAAAATTGATCGTTACACTGAAAAGGTCCAAAAACATGGGCACTTTTGCAACACCTATGGACCTTATACCTCCTTGAAAGGGTTGGTTGGGAGTGTTCTCTCATATCTCTTCTTTTGAGCCATGCTTGTACTTTATAATTTTGCAACATTCACTTTTGATTTGTGTGTGGCTGTCCTTTCCATTTACATTGTTGCAGTCACTGTATCTATTGTTTTCTTGGCTCTGCTTACTTCACTCAACATCAGTTCATATTGACCTTTCTATGCTTTCATCATACACATCAGTTTCTTACAGCGCAGTAATATTCCATTACACTCAGATACAATAATTTTTTTTTCAGCCGTTACCCAACTGATGGGCATCTATTTTGTCTCCAGTTCATTGTTATCCCAAAAAGTGCTGCTATAAATATGTTGGTATATATGTGAACTTCCTTTTTTTTTTTTAATCAGTGACTTCCTTGGGGTATAAGCCCAATAATGATCTCTGTGGATCAAAGAATATGGACATTTTAGACATTTTGTTTGCATAATTTCAAATTGCTTTACAAAATGATTGTACCAGTTCACAGTTCCACCAACAACACATCTGTGTGCCTATCTTCTCACAACCCCTCTAATAATCACTATTCCCATTTTTTGCAACTTGGTCAATTTGCAGAGTGTGAGGCGAAACTTCTGGGTTGTTTTGATTTGTATTTCTCATTATTGGTGATTTGGAACATTCTTTCATGTGGTTGTTAATACTTTGTAAGTCTTCTTTTGAGAACTATTTATTTATATTCTTTGACCATTTATCTATTGGGGAATGACTACCTATCCCTTCTTACTATACAAACAGCCCCTTAGTTCTGATACTCATCACCTCTCACTTGAACTATTGCAACATCCTACTGATTGATCTCTCTGTCTTAAATCTCTTCCTTCTCTGGCCACCCTCCTCCACATGGCTGGCCAAGTGATTTTTCTGAAGGTACAGTTCTGCTGGTATCACTCCCCTACTCAATAAACCTCAGCAGGTCCTATTTCCTAGAGGATCAAATGTGAACTCCTCTGTTTGGCATTTAAAGCCCTTCACCACCTGCTGCACCCACCTTTCCATTATTAGCTGCTCTTCATTTCTGAGATGCTCCTCTCCTTCCCCTTGCTTCCTTTAACACTCACCTCAAGCATCACATTCCACATGATGCCTTTCTTGATCTCTCTACGTCTCCAGCTGCTTATGCCCTCCCTCCCAAAACTACCTTGAATTTACTTTCCAGATAGCCTGTGTATACTTATATATATACATATAGATATTGTTTCTCTTGGTAGAATATAAGCTCCTTGAGGGCAGGGACTGCTTTCTTTTTGGTTTTTGTATCCCCAGCACTTGACACAATGTTTGGCATATAAGTGCTTAATAAATGCTTTTGATTCACGGTCCTAAGTTAGCAGAGTCTCTAACGCAAGTTACCTCTGGTGAAAGTTGGCTCACAGGTTCCTGTCTGAAATATAGCATTTTGTGTTTCCCCCTCCTCTCATCACACACCTCAATTTACCAATAGAGAGAGTATAATAGAAGTAAAAAAGGAAACATTAGAGGTTGTACCTACCGCCTCAGCCGGGATATGAGATATAACATCTGTATAGCATTTTAGGGCAGCTAGGTGGTTCAGTGGATAGAGTATCAGGCCTGGAGTCTGGAAGATTCATCTTCCTCATTTCAAAATCTGGCTTCAGACACTTCCTAACTGTGTGACCCTGGGCTAATCACTTTACCCTGTTCACCGCAGTTTCCTCATCTGTAAAATAAGCTGGAGAAGGAAATGGAAAACCACTCCAGTGGGTTGGGTTTTTTTTCCAAGAAAACCCCAAATGGGGTCACAAAGAGTTGGACACAACTGAAATGACTGAACAATAACATAGTATTTTAAAGTTTAGAAAGCACTATTTTTTTTTTTTTAGGCAATTGGGGTTAAATGACTTGCCCAGGGTCACACAGCTAATAAGTGTCAAGTGTTTGGTCTGAGGTTAGATTTGAATTCAGATCCTCCTGACTTCAGGGCTGGTGCTGTATCCACTGTGCCACCTAGCTGCCCCCAAGAAAGCACTATCTTTACAACAACTCTGGGAGATAGGCAGGACAAGACCATTTTACAGATGAGAACTCCTAGTCTCTGAGAAATTAGATAATTTGTCCAGAGCTACACAACTAACAAATTCTGGCTGTGGGTCCCTCTTGATTCCAAATCCATGGCTCTTTCCACTGGCCTCATCAGCAGATACCAAATAAGACCCCACTGTCCGCAACAAGAAACACTTGCTGATGGATCCTTTTGGTGTGGCAATTATGTTCTCCAATAGTACACTCAGCCTCAGCCAAGAAGTAAACTGTATGATGACTTCACCCTATATTCTGCTCAGTATGAATCAGAGACAAAAGTGTGTCTCGTGCCCCCACTGGCTTATCTGACTCAGAAGATACGCAGGTTATGTTGTGCGAGGATGTCACTGGCTGGCTTAATAGCACCATGTCCGGCATCAGCCCAGACGGCTTTTATGAGATTTGCTAAGCAGGCCAAGCACTTGGGGCATCCGGGGGCATTTATGGCCTGTCTCTCTGACTTATACTCATGGCAGCTGGGATGGTGGCAGGAAGCACGTCAGTTGTAGCCTCCAGAGATGCTGGAATGATGCTACAGCTCAGAAAGAACAGCAGAGGAAGCTGGCAATTTGTATAAAGCAGGAGCTGACTGAGCTGATAATTCCCTTCCCTCTATCTTCCACAGATCAATTTTTCCACTGGCACTTCCCAAAGGGAGATTTAATTTTTTTTTTAGTTTGTTTTTTTTTTCCAAAGATATATTTGCTAAGAAGATATATCAGCTAGGTAGTGCAGTGGATAGAATGCTGGGCTTGAAGTCAGGAAGACTTGAGTTCAAATCTAGTTTCAGATACTTATTAGTAGTGTGACCTTAGGCAAGTCATTTAGCCTATGTTTGCCTCAGTTTCCTCAACTGCAAAATGGGGATAATAACAGCACCAACCTACCAGAGTTTTTGTGAGGATTAAATGAGATAATTAATGTGAAAGTGCTTACCTTGAACATAGCAATTTTTTTTTTATCCTTCATTTTTGGAGAAGACTAATGACTTCACAAGGTGATGTGTTGACTCATGTGAGAGATGAATTTAAGTGAGGGCAGAATTGTACAAAGTGAAGGCCTCACTCTCTGTTCCAGAGTCATGGAAGTCCAGTGGCAAGACAAAACTCTGGTTAACTGGTGATGGTAAGGGATGCGGTGGATGACCTTGGCATCTTCAATGTCTGACTGAGCTCTAAATGCTCCACAGCACCTGCTTCAGCCATTTTCATTGCCATTGGAACTAATTGTTCTTGTCTGCCCATTGTGCCAGGGTAAGTCTTCACATACTTGGTAAGATACCTCACTCACTCACCAAAGAGTCTGAGGGCCTGTTGGTTACCCTCAACTTGGTTTAGCCCTTCTCCCAAGATGGTTTACCAGAGTGTGGCCACTGTGCATGTTACAGCTTCTTGAAGCTACAGGTTAGAGTTAGGTGACAGATGGACACCAAAGATGGATGAGCAGCCCTGAAAAGAACTCAGTAAGCCCTCACACCATAGGTGCTAGTTCTCCTGAATACCCAATGCACCCCTTAGAAAAGAGGATCTAAAAAAAGCCTTGGGGGCAGGGGGGCATCCAAAGTTAGGAGAAGGAACATAGATGATTATCCAAAAAAGGAGAGACCAGAAGGGTAAGGGGAGAACCAAGTCTGTCACTTTGTGACCTCATCAGCTCCTGTGAGTTCAATCATCATCTTTGTGCAAATAATTCCCAGCTGAGATATTTCTATCTCTCGCCCAAGTTCTAGTCCTATATCATGAATTACTTATTGTTATTGTTACTGTTCAGTTGTTTCAGTCATGTCTGACTCTTTGTGACCCCATTTGGGATTTTCTTGGCAAAGATGGTTTGCTTTTTTCTTTTCCAGCTCATTTTACAGATAAGGAAACTGAGGCAAACAGAGTTAAGTGACTTGCCTAAGGTCACACATCTAGGAAGTGTCTGAGGCTAGATTTGAAGTCATAAAAATGAATCTTCCTGACTTCAGGCCTGGCACTCTAGCCACTGTTCCAACTAGCTGCTCTAGAACCACCTAGCTGTCTAAATGCTACATTTCATCTCCTACGTCCTACCTGAATACCTTTGTACTAAATGTCTCCCATACCTGGAAAGCTCTCCTTCCTCACCACTGTCTCCTGGAATCCTGGTTTCCTTCAAGACTTAAATCAAGATCCTTCACAGAGAAAGACTTTCTGATTTGCACCAGCTATTACAGCCTTCCTCTCCAAGATTCCCTTGTATTTGATTTGTATATATCTTATATACAATATATATTACATATCATTAGAATGTCTGTTCCTTGAAGGCAAAGACTATTTTGTTTTTCTCTTTATATGCCTAATGACTTAGTATGGCTAATTAAGTTTTGTTATGGATATGAGAGTTATACTTGAGTCAGCTATGAGACAGACTATGCTAAGAGCAGAATTTACAACAACTAGGAAAAAAGGTATAGTATTGAGAAAAATCAATAAGCCTACAGTTAAGAAGATTAAGCCTAAATTATTTAAACAAGGAATTGAAAGTCAAAAATGGGAAATGGACAACAGAAATGACACTGACACTGATTATCATAATCTCATTCAGGAGCTAAGCTGATGTGAATTAACTGCTACTACACAAAGACCAAAAGAACCCAAAGTGCCTTAGTCGGCAAAAATTTGACCTATTTACCCGGTAGAGAGAGATGACTGCCAAAAGCAGGCTGGCAACACTGAGTGAGAATATAAAGTCCTTTGTAAAATCCACTGAAGAAGAATGATGGATAATTATGAGCAGTAATTTTTTTTCATAAAGCAGAGAGAGGTAATGAAGTGTAAAACCAATCTAAAGAAAGCTCGGCAAGATATCCAAGGAAACAAAATCATCCCATGGGCATTCAAAGATGAAAATAGAAAGAGGACTACAAACAGTAGAAAAATGGAAAAGATTTGCAAAAATCTTTCTTCTCCATCAAGGATGACAATACCACTACATTTAGACTCTAGTATCACAATCCCAGAACTGCTTACAGAGGAATGTCCCTAAAGAGAACTAAGATGAAAAAAGGAGCTGGATTGAATCAAGTATATAGAGAAAGAATCCATACTGGAAGCATTATAATTGTGAGGGCATTGAGGGACAGATTTACACAGTACCTAAAGCAGAGGAAGATACCAAAGGCATAGAAAAAAGTCTTAGATTTTATTGATTTCAAAAGAAGGTTCCTCCCCAACCCTGCCAAATATCAAGGACCGTGAACTCATATCCCTATCCTCTCATCTACATAAAACTTTTATAAGCGCATCCTTGATGAAGATATTTGTATGGAACAAGCCAGCTTTCACAAACAATATTCAACAATGCACTTAGTTTTTAAAAAATGTTATTTTTTGAAATGAAGATCCATCTTCTTTCTCTCCCACTTCCCTTCTCCCCAAATCAGAAATCAAGAAAAACAAAACCCCTCTATAACAAATATGTATAGTCAAGCAAAACAAATTCCTATTTAGGCCAAGTCCCCCCCCCTTCACCCCACCCCACTCCCCACCCAGTCCACCCAAATTATGTCACATGAACTTTGAGCCCATACCCTCTCTATCATGTTCCTCATCTGTAAAATGATCTGGAGAAGGAAATGGCAAACCACTCCAGTATCTTTGCCAAGAAAGCCCCAAATGGGGTCACGAAGAGTCAGATGAGTTACGTGTTGTAGTGATGAGCAAACTGAGGCAAACAGAGTTAGGTGACTTGCCCAGGGTCACATGCTAGTGTCTGAGGTCAGATTTGAATTCAGGTCCTTCTGACTCCAGGCTTAGTGCTCTATTCACTGTGCCTCCTTACTCCCCTATAGTACCTTCTACCTAGCAGGTATTTAACAAATGCTTGTTGAATTGAATTGAGGGACTGCTAGTCAAGGAGTGTACTGGTAAATGTTTAACAACCTACCCTCCTGGAGAAATACTTTTAAGTTTAATTTGCCTGGTTAACATTTTCTCTAACACTTTCTTAAGTCAAGACAATCAACATAAATCAAGCCCTGATTTGTATATAGTGTTTGCAGCTTTCCTGAGGTGTAAATGCTCACACCGAAAATTTAACTATCGGCTTGGGACCCAGTAAGAGCTGGCTCCAGCATACCCCTGCTGCTAGGTTAAAGTGGCTTTTTCATAGGATAATAGAATGTCAGACTAGGAAGGATATTAGAGATCATTTAATTCTATTTCCTCATTTTACAGAGAAAGAAACTAAACTCAGAGAGATGAGGGATCACAGAGGTATGAGTTGAAGCCGGGTCTCTACAATCCATGTTCAGTGAGTTTCTTCCTACACCATCTTTCCTTGTCCCAGGATATACACTAATGGCTTTTTCCCTCTTGTATTTTGAAGATAGTCAGCAAGGTGGCGCAGTGGTTAGAGGGGCAGAACTGGAGTCAGGAAGACTCATCTTCCTGAGTTCAAATCTAACCTCAAATACTTACTAACTGTGTAACCCTGGGCAAGTCACTTCACCCTGTTTGCCTCAGTTTCCTCATCTGTCAAATGAGCTGGAGAAAGAAATGGCAAACCACTCCAGGATCTTTGCCAAGAAAAGCCCAAATGGGGTCACAAAGAGTCAGACATGACTCAAAAACAATAGCAGCAATAGCACGGTGGATGTTAGCAAACTACAACATTTAACTGGCAAGTAACTGAAGGACAGGAGATGTCATCAAAGTGTTCTGAGAGAAAAAAGAAGATGGTTTTGTGATGTCGCAAGAGTGAGAGCTGACAGGTGGAAGGCAAGGGTGCTCTACTGATATCCTCACATTGAAAAGGGAGAAAGTGAGGCAGGGTGTAGCAGAAGTTGGAGGGGACAAGAATGAGGCCTGCACAAGATGGGCAAGTGTGGATGGTTTCTATCTTCTAGAGGAATTCCCAAACAAATGCAATCACAGATCCACTAGAGTTATGAATATGTGCTCAGCACATAGTAGGCAGTTAATAAATACTTATGGATTGATTTCTGTTCAATTCAATAAACATTTATTAAGTACCTACTATATACACACACATAACCTATACATAGACATACATACATGCACACATACATATGTACATATAAATATACGTATACATACACACACCATATATATTTGCCAGGCACTTTCCCTAGGTATAGTCAAAGGGGATACAAAGACAAAACCTAAATAGGTGGCCTTCAGGAACTTATATTCTACTGGGGAAAGCAATGCATGTATGTATATAATAAATACAGTGGCATTGCCTAGGATGGGGAACACCAAAAGTCTAATATTTATTAACAATAAAAAGAGGTTCCAGAGGAAACAATGGGAGATTATGGTAAAATAGGATAGGGAAATAGGAGGAATAAAACTAACATGGATAGGTACAAGAGAGCAGGGAATGGTGACTAGCAAAGAAATTTCTACTTGAGCAGTCTACAATTCCAAATCCCAGGGATTCTGAGCGAAGATACAGGGCAGTAAATTGCCACATTCTTCAGAGTAGCAATGGTAATGCTGATTTGCTTATCAATCTCTTTTCTGGGGGCAAAAGAGGTGATGGAATCAAGTGAGATATTGTATGTCAAGTGTTTTGCAAAATTTAGGGGGCGGCTAGGTGGTGCAGTGAATAGAGCTCTGGCCTTGGAGTTAGGAGGACCTGAGTTCAAATCCAGCCTCAGATAATTAACACTTACTAGCTGTGTGACCTTGGGCAAGTCACTTAATCCTGATCGCCTCACCAAAAACAACAACAAAAACAAAAACTTCGAATGCTATATAAATGTCAGTTATTATTCTAGAAAAGTGGCATAGAGTTGTGAAAAAAAAAAAAAACACTGGACTTGGAATCAGGAAACCAGGATTCTCTGAGAATTAGATTAAGTCATAGCCTGTCTAAACTAGTTTCTTCATCTGTAAAATGGGCTAATGATACTTGCCCTTATGAGGCTTTCTGAGTGTCAAGTGAGAAAAATGGATGAAAAGTGTTTTACAAAATACTATGCAAATATCAGCTGTTGTTATTTTTCTAGGGAGGAAGGAAGGAATTACACCCTTTTAGCGGCTGGCTATAGCTAATAATAACTCACACTTCTATAGCACTCACAAACTTCTAAAGTGCTTTCCGCAGAACAATCTTGTGTGGTAGGTAGCGTATTATTAACCCTATTTTGCAGTCGTGGAAACTGAAGGTTTTGGGCTCAGACTTCTAGAGGGCCTTGGAGACTATCTAGTTTGTCTCTCTTGTTTTATATATGAGACTCAGAGAAGTTACTTGTTCCAGGTTACACAACTATTAAATAACATAGCCAGATTTCAAACACAGGTCTTTGGACTCAAAAATCCAATGCTCTTTCCACTGCACCTTGAAGTGAATTACTCTGAATAAGGCAGCTAGTGTTAAAACCAGAACTTGAACCTAGCCCTTGAAGCCTTCCAATGACAAATCCAATAGGTCTTTCACTACACCAGTGAATAGTAATCTCCTTAGAGCCCTGTTCAGGTTTGTGCACTATAGGATGCACCCAATGCTCTTGTTCTAAGTAGGAGGCCCAGGGTCTCTGGGGTATTGATAGAATAGTAGATTGGTGATTCCAAACTGGTAAGACCAACTTTGTGTAAACAAGCCCTAACTTGGAATTTTAATGTTCTCAGAACCAATGCAAACAAGAGTAATTCTATGTTGTTGTTGTTCAGTCATGTCCAACTTTGGGATTTTCTTGGCAAAAATCCCAGAGTGGTTTGGCATTTCCTTCTCCAACTCATTTTACAGATAAGGAAACTGAGGCAAACAGGGTTCAGTAACTTGCTCAGGGTCACACAGCTAATAAGAGTCTGAGGTCAGATTTGATCTTAAGAAGATGGGTCTTCCTGATTCCAAGGCCAGGGCTCTATCCACTGCACCACTAGGCTACCCCCAAGAATACTTCCATTAACATTCAAATTATCTCATGCTACTCAGTCAATTTTTCAATCACACCTTTTTTCTCTCTAGTATTTTATCCACACTCAAACATGTTTCAAACCAGCACCACTAGATCTTGTCTTAAAGGTGATGTCTTAAATTGCAATGACTATGTAATCACATCAACTCTAGAATGCTTCTTGGACTCTCAGTGACTGTGATGATGTGATCAGCAATGTTGCTTGTAGTCTGACTTCTGATCTCACCTCTCAACTCAAAATCCTCTCTCAGTGTGGCAAATGATCTCATAGTTACTAAATCAAATGGTCTTTTCTCAGTCCTCATTCCCCTCTATCTTTCTTCAGCTTTCAATTCTTTTGACCAACTTCTTCTCCTGAATATAATGTTCTTCCCTTCTTTGGCTTCTATAATGGTGCTCTTTCTTGGTTCTCCTATCTGTCTGACCATTTCTTCTAGGTCTCTTGCTGGTTCTCCCTCCTCCTCTTGGTTCCAAGGGTAGGTGTCTCCTAAATCTCTCTCTCTCTCTCTCTCTCTCTCTCTCTGTGTCTTTTGCTGTGTTTCTCCCCAAAGAAGGTCTAGAAAACCATATGTCCTCCTTCAAAGCGGGAAAGAAGAATGTATCTCCTTTCCCATGTTCCAAATCCAAAGCTATCCCTCCTCTTGGCAGGCAGTTTTGAGTTATCATCCTCTCCACCAACATGGAGAGTCTTATGTAAATCATCTTGTTACATGTCTAATGCAAAGTAATAAAAATACTTTCTTGTAGTCTTATTTTAGGGATCCCTTGGGGTCCTTAAGACCCCTTCAGAGGGTTCATGAGGTAAAAACTGTTCTCATAATAATACTGAGATGTTTTAATTTCTAATATTGCAACTATCAATATTTAAAATCCACATAAACAAAAACTCTTTGAGTGGGGGTGGGGGGAGTGTTCCTTAAGAATTTGTAAGAGTATAAAGAGATTTTGAGGCCAAAAAGTGTTAGAGGTAGGAGGATTTGAACCTGAGCTAGCCTAACCTTAAGATCAGCTATCTATCCACTATACAATATTGCTTTTACCATTTGTAGCAGCTACAAATAGGAGAAAATAACAAAAGAAAGAACCAACTATTCCCAGAACACAGTATCTAAGAAGTAATCCAGCAATAAAACCCATGACTTCAGATGTCTCTGTAAAGTGCATAAAATATGCATAATAAATAGAGAGAACTAGAGACCTTAATGAAAAGAAGACAAATTTATATTTCATTGTATCTGTATATCATTGTTATCACTTCAAACTTGCTAATATAGGAATTATGATTGAAATATGGCTGTGGAAGGCTCTGTTTCATTGAAAAGGAACTGAACAGAGAAGGGATGAAGTAGAATAGCATTTTACATTAAAAAGATATATTTAAAAATTATTATTTACTTGTAATGTACTTATTTTATAAGCATTTCTCTCTCCATCTCCCTCCCTGCTCCTCCACTGAACAATTTAAAAAATAATAAAATCCTTGTTACAAATATTCGTAGTCTAGCAAAACAAATTCCCACGTGGACCATGTTCAGAAATGTATGTTTCATCCTGTCTCTTAAGTCCATCATCTGTCTTTCACGAGGAAGGTGGCATGTTTCATCTTCAGTCCTCTTGGCTCATGGCTTTTCATTGCTTTTATCAGAGTTTTAAAGTCTTTTAAAGTTGTTTTTCTTTGTAATATTGTTTTCATTATATAAATTGTTCTACTTCTATTCACTTCACCTTGAATCAGCTCATGAAGACTTTCCAATTTCTTCTAAAAGTGTCCATTTTGTCTTTTCTTATAGAACAATAATAGTCCAAAGCATATACCATGATTTGCCTAAGGCAGGGGTGGGGAACCTGTGACTTTGAGGCCATATGTGGCCTTGAGGGTGCAGGTTTCCCACCTTTGGGCCCTCAGCATTCTGTGTTAGGTAGACATGCCCTTAGTTTCCCATTTTGGGCTACTATGAAAAGAGTTGCCATGTATATTTTTATACATATAGGTCATTATCCTCTTTCTTTGATCTTTTTGGGGCATAGATCTAGAAGTGGTAGAATTGGGTCAAAAACACAGTAAACTCTCTAGGCGCAGTTCCAAATTGAAAAAATTACATTTTTATAAGGAATTCTAGGAATCCAAAGGAACTTCCAACAAAGTAGAAAACATTTTGAGTAGGATTAAAGAACAGAAAAACCTAAATGATAACATTATGGGAACAAACCTTAGTTCACCTGGACAGAAGGATGGAATAGACAAGGAGTTTAGGACACAGATCACTAACCTGGCATGCAAAGATGATATTGCTGTGATGGAGAATTTCAAGAATTCATATATGTTGCTGGCAATCTGCCAAAAGCAGAACAGTTGATAAAATTTTGACTTGACTTAATGAAAGCAAATCCTTCAACAGGCATGGGAATTATTTTGGCACAGCCACTGGTCCAGATCTTATCCAGAGGGACAGGTAGGAACAAGCACTGTAGGAAATTCTTCCCCCACTTTCAACCTTCCTATCAGTGCTCCTTTCCCTTTTCCCTCTTCTGGCTGGACAATGACCATTTCTTCCCCACCATGTGCACCACTTCCGGAAGGAACCCAGAATTCTCATTTCACTCCAGCCTCCAGGCATACACCCTCTTTCCCAATGGTGGTGAATTGGGTCCCTCCAACACCACCCCTCCTTCTTGGCTGGATGGACATGTCCACTCACATTCCTTGCATAGGCAAGTAATTATCAACTATAAACTCTTTACTAAGATGGAGGACCACTGGGCCTTAGCACTTGTCCTGCCACTATACTCTGCTCCACTCAGATTAATAATCTGAACTGCAACTATGTCTTCCAGAACCCCAGGCACTGCTATCTGACCTTACAAGTACCCTAAGACAATAGAAGAAGAAAATGGCTGATGATAGAGGGACTGCAAAGAGACAAGTGCATTAAAATAGTGTTGATGGAGCTATGAACTGATCTAACCACTCTGGAAAACAATTTGCGAGAAAAAAACATAAAAATGTTCATACCCTTCGACCCAGTATCCCACTATTGGACATATACCCCAAGGAGGTAGAAAATGAAAAGGCAAGAAAATTCCAAATATACCAAAATATGTTTGTGGATCTCCAGGATCTTCTCTTAATTAAACATCTCCATTTACTAAAAGTGAATTTCCTATGATGTGGTCTCCTGTCCCCTAACCTGTTACCTTAGTCACCTTCCTCTGGATGCACTCCAGTTTGTGATTGTCCTTTCTAAAATGTGGCACCTGTAACTGAATACAATATTCCAGATGTAGCCTGATCATGGTAGAAAACACCAGGGTTTCCTTTTTCTGGGCCATCTGCCTGACTTCCGGTGTTTTGTTGTTGTTATTTCAGTTATGTCTGATTCTTCACATCCCCATTTGGGGTTTTCTCGGCAAAGATCCTGGAGTGGTTTGCCATTTCCTTATCCAGCTCATTTTACAGATGAGGAAACTGAGGCAAACAAGGTTAAGTGACTTGGCCAGGCTCACACAACTAGTTTGTGTCTGAGGCCAGATTTCAACTCAGGAAGAAGAGTCTAGGGCCAGCATTCTATCCACTGCACATGAGCTTTTTTGGGCCGTCATATCACACTGTTAATTCATCTTGAGTACAATAAAAGACCAAGACCATTTTCATATGTCTAACCACCCTTCATTTATCTTCACCCTCTGAAATTCAAATTCAGCCTCAGACTCAGACAAGTTGTGTGATCCTAGGCAAGACACTTAACCTCTATTTGCCTCAGTTTCCTCATCTGTAAAATGATATAACACTTACATCTCAGGGTTGTTGTGAAAATAAGATGACATATTTGTAACACGCTTTGCAAACTTTAAAATATGATATAAATACTAGTTGGAGAAGTGGCTGATTGTATGAACTCGAAGAACAGTCACTAAAAGCCCAATATCAACTCAGAAGGAAATCTCTAGTGTAATTTCCCAGCACTCTCGCCTTTGCTCTGTGCTGTTTTTAGTGACTTAGATGAAAGCATAGAAAGTGTACTTGTCAAATTTGCTGATCATATAAAACTTGGAAAAATATTTAAAACGTTGGATGTCTGTCAGGATCCAAGATGATCTCAAAAGACTAAAAAGTTAGCTGAACCTAACAAAATGATTTTTAACAGAGAACATTTAAAGTCCTACAGTTAGGTCAAAAAAATTACCTTTAGAGGTCAAGATGGATGAGGGGTGCTTAGACAACAGTGCATATGAAAATGGTCTTGGTGTTTCAGTGTTCTCAAGATCAATCAATAGTAACATCAATAATGATTAAGATGAATTAGTTTTTTTGTTGTTGTTCAGTCATTTCAGTCGTGTCTGACTTTGTGACCCCATTTAGGGTTTTCTTGGCAGAGATACTGGAATGGTTTGCCATTTCCTTCTCTAGATCATTTTACAGATGAGGCCAACAGGGTTAAGTGACTTGCCCAGGGTCTCATAGCTATTAAGTGTCTGAGGCTGGATTTGAACTCAGAAAGATGAGTCTTCCTGACTCTAGGTCAGACACTCTATGCACTATAGCGCCACCTAGCTGCTCCTTTTGTTTCAGATACTTCTGATTGTATTAAGGAAAGGTGCTTTTATTTCTATGATTTGAGTATATTTGAACATAACTGCTTTCTACGTTTTGTCCGACATCTTTTCTATCTCCATTTAAAATTCTAATTTTTTTTTCAAATAACAAACATATTTTTTCTCTTTTGCACTTCTTTCCCATAATTAAAAAAAAAAAAAGACCAAACCCTTGTAACAAATATGCCTGGTAAAGCAAAACTGATTCATGTATTGACCACGGCCAAAAATAGATAGAATCCATCGCCTCTATCAGCAGGTAGATACCATGCTTCCTCAATGGCCTTCTGGGTTCTAAGTCTATTGATATGATGTCAGTCAGTCAGTCAATAAGTGTGTAATCATGTAATTTATTATTTTGTTATTAATATAATTTATTATATTAATGTTGAGCTATCATTGCATTCCCGATATAAATCCAAACTGGTTATAGTGAAAATTAAACAAAACATATTACTGTAGCTTCTTTGCTACCATTTAATATTTTTGCAACCACACTCATTAATGCTATTGCTCTATAGTTTTCTTCTGTGTTTTCGTACTTTTTTTCTCTCTGGTTTAGCTATGAGAGTCATAGTTGCTTCATTTATTTATTTATTTATTTTTATTTATTTATTTGTTTATTTGTTTGTTTGTTTATTTATTTATTTATTGGGTATGGATTGGGGTTAAGTGACTTGCCCAGGGTCACACAGCAAGTAAGTGTCAAGTGTCTAAGGCCAGATTTGAACTCAGGTTCTCCCGCCATATTTGTTTCATGGGATGAATCAGGTAATACACCTTCCTCCCCTTAGGGTGTGAATATAGCACTAGAGTTATTTATTCTTTACGTGTTTGATAGAATTCACTTCAAAATCCATCTGAACTAGGTTGTTTTCCACCCCTCACTTTGGGATTTTACTTGAGACTTCCTGGAATTCTCTTCTTAATATCAAATGGTTTAAATTCTCCATCTCCTATTTTATTAATCTGAGTATTTTATATTTTCATAAATGTCCATCCATTTTATTTAAGTTTCTTCACATAGAATTCTAAACCAAGACTTGAAGGAATTTCCTCAAAGCAAAGACACAAAGCAAGTTATTGTAAGAGCTAGACCTAGAAACCAGACCCCCAATCCAGGGTTCTATCTTTGTTTAAAATCACAGCAGACTGCTTCCCTCTTACAGAAGGTGGATACTGTTGTAAGGGATAAGCTGGACACACATACACACTTTTCCAGCAAATATTTGGGCTCTACCAAAGGTCAAATAGGCCCTGGGTTTCAAAGCCTGTGCCAACAGAATTCAAACTCTCTTTGGTCTCAGAGAAGCTGGAAAGCCTTGAAATATAGGCTTGATGATGCACTATATGTCTGTCACCTGAGGCCAGCCTGGCTAAATTCAGAGAGGCCCATCACCCTTCTGAATGGCTAGGCACTTGGTGATTTTTTTTTCCAGTGATAGTAACTAAAAAAAGGCTATTGCATAAGGCACAGAGAACTTGCAATCTGCAATGGAGGAGGGAGTGCCTACACCAGTGAAAATCAAAGAACCTTGCAGTATTTGGCTCTTATTTCAAAAATGCTTCCTTTTGATTTATGGACCATAACTTTACCACTGGGGTGGGGGAAGGAAGAGAAGGGAACAAGCATTTATTAGGCATCTACTATATGCCACATGCTGTGCTAAGTGCTATACAGATATTATCTATTTGCTCCTCACAACAACCTTGTGAAGTTGGTGCTATTATTATCCCCATTTTACAGCTGAGAAAAGAGGTTATGTGACTTCTCCAGAGTCACATAGCTAGTAAGTGTTCTGAGGCCAGATATAAATTCAGGTCCTCCTGATGGTATCCACTGAGCCACCTACCTGCCTCTAATATAAGACATATGGGATCAATTCCATACGTGGAATAGCCAAAGAACAGGGATCCACTGGGGTTCATGCAGGCAGTAATAAATAATGTGCAACCCTGACTCTAAGGGAGGAGTCAAACAGTCCAGGGGCGTGTGTATTTACAGTGGCAGTTGGGTATCCAGCCCGATTATTCCTGAGTAAAGCAGGTCCACTCCTCACCCTGCCGCATATCAGATGTAGGTTATCTACATCTGAGCCTTCTATGGATTGAGATAGTGCTTAACCTAGGAGGTCACATGAGGTAGCAGGCTCTACTTGACCAAAGGAAAAAGACTCTGGGACTGGCCTCAGTTACTTTCACAATGAAAACCACCTTTGGACTTTTAGAACACATTTTTACTTTCACTGTGGAATGAATCTCTCTGTTGGTTAGAGATCTTTATCAGCTGAGGCCTACAGAGCTACTTGGAACTTTCAACCATGCCCTATCAAAATCCACACTCCAAGAGTGGTTAATAGATAATGTTAACTTGAAAGGAGTTCTCTGGTGGAGTTTTGAGAACTCTGGCCTTGCCTCTATTTTTTTCAACACTTAAAACCCCCAACAATTTAGATGAAGATAAAAACAAACTATAGCTTAGGAGGGGCAGATTTCAGATCCAGAAATACTTCCACATACTGAAAAACTGGACTGAGTTTTAAAAAAAAGATGAAAATTAAATAGTAATAAATTCTACTGCTCAAAAAATCAACAGAACAACCATAGATTGAGAGAAACATGCCTGGAATACAGTTCTGGGGAGGGGGGGAGGAGGGAAACCTGGGATTCTAGAGTCCTGACAGTTTATCATGAATTAGTGTTGTGGCATAGTAGCAAAAAAAAAAAAAAAAAGCTAATATCATCTTTGTTGTTGTTCATTTGTTTCAGTTGTGTCACACATTGTGCTAACTGCTATATAAATGTTATCTGTTTGGGCTTCACAACAACCTTGTGAAGTTGGTGCTATTATTATCCCCATTTTACAACTGAGAAAAGAGGTTATGTGACTTGTCCAGAGTCACATAGCTAGTAAGTGTTCTTAACCCCATTTGGGTTTTTTTTGGCAAAGATATTGGAGTATTGCTATTACTATTTCCTTCTCCAGCTCATTTTATTGATGAGGAAATTGAGGCAAGCAAACTGGGTGAAGTAACTTGCCCAGAGTCACACAGTTAGTAAGTTTCTGAAGCTAGATTTGAACTCAGGAAGATGAGTCTTCCTGATCCCAGGACCAGCATTCTATTGACTGTGCCACCTAGTTGCCCCTAATGTCACCTTGGGTTATTTTTAATAGAATCTATTGTGTCAAGAATGGCAGAGGAGGTAGCCTTAGCCCAGGTCTGATTATAGTTGGAATATTTATGTTTCGCTCTGGGTGTCATGTTTTAAAAGGGACATTTCCAAAGTTATTTGGATCAAGAAGAAGATAACCAGGAAGATGAGACTGAAAGCCATGACATGCAAGGATAGTCTATAAGAACTAAGGATATTTAATTCAGAGAAGATAAGGCATGAGGGAGGGGTAATATAGTAGATGTATTCATATATCTGACTGTCATATGATTGGGAGACTAGACTTATTCAGCTTTACTCCAAAGACAAAACTAGAGCCAGTGGATTGAAAGGTTCAGAGAGACAGATTTCAATTCAACAGAAAAGCCTTCTACAAGTTAGCACCATCTGACAATTTAATTTGCTGCTTTGATAGGTAGTGCCCATCTCTGAGCATGGTGCCTGGCACATAGTAGGCAGTTAATGAATGTTGATTAATTGATTGATTGGTTGAGTTCCCCATCACTGGATTTGTTGTTAGGGAAAAGGTCTCACAGGGTGACCACTTGTCAAGGGATGTTGTGGTTGGAAGGCTGACCTCTGAGCCCCTTCCAGCTTTGAGAGACTAGCCATTCTATAAAATTTGCTTCTCAGAGATGATGTTTCAGCCTGACAGCCCAATCCGGGTTATTCTGCATTAAACGGTGCCTTGAAATGAAGACCTGTCATTCTTTCCCCTGCATCCTAGCAGGTGACTAAGACAGGATCTTACTACCACCTAGCGGCAAAAAGCCCTACATGCACCACATGAAAAGACTACTGTCTCTTCCTCTCAATCATCCATAGATCATAGGCTTCAAATATGGAAGGAGCTTTAGAGATCAACTAATCTATTCCCTCAGGGGAACTGAGGCCCCAGGAGGTCACCTACAGTTGTACATGTTACGTGACTCTAAACCCTCATTTTCCCTCATTTGGGCCCAAATCCCAACTCTCTGAGGACAGGACTTTTAATATTTATTTTTACATAAAGGGACAATACTAGTGGAGGAGCTAAGGATAAAACCAAGGTCTCTTGACTTCTGTACTGGAGCCCTTTAAAAAAATGTTTTACTGAAAACATTGAACATCGATACAACCAACTAAACTTGCTTGTATTTTTACTTTAAATGGATTAATATCAAAGCATAAATGGTCATAATTTTTGTGGTCATTCTTTCCAAATCAAAATCTTCATTAGGAATTTTTGTCTGGACTATTGCAACAACCTCCTAATTAGACTCCCTTCTTCAGGTCCCTTCCCTCTATTATCCATCCTCCATATAGCTGCCAAAGTGATTTTCCTAAAGTTCAGGTCTGATCAGGAAGGACCATTATTTGAACTATATGTAATCCTTTAAAAAATGTCTGTTCTACTGAAATTATATGATTTATATAATTTTTTTCTTTTTAAAATTAAATTATTTTTATCTATTAATGAAAATTCATCTTCTCTTCTTACTGCCTCACTTCCACTGAAAAAAGAAGGAAAAAGAAAACCTTTATAATAAATATGCATAGTCAAGCAAAAAAAAAATTCAAAATTGCCAATGTCTAAAAAACATCTCAGTCTATATCCTGTGTCCATCACCTCTCTATTAGAAAGTGAGTAGCATTTTACATCTTGAACCCTCTGGAATCATGATTGGCCAATATGTGGATCAGAGTTCCAAAGTATTTCAAAGTTGTTTGTCTTTTAATTGTTATTGCATAAATTATTCTCCCAGTTCTGCTCACTTCACTATTCAGCAGTTCATACAAATCTTGCCAGGTTTCTCTCTAACATCTCCATCATTTCTTACAGCACAATAGTATTTCATCCCAATCATACACATAAAGTTTTCAGTCATTCACCAATGGATGGGTATCTCCTTAGTTTCCAGTTCTTTGTCACCATAAAAAAGAGCTGCTATAAATATTTTTATATATATGGGTCCTTTTCCTTTTATCTCTCTGGGGTTAATAGACCTTGGAGTGTTATTACTGAGTCAAAGTGTATGCACAGTTTAATAACTTTGAGGGTATAGTTCCAAATTGCTCTCCAGAATGACTAGATCAGTTCACAGTTTTATCAACAGTATATTAATATACTTGTTTTTCCCGAGTCCTTCCAGCATTTGTTGTTTTCCATTTTCATCTACTTTTGCCAATTTGATGGATGTGAGGTAGGACCTCAGAGTTGCTTCAACTTGCATTTCTGTAATTAGTAGGGATTTGAGCCATTTTTTTTTTCATATGACTATTGACAGCTTAGATTTATTCCTCTGAAAACTGCTTGTTTATATCCTTGGACTATTTGTCACTTGGGGAATGACTTTTGTAAGTTGGAATCAGTATCTCATATAAAAATGAGAAATAAGCCCTTTATTAGAGAAATTTACTCCAAAGGTTTTCCCCAGTTACCTGTTTCTCACCTAAGTTTAGCTACATTGGTATTGTTTGAGCAAAAACTTATTAATTTTATGTAATCAAAATTGTCCATTACCTCCTGTGATCATTTTTATCTTTTATTTGGTAATAAGCTCTTCACTTATCCATAGATCTGACAGACTTTTTTTTTTTCCTTATTCCTCTAATTTGTTAATGTTACGCTCTGTGTCTAAGTCACATACCCAGTAGGAGCTTGGTATAAAGTGTGAGGTGTTGGTCTATGCCTAGCACCCACCATACTGCTTTCCAGTTTTCCCAGCAGTTTTTGTTGAACAATCACTTCTTGCTCCAATAACTGGGATCTTTTGGGTTTATCGAATACCTGATTACTGTGCTCATTTGTTTCTATATATTGTGTACCTAATCTGTTGCACTGACTTCTCCACTTCTTATCCACTACCAAATAATTCTGATGATTATTTGTCTGTAGTATAGTGTGAGATATGGTACTGCTCAAGCCCCTCTTCCTTCCCACTTCTTTTTCATTAATTCCCTTGAGATTCTTGACCTTTTGTTCTTCCAGCTGAATTTTATTTTTTCTAGCTCTACAAAGTAATCATTTGGTTTTTTGACTGGAATGGCCCCGAATAAATTAATTTAGGTACTGTTGTCACTTTTTTATATTGTCTTTGTCTACTCATGAGCAATTAATATTTCTTCAAACTATTTAGAACTCTATTTGTGTAGATCATTTTATAGTTATATTCATGTAGTTCCTGTCTGTGTTTTAGAAGGTAGACTCTTTTGTTCTTTTGGTAGCTATTTTAAAGAGAATTTCTCTTTTTTTCTCTTCCTGCTGAATTTTGTTGGCAATATACAGGAATGATGATGATTGATCTGGGCTTATTTTATATCTTTTGATGTTGCTGAAGTTATTGTTTCAATTAATTTTTTAGTTGACGAGTTAGCTAAGTAAACTGTCATATCCTTTGAAAAAATTATAATTTTGTTTCCTTTACCCATGTTAATTACCTTAATTTTTTTTCTTTTCTTATTATAGTTGACATTTCTAGCACTATATCTAATAGTAATGATGAGAATGAATATCCTTAATGTCAGACATGAAGGCTATGTGGATGATTTTATGAATCAATTAATATCAAACTATCAAAGACCACATGGCAGGATAAGATACCAGACACTGAGGTCCTTTT
Source organism: Vombatus ursinus (assembly GCF_900497805.2). Lineage (NCBI taxonomy): Eukaryota > Metazoa > Chordata > Mammalia > Diprotodontia > Vombatidae > Vombatus > Vombatus ursinus. The sequence continues at coordinate 33,348,898 of NW_020954641.1, forward strand.
TTTCTTTCTTTCTTTTTTTTTTTTTTTGGTGAGGGAATTGGGGTTAAGTGACATGCCCAGAGGCACACAGCTAGTAAGTGTTATGTGTCTGAGGCCGCATTAACTCAGGTCCTCCTGGCTCCAGGGGCAGTGCTCTATTCACTGTGCCACCTAGCTGCCCCATTGAGGTTTTTTCTTGAAATAAACTGCCAAGTATTCAAACTCTACTGCAGAAAGGGCAACTCTGATGGTCTAGCCACGTTGTTCTAATGCCAAATGTACATTTGCCGAAACAGACTATTTTATGGAAAACTCACACAGGGCAAGAGCTCACATGGTGGTCAGAGAAAGTGATACAAGGACACTCTCAAGGTCTCTCTTAAGAACTTTAGAATTGATTGTGTAACATGGGAGACACTGGCACAGGACCACCCAGCTTGGCTGTCAGAGAAGGTGCTGTGCTCTATGAGCAAAGCAGAATTGAAGTAGCTCAAAAGAAATGTGAGATGTGCAGATTTAGAGAATCCATCCCAAATGTTCACATGGATTATTTGTGCCCGACCTGTGGTAGAATATTACAAGTTCCTATTGGTCTGATCAGCTACAGCCGGATATACTGTAACTTGACTCTGAGACAGTGATGTCACTTTGGTCCTCTTTGAGAATGAAGGACAACAATAAAATTAATGTACACATATTGGGGGTACATGCTGATTCTTTTTTTTTCTTTACTGATAAGTAAAATTTAATACATAATTTAAATTTTGTATTATGTGTATGATTTTTAGAAGTTTGGACACCACTGTCATAGCAGAGAGCTTCAGAATCAAGAATATCTGTTTGGAGTCTTTTCTCTAACACACACTGGCTACGAGAACCCAGCCAAATCATTTGTCTCATTGCCTCCAAGCAACTCTTAAAACTTTAAGGTGCAGATTGCTCTGGATCAGTACAGGAAGTTACCTGCATTACAATTTACACATCCCTTCGCTCCTCCCCACCCTCAAAATGGTTGTAGTTAATGTGCATTACCTTCTTCTGGTTCTGCTCTCTTCTCTTTGTACTATTTCATGAAGATCTTCCCAGATTCTTCTGCTGGTTGGTTTTAATTGCACTATGCCATTCCAATCCATTTAGGTTTTTCATATGTGTGTGTGTGTGTGTGTGTGTTTTGCAATTTCATGAAATGCTGTTATGAAAAACTTTTAGTACCTTTTAAAATATTTAATAACATTTTCAGAGTATAAGGATATTTATTTTTGTGACTTCTTCTGCAAACTGCCAGATTGTTCTCCAAAAATATTATACAAATTTGCAGTTCTACCAGCAATGACTGAGGGCACCTATTTTTCCCTATTCCTGCCAGCATTGTGTCATTGCTTTCAATTATTTTTTGCCTTTTTGATGGGTGTGAAGTGGTACGTCATTGTTGTTTTAATCCCTGCCATTTGATTAGGGAAGTCAAACATTTTTCAAGTGATTATTAGCAGTTTCTATTCCCTCTTTTGAATATGATCTGTTCATGTCCTTTGACCATTTATTTATAATATCATGAACTGGTAATTAACTACTCACTGTGACTTAACGGCTTGTTATATGTTTTAGAAGTCAAGCTCTTATCTGCTATATTTGCCACCAATGTTTTTCCCAATCTGTTAGTTTTCTTTTAATTATATGAATTTTTGCACAGAAATTAATTTTTATGCAGTGAAGCATAACTATCTGTATATGTATATCTATATCCCCATGAAGATCTACACCTGCCAAACATCTTAGTCTTAAAAGAGTTGCCTAGAGCCACAGAGCTGAAATGACTTGACTAGGGTCACACAGCTAGTGTGTGTCAGAGGCAGCACTTGAAACTAGGTATTCCATGGGGCAGCTAGGTGGTGCAGTGGATAGAGCACTGGCCCTAGATTCAGGAGGACCTGAGTTCAAATCTGGCCTCAGACATATAACACTTACTATCTGTGTGACCCTGGGCAAGTCACTCAACCCCATTGCCTAACCAAAAAAAAAAAAAAGAAACTAGGTATTCCTGACTCTGAGGCTAGCTCTCTATCCAGTACTCCATGTTCTCTCTCTCTCTCCTTCTTTTCTCTTTTCCCTCTCACCCTCTTTTTTTCTCTCTCTTCTCTCATTTTTATTTTTCTCTTTTCTCTCTCTCCACACACAACACAATATACATTTCTGTGCGTGTGTGTGTGTGTGTGTGTTCAGTCCATCCATTTCCCATAAGATTAACAAATTTACTCGGGGAAATTGGTTGGCAAAGGCAAAGTCCTCCTCTGCCTCCTGGAGCCCTTCTCAGTGTGCCTTTCCCAAACCGCACCTATGTCCTTCAGGGTTTAAGTGGATAACGGAAATACGTTTTCAGACGCGAAGAAAGGCAGATTACTAAACGTGAGGCCTTGTGGTCTTTCGTCTCCCAAAGGCCCGAGTGGACAGACCTGAGCAACCGAGTGCCAAAGCACACCTCCCCCAAAGTATCAGGCCCTGCTGTTTGTCCTCAGTTCCCGAAGAGAACCGGTAACATCACAAGGGTGAGGAGAAGGCTTTGGAGCACTTACAGTTCTTCTTCAAAAGGGAACAGGGAGGAACAGCTAGGTGGCGCAGTGGATAGAGCACCGGCACTGGGGTCAAAAGGACCCGAGTTCAAATCTGGTCTCAGACCAGACACTTGACACTTACTGTGTGACCCTGGGCAAGTCACTTAACTCCAATTGTTTCACCAAAAAATAAAAATAAAAAATAAAAATTTTTTAAAAAGAATTAAAAAAATGGGAGCGGGGATATGGCCTTGAACCCTAATCCCCATCTTTCCCACAGGTAATGGGGGAGCTGATGTTCTTCATCTTCCAATATTCTAGGAAAAAAAAAAAAGTAGTGGATGCACTATCTCTTCCTTATCTAGGAATCTGAGTGCACAGGAGTGTGGTTTCTGAAGGTACTCCTAGTTCTAGCCTATTCCTCTTTATATACCACCTCCTCTTTTTATGTGTACAAGGTGTGCACAGTACATGATTTTGGTTTTGCCCTTGGAGGTTACATGTTCCCATGTTTCATAACACACTAAATTACATACATGAGTATCTCTGGATGTGGCTCACAAGGATCTAGATATTTCTACCATCTCATCCTCCTACCTCCTCCAAGGAAGACTTTGATTCCTGTCAGGAGGGGAAGCAGGAGGTTGGGGTCAGAGAATGGTCACTCTACTCTCCTCAGAGAGAGGGAATACTGGGCTAGAAATATATCTATCTGTTCCCTTAAATATTATTCCTTTAATAGGGGAGAGATGTCCCAAACTATATATATGTATATCCAAGGCTTGACTCCCTTCCCACCAAATGCCATTTCCACAATGAATACACATAGCAGATAAACCCATTTATCCAAGTCAATAGCAAAAACAGAAATCAGAAAAAGTACATGTAGAGTTTATACTAGACAATAGAGTGAATAAGCTCTCCCACTGAGAACAAGATACCTCAGGTTCAAGATAACTGAAACTCAAGAGAATCTCAGATCTTATCCAAGGGGATATTCTTTGAAGTCTTTAGTCTAGTAAGCTAGAGATGATAGAGATTGCTAGCTTCTCCCCAGAGCCTTTTTCCCTTCATGAACCTAAAGAGGGACTGGAATTGTGCATCTTCTCTCTTGATTCTGGAAGCCAGAAGAAAAACTAGGGTTCTTTCTTTTCTTCCCCTCGTGAAAGCACATGGTATTGAGTCATCAATCACCACCAACGAGGAAAGAGCCCAGTGCAACTGGCCCTTTGAGCCAAGCCTCATACATGCTTTCTATATTGCCTGTCCCCTGGCTATGCTGCTTCAGTCTCTGGATTCCCCTACAACTCCAACTCATCTCCCAGCTACCAACCCACGCAAGGGAACTTTCCTTCCCTTACCTCTTTATCTAACTGACTCCTATCTTGTGTCCTATCTTTCAACTGGTGAAAGATGCAGGGAAGGGGGTGGGGGGGAGGGCCACAGCATGATATTCTGCAGAAAGCATTGGATTTACAATAAGGAAACCCGAGTTCAAATTTTAATTTTGATGTTTTCTAACTCTTTGATCACTGGCAAATCAAGTAACTCTCTGATTCTGTTTCTTCATCTGTAAAATAGGGATGAAAATGATGTGGTTTAGGGGTTCAGGAGTCCTGGGACCCCAAAATCACAACATGCGGGTCCTGCCAGAAAGAATTCGACCCAAGCCTTCTTTCAGCCAAAGACAAGGTTTATTAGAACATCCATCATATTGGGCAGACTCTTAAGGAGTCCGAACATTAGTAAGCTATTGGCTAGATTTTAAGAATCTGAGCAATGGCTAGCAGTGGGATTATAAGAATCCCAGCATCTTAATGGAGACAAGATGGACCTTATATACAGAATGCCTGTGGGAGGGATCTAGGAGTGGCCAAGTAGTTTGGGGTGACTGGAGGAGGGGTCTAAGGAGATCTAGATGGGAGGGGAAATGGCCAGGGGCCATAGGGAGGTAAGACAATGGAGGGGAGATGGTGAGTAGCCACAATGAAAGGCCAGATGATGGGATTACAGCCTCAGGCGACGCCAGAGATTTGGCCATGTGGGAAAGTCCAGGGTTTTTCCTTTCTGGGGCCTAGATACCATCCTCATCAAAAATACTTTTAGGTATTTCAGAGGTGAGTCCTATCATGGCAGTCAAGGTGAGGGAGGGCAGCTTATACCCATGGACCCACTACATGACAGCAAGAGCAGTAACAGCAGCTCTCCTGACCTTCTGACCAACTCAAGTTTGCCCCAGGCCTTGACACCGGGGAAAAATCCATAGAAAACTGTCCCTTTCTCCCTAAAATCCGCCAATCTCTACCCTCCTGCTGAATCTTTGGCCCAGAATGCCCTTCCCCTTTGAAATGCCCCATGTTTCACAACACACCAAATTAGCGCCCTGCTCCTTTTACTAAATGAGATAGGATTATTTCGATGATGATCCGGAAATAACTGAAAAGGCAATTAATCAAATCACAAGATCACAGGGCTACAGCTAAAAGGCACCTCATAAGTGATCTAGGCCACTCATTTTAACTACAAAGCCCAAAGTTAAGAAACTTGGCTTTGGCCACACAGCTCATAATTATCCAAAACCAGAGAATACGGCTTCTCTTACTCCAGACGTAGTGCTCTTTCCTCCCTACCTAGACCGATTCCCTATCCCTCTTACCTCCTACATTTAATGGCAATTTCCCTCTAAATAAGTGATTTTAAAAAATCAATTAACCACTACACCTGGGGAGGGAAGACATAAATCAAACATGGAAATTCTACAGTCTAATGAGATTAATTGAAGGATATTCTATGTAGTCAGTAGAGGTCTCTGGAGGCCTGGAGATTAGATCAGACTACGCTTAGTTAGGTCTGTGTCTCAAGTTGGTTCTCTGCTAGTCATCGAAGTAGCACAGAAGCCTGTGGTCTCAAATCACCTAGTGGGGTTTGGTAACTCCTAGATGTCTCAGGAGGCTTATGGCACTAAAGATAGGGTAGCAGCCTTCCAGATGGGGTACCAACATCAACAATGGCTAGAGGGAAAGGGGAAGTACAGGGACCAGAGCAATAGAACCTGCTTTCCCTTTTTATTCCAGAAAAGGTTTCATCGAGGACACAGTAGTGTTTCGATTTCCTAATTCTCAGAGATTTTAGGGCAGTGATTGGCTAAATGAGATGGAGAGCATAGTATCAGAAGACTCATCTTTCTTATTACCTGATTAGGATTCAGAAATTTGTTATCTATAGAAACTAGGGTGCTAAAAAAAAAAAAAACAAGAAAAAAACCTACTTCATTTGGGCTAAAATTAGCAATTTACAATGCTAAATTTCATTAGCATTCTAATTTTGGAAATAGGGAGCCATCTTCCCAGCAGTTTAGCATAAGGTAACATCAGGTAACTGAGTAAAGATTGTACAAGTAAACAGCATAATCAGTAAGAACTAAACAAAGATATTTTCTCTCTAAATAACTTGACAAATCACCAAGGAGGACAGCCTTAAGGTATATTCTTTTAATTAACTGACAACAAAGTCTTCACTTTAAGGCCACACAACTTTCCCTTTATACATTTTTGCAAGCAACATCAATTCATTTCCCTAGGTTAGCTTTTGTAGGGCTAGAAGTCCTAAATAATAGACACATTCTTATGTCCATTAAGGACAGCGATATGGGCAAACAGACTATGGATTATGTAATGTATTGTCAAAGCCAAAATTTAGATGACCCTAATCACACCCATTTAGTCCCACTTCCTTCAAGACCATCTTGAGGGCAGGAACAGAATCATATAGAGCTATGTGACCTCGTGCAAATTTCTTTCCTCTCCTGGGGCAGCAGTCTCCTCATTTAAAGAATAAAATAAATGAAGGCATTGGAATTGATGATCACTTTTAATTCTAGAGACCTTTGTTTTTCCCAAAGGGCTACACCTATAGTAAGTCCTCAATAAATATTGATGCTTGGCAAAGTTATTTAAGCTCAGTGCTGGTAAGAAAAAAAAATGTAAAACAAATTCTCATACAGTTAAGTTCTTTATTTCGAGTAATTCTCAATTTTTTACACAACCAACATTCAGATTATTTTTCATCACATTCTCCTTCATTCCCATGTTCCTGTAACATAGGTATCATTTTTCCCATTTCCTAGATCAGGAAGTTAAGTCACAAGGGAGGTAAGTAGATCACAGGGAGAGATAAAACTGGACATATCTCCTCTCTCCCAGGAATAAATAGAAATTGTCCTATTTAAGCTCTAGATTCAGAACTCAAATAGCATAGCACATTATAAAACATCTGTTTACCAAGTAATAAATATATCACAGTACAACGGTTCTAATTCTATATGAAGGCACATTCTTAGGCCATGAACACACTGGCCCTAAATGTAAATTCATGATCTAGAGCAGAGGTTCTTAACGGGTTTTTTGTGTCATGGCCTCATTTGGCAATTTGGTGAAGCCCATGGACCCCTTCACCCCTTCTCAGAATAATGTTTTTAAATGCATAAAATAAAAAGGAAACCAATGCTATTGAAGTAGAGATGTAGATTATTTCCCCCATCCAAATTAATGGACCCAAGGTTAAGAATCTCTGATGCAGGGAGATTGAATCAATTAGGTAGATCATTAAAAACAAACAAACAAACAAAAAAAAACAACCAAACAATTTAAATCCTTATACTACATACAAACAGGATATATATGTTTGGTTCTCCAGGTCCCTGGATATGGCAGCCAGGTCAGTAACAAAAACATAGGAGGAAATAAACAGTCCATAAAATCTAAACTTTTTTTGGTATTGTTTTATATAAGATCACCCCCCAAAAGCATTTAGTTTCTCCCATTCCAGGTCTCCTGTCATGGAGCCTAATCAGCCATTTAGGGCTCAAGGTCTGGGCAAAATAAATAATACCTAAGACATGTAGCCAATTTAAAAATATTTATAGAGTAATAAATACACCACAGTGCAACAGTGCAATTAATGGCTCAGAGTCAATACAAAGGCACAGTCCACTAAGTCCCACCCAAGGATTCATATCTCATCTTTCCCAAACAACTGCTGTCTCAAAATCTAATAAATCTTAATCTTGCCACATAGTTCACGGGAACAGGGATTCTGCTAGTCATTTAAGAGGCCAAAGTGAGCAGGAGCACTGGGTATTCCAGAAGGGTTTAAAGGAAGAGAAAGGAATGAAGATTGTGACCAGCAGGCATGATAAGGTCAAGTGTAGGTTTTTTCAAAGACAGAAGAGCTAGGGGTGAATAAAGCCAGAGGACGAAAGAATCCAGAAGGCTGCTTTAGTAAGCATTGTTCCACAAGCTGCCCCAGATTTGAACTGCCCCAGAATGGCCATGGCAGATCCCAGCCAGCCTCACCAGCATTTGGCCCCAAGCTCCCAGAGCTTACATTTTTTCTCTTTTCATTTGTCCTGTTAAGGGCAGCACTCCCTTCCAGCATCATCACAACCCAGTGAGACTTAGGGCACCATTCATTGGTTATCCTCACCCTCGTTCTCAGCTCTCGGCAGGACCCCTGCATGGCACATGCTGGTAAAGGGCTTTCCCCAGAGAGTTTGAACTGCCCACCTACATTGTTATTAGTGGATTTGGTCAGGCATGGTTCTAGCGCCCTCTGCTGGTAAAAGTGGAAGCTGCAGGCCAGGTTAAGAGAGGCAGGCAGCAGACTGGGAGGAATGAACATTGGTCTAGGAATCAGCTGGAGTCTGATCCCAGTTCTGCTACTGAGTAGCTGTGTGATCTTGGAGATGTCACTAATCCACTCTGAGCCTCAGTTTCTTTAACTCTAAAATGGGAATAATATTTGAAATTGCTTGAATCACAAGGTTGGGAAGAAAGTGCATTGAAAACCTTAAAGTGCTATGGAAATATGAGCTCTTATCATTGTTATTGAGAACCAGAATGGTCAACAGAGAGGGGAATGGTCTTGGAGTAAGGAAGATGTGGGTTCAAGGCCAACCTCTGACACATACCAGCCATGAAAGGGGAATCTATACTAGAAGCTCCCTATGCTGATGAAATCACAGGTCTGAACTCCCACTCCCCCCAAAATTATCATTAATACTGATAGCACTAAGCTATCAGTATTAATAGCTTAGCATAGTGCCTGGTACATAGTAGGCACTTAATGTCTATTGATTAATACAAACAATAGTACTCATACTCCAATTCTCTATAACAGGCTATGAATCCTCTCCTACAAGCTATGAAGCAACTTTTATTTCCCCTACATGGCAATGTAGATGCTTCACATATCTTTCACTACCTCTTATCATGTCTAAAAAAAATCAGCTTTTGTGCAGATCTTCATAAAATACATTCAACAAAAAATATATCTTCCAGATACCCTAGATCAACAGGTCCCATTTTAATCTGGCCTCTGACATCCGATCTTCAGCGGGGACTTCTCAAAAGTTCCCCCATGGTTACCTAGTCTAGCTAAATGGGACACAAGCTGCCCCCACTGTATGGATGGCCTTCCTGCTTCCACTATTCCTTCCATTGCTCCAGAAGGAGAGAGGACAATGAGCTTGGAATGTTAGGATTTGAAGCTGGTGAAAGGGACTGTGTGGACTGAATTCTGTCACTGCCAGACAGCCACCCTTGGAGGAACACCAGAAAATGAATTTCCTGGTACCCATAATCATGAGGTTCTATTTTTCCTGTGGCCACTTCAGAAGGCATAGCTCAGGTTGAGTTAGCTACTACAATGGCAACAACAGAACATTGGTCTGATACCTCCTTTTAATCAAAATGTTACCTTTTCTCACACTTGGAAACTCACTCCAATTTTCTTCCATCTAATCTTTACGGTTAAAAAAAATTTCCACGTTATCTGCTATTTGCTGTGTCTTGCAGTGAATGTTTTTTGTCCTTTGCCTAAAAGCACAGACATTCTGACATTGGCTCCAAAATTTCTAGTCAGCACTAAAAATATGCATGGTCTCTCCCAATCTAGACACTTTTTTTTTTTTGACTAGGCAATGGGTTTAAGTGACTTGCCCAGAGTCACACAGCTAGTAGGTGTCAAGTGCCTGGTCTGAGATCGGATTTGAACTCAGGTCCTCCTGACTCCAGGGCCAGCACTCTATCCACTATACCACCTAGCTGCTGCCATGTAGACAAGTTACCTTTGACGAGTTGGCTGACTATGAGCTTCTACAGAAACACTGCTGATTGCCTGGGCTAGCTTTGGAACATAGGTGGCTATTTGAGACTAAGCCCTGCCCTCCCCCCACCACAAAGTGGCAAACTTTCCCTGAAACAATCTTTAAGCATGTGCTACATTTATGATTTGAATTCTAATTTTGTTCCAGATTTAAGGAAAATTTGCTAAAAATCACAAAATGCCTAGAGATGATCACTAAACTGTAAACCCAACCAATAAATAGGAAACATCCAGGACTTCCTGAATCTTCCCTAGATAGCTAGCATAAATAATAATAATAAATAGCATTTATATAGCGCTTACTATGTGACAGGCACTGCACTAAGCACTTTACAAATATTGTCTCATTTTATCCTCACAACCCTGGGAGGTAGGTGCTATGATTATCTCCATTTTATAGTTGAGGAAACTAAGGCAAATAGGGGTTAAGTGACTTGCCCAAAGTTACACAGCTATTAAGCGTCTGAGGCTGGATTAGAACTTGGGTCTTCCTGACTCCAGGTCCAGCACTCTAATCCACTTTGCCCCCAAGACGCTGATTAAAAATCAAAATAAAACAAGCTTTTATTAAGAGCCTACTATATGCTGGGCATTTTATAGATCACGCAAATTAAGGAACTTAAGTCCAATCAATCACATCTAGGCACAGACCTCCTGGGATCAATGCTCCCACCCAGTACATAAGAAGCTATCTCTGAACGTGCACAGCTCCTGCGCAGAGAGTTTCATGTTAGGATCATCGTATCACAGGTTTGGGGCTGAGAGGGACCTCATAGGCCACCTAATGCAACCCCCTCATTTTACAGATGAAGATCCAGAGGCCCACAGGGGATAACTGACTTACCTGAAGTAACTGGGAGAGCCAGAATTCAAACCCAAATCCTCTAATGCCACATCTGGCATTCTTTCCAAAGTATTGTGATACCTTTCTCTCATACATTGCTTCTTGCAATGTGTGACTCCAGGCCAGTAGGCCAAGACCTCATGGACCTTCTCTGCCCACAAAGGCTCCATGGAGAGGCATTCTGGAGAACCTATCCCACCATCTGCACCCCTCTGCCTCCTCCCTTCCCCCTTCCTCAGCAGCAGTGGAGATGGTATCTAGCAGGTTTGTTTTATTTTCTAACTGCCTTGTCTCATATCCACCCAGCTCTGTGTTCTGCTCCGAGACCCTTCTTACCTCTTTCAACCCACACTGTTTGACTGAGAATGCTTCACAGCCTCCCTCCTGTCATTGTTATTACATGTGTGATGGAGGGCTGTTGCAAGGGGGCAAACTCCAACCCCAGGGTGCAGGGCTTGGAACGTGGACCAGAAAGCTGGAGGGCACATAACCCCTCTGTCCATTCACTTCCACGAGGCTCCATTCTGGGTTCCCCTTCTTGTCCTGCCTCTCCAGGACTGTTACCGGCTGCCCCGCCTGCAGGCTCACTTCATGGCTGCTCCTGGCTGCAAATGGGTAGGCAGCCACCACCTAAAACACACACAAAGAGTAAGAAAATGGGGAGATCAAGGAAGACATAAAAATCCAAGAACAAACTGAAGCAAAGTGGTTCAAATCCACATTTTTTTTTTGCCATCAATGACTTAGGAGGCAGTGTAGTACAGTGGAAAGGGCATTGTATTTGGAGTCAGAGGACCTGAGTCTGAACCCTAGTTCTGCTACCTACAACCTTTGAGCAAATCACCTCATTTCTCTGGGCCTCAGTTTATTCAAAATGTCAAAGGAAGGGGTTAAGCCAGATGGATTCTAAGGTTCCTTCCAGCTCTCAATGTTCCTAGGATTCTCAGACTTTCTCATTCTCTCTGTTGGCCACTGTTTCACCTCAGCATTTCTCTCACTGTTGGTCTCTTGTTAATGAGAAATCTGACACTGTCTCCAGCTCTTTCTCTAACTCAGAGATCCATGGCTCTCAAAGAACTAGAAACTGTTAGAGTTGCAAGAAACCCGAGATGCGCAACACACATTACTAGTGGTACTCCATTTTTCACTTAAATACTTCCAAGAAGGAAGACCTTACATGGCTAATTCCCTTGCTAGCATTATTCACACCCTGTTCTCAAGAAGACAGTGGTTCACCCATCTCAGGTTCATGCTATAGTTGTTTTTCATTTGCCTTCCACTCTCTTTTCTGTTTAATCCCTAGTTTTGATTGTTATCTAGCCAGCCTTGAATTGGGAGTTTGACTTTCCCTGGGCAATAGAGGCATTATTCCTCACCTGTCAAAAATCCTCGGGTTGTATCAGAAAGAATGGCATCTATGAAATCCTGGCAGTAGCCAGAGATAGGAGGGGTGTGGGTGTGTGTGTGTGTGTGTGTGTGTGTGTGTGTGTGTGTGTGTGTGTGTGTGTGTGTGTGTGTGTGTGTGTGTATTTCACTCCTGCCTCTAACACTTGTTGACTGTGTCACCCTGGTCAAGTCATTTAACTTTTCAGGGCTCTAGACCAGTGATGTCAAGCTCAAATAAAATACTAAACCACACATAAGCATCCCTGCTGGCTGAATACTGACTTAGAAAACTACATATTAACATTATCTATGTTCTATTGTATCTTTATTTATTTTGTTAAATATTCCCTAATTACATTTTAAGCTGATCCAGGCCTCACTCAGAAGTGTTGTGGGCCACAATGTGGGTATGCTGGAGGTCTCTGCTCTAGATAATTCTCTAAGACTATAAGCTGAGAAAAAGGTGCTGATCTGCATTGTTAGAGGGAATATCCTCACCCAAGATTTCCCTATGCTAATTAACTCACAAATCCAGACTCTATCCTACACACACACACAAACATACACACATGTATATACACAGTATATGTAAGTTATACACATAAATATATGTGCGATGTACGCACTCATATGTATTCATGGAAATCTATAATGTCATTAGTGTGGGGATCTTCTGTGTGAGGAATAAATAAATGATTCAACAGGTATTTGTTAAATGCCTACTGTGTGTCAGGTGCTTTGGTAGAAGCTAGGGATTCCAAAACAAAAAATAAAATATTTCCTCCCCTCAAAGAGTTCACATTCTATCAGGGGAGATAAAGTATCAGCCTATGGAAGATACATACAGAAAAGCTGATTGCTGCACCCACTTGGCTTGGCACAGTGCCTGGCACAGAACAGGTGCTTAATAAATGTCTGTTGATTATTCATTGATTGGTTGACATTGCATTTTTTCTCTGAGTTGATAAAGTTCATTCTGTGCTTGTTAAAAATTCTTATCAGACTTTTGTTGTTCAGTAGTTTCAGTCGTGTCTAACTCTTCATGACCCCATTTGGGGTTTTCTTGGTAAAGATACTGGAGTGGGTTTGCCATTTCTCTCTCAGCTCACTTTACAGATGAGGAAACTGAGGCAAACAGAATTAAGTGACTTGCTAGTCACAGCTAGTGACTGAGGCTGGATTTGAACTCAGGAAGATGAGTATTACTGACTCCAGGTGCTGCGCTCTATACCCATTACACCACCTAGCTGCCCCCTTATCAGGCTAAGTGAATTCCCAGTACCAGACCCCATCCAAGGAAAGGGCCTCAATCTACTTGGCTGGGATTACTCAAATAACCAAACTGAATATTTGAATGTTATAGGCAAAGTGAATGTGAATGCATGTGATGAGTGGAGCATCCTAGAAAACTCTAGGGACCCCATATACAGATACTATTGATTTTAGATGTCAAGTTTTTGTCTAATAGATTTGCTGCAAATATTGATACTAGTCTGTTTCTTTTTAGTTAATTTAGAGATGTTACTTTTTGTTGTTGTTGTACAGAACCCTATTATTTTTGTATACTCAAATGCATTGACTTTTTCTCCAATAATTTCTTCCATTTGCTTGAATGGTGGAAATGTTCTTATTCACCATAGCTGAGCTTTTTTCTTTTAGCATTCTACATTTCAAAAAATACATAGATTGCTGATATAGAATTTATCTTCATGCATGGTATGAGTAAGGGATCCAAACCTAGTTTTTACTATCCAATTTTTCCTAACAGTTTTTATTGGATATTGATTCCATTCCCTAGGTTTTCCAAAACATTGGTCTGTCAAACATTGTGTGCGTGCATGCACACACAAACATATATATAGTGTGCATATACACATGCAATATATATGTGTGTATATATGTCCCCAAAGTGCTTTAAAATATTTCATATATGTACATATGTATGTATGTATATATATATATGTAGACGGAGAGAGAGAGACAGAGAGAAAGAGAAAGAAAGAAAGAGAGAGAGAGAGAGAATTGTTTCTATTTCTGTATTTCTGGGTTCTCTATTCTGTTCCATCAATCTGTTTGTTTCCTTTTGTGCCAGACAGTTTTTAATAACTCTTGCTCTAGAGTACATTACAAATTTGATCAGGCAAGTCTCTTGTCATCATTTCTTTTTATTGCCTTTCTTGACATTCTTTCCTGTCTATGTTCCCATATGAATTTTGTCAGGACTTTGGGAAATTCCAAGAAATGACCTGAGAGGCAGAGTTGCACAGTGGATAGAAACTTGCCCTCAGAGTCAGAAAGACCTGGGTTCAAGTTCCACCTCTGATGTCAGCTACTTGTACGACCTTGGTAAAGTCATCTAACTTAATGTTCCTGGCATATCACAAGACTATAAATTACAGAACTCTTTCTGATCTGCTTTAGTAAGGCTGGTTTCCTCCTGGTTTACTCAGATAGTACGTATGTGATTAGCAGAGCATCCAAGACAAGTTTATGTACCCCACACACAGCTCCAATAGGTTTTAGATTTCAGGCTTTTGTCTGCTATATTTGCTGTAAATATTTTTGCCCATCTTGTTTCTGTACTGTCAGTCTTCTCCATACTGACAAAATCAAAGGCCTGAACCAAGCCTCTCCCCACCCCCCATAGAAATAACCTACTAATATTCTGACTGGTATTATGTTCAATCTGTAAATTAATCTGGGAAGTATTCACATTTTTACTGTATTTGCTTAACCTAACAATAAGTCAGAGGCATCCCTCTGGGCAATTTTTCCTTGATTTCTGTCAAAAGCATTTTGAAGTTGTCTTTACATAGATTTCATATATATAAGTTAATACCATATGCGATACCCTTTGTTGTTATTATAAAAGCTATTTCTCTCCCAATTAACCTTGATTCTTTTGGGGAGTATGTAAACATGAAAATTATCTTTATGAGAATCTTATACCCCAATACTCTATGGGAGTAATTTTACTCCGATTAATTTTTTTGTTGTTGATTTTTGTAGATATATAATCATGTCATCTACAAATAGAGATGTTTCTAATGTCTTTATTGTCAGTGATTATTCCTTTAATGTCTTTATTGCTTTTGCCAACATTTCTCCCTTTTTCTTTAAAGATTTATTGATGACATTTCACATCACAGTCATTTCTAGCTATAACCTTTCCACCCACACTCTCTAGCGAGGCTTCCATTCTAACAAAGAAAAAGTATTAAGCAGCCATGTCTGACAGTGTTTAATTACTAACATTTTAAGAGTATGTCAAATAGGACTGATGTTTACGGATAAGTCTCTCTTAATTCCCTCTCTTGAGCTCCATTCCCATACTGCAACCCCAACACATTCAATTCCAAACACAATCTCTCCCCTTGGACCCACCTCTCCTCCTATCTATTATCCTTCCAGTCACAAAGGTGTATGATCTCGGTACCATCCTCGTTCCTCATGCTCACTCACTCCACATACCAAATAAGCTGACAAATCTTATTTCTATTTGCTTAAGTCTTGCATTAGACTAAATTAGATTCTTGCTCCTCATACAGTGACCCCTCTAGTTCATGCCCTCTCATCTCCCATCTGAGCCATTTCAACAGCCTCCTAATTAGGGTTCCTATCTCAAGCCTTTCCTCAATCCACTCCATCTTCCACACAGCTGCCAAAATGATTTTCCTAAAGCATAGGTCTGACCACAGTAACTACCTTCTCAATAAATTCCAGTGCCTCCTTACTTTTGCTAGAATCAAACAGAAGTGCCTCTGTTTGCCATTTATAGCTCTTCACAACATGGTCCTTCCCACCTTTCCAGGGACTCGTCATCTACCTTTCTTCTCTACATCACTTCCCTCCACACACTCAGAGATCCAGCCCCACTGGCTTAACCTCCACTCTACACCCATCTCTGCACTTTTGCACTGACTTTCCCCAGTGCCTGGAATGAACTCTCATTTCCTTTAAGGTACAGCTCAAGGGCCACCCCTCTACATGAAGCTTTTTCTGATTCCCCTCAGTCATTGGTGCTCTCTCTATTAAAAACTAAAACCACCTTACATTACATGTGCATTTGTATAGGTATATATTGCCCTCTCTGTTGGAATGTAAACTCCTTGAAGGAATTTTGTCCTTGTAGCTCCAACACTGAGCAAAAGGCCTGGTATACTGGAGGTAATTAAAATGGTTTTTGATTGATAGGTGACTGATTTTATACCTGTTTTTAGTGTGAATGTCCACCTAGTTTCTTCCAAAGTATATAATATTAACTTGTGGCTTCAAATACATACTTTTCAATCATATAAAGGAAAGATTCTTATATTCTTACATTTTACAATTAAAAATATTAAAGTGATGTACTTTGTCAAAAGCTTCTCTAATATAACCGTGTAGTCTTTGTTATTTGTGGGTTTCCTGCTTTTGCCTGCATCCCAGTTGTAAATTTTACTTGAATCACAGGATCATAAATTTAAAGTTGAAAATGACCTTAAAATACTATCTAGTCCAACCCCCTCATTTTAGAAATGAAGAAAAAGAGGGCCATGGAAGTAAAATGACTTTTCCAAGGCTGTCAGATGGTAAGTGGGGGGGACAAGGATTTGAACACAGATCAAATAAGGAATATCAAGCCCTGGAAATGGCTAAATACCTATGTGGAGGACAGACTGAAGAGGGGAGAGACTTGAGGCCAATTGGGAGGTTATTGCAATAGTCTACATATGAGATGATGGGGCACTGAAATAGATTGGTCGCTATATGAGTACAGAGGAGGGGGACATGTATCAACTGTTCAGATGTGTAGGGCAAGCAAGAGGAACGTGTCAAGGAAGTCACCAAGGATGAAAACCTGTATAACTGGAAGGATAGTGGTGCCTTTTTAAAAGAGAAGTTCAAAAGAGGAATGAGTTGGGAATGAAAAATAATGAGTTCCACTTTAGATATATTTAGTTTAAAATGTCTATGAGCTATCTAGTTCAAATGGACAATATAGGACAAGAGCTCAGGAGAGAGACTAAGGCTGAATATATACATCTGGGAATCATCTACAAAGAGATAATAATTGAACCCATGGGAATTGACGAGATCACCAAATGAGAAGGTATGAAGAAAAAAGAAAAAAGAAAAGAGAGCCCAGAATAGTGCCTTCTGGTACACCCACAGTTAGGGAAAGGGGAAGAGAAAATGAACCTGCAAAGGATGCGGGGAAGTAACCGTAGGAATGATAGAAGAACCAGAAAAGAGTGGTATCGTGAAAACCCAGAAAGGAGGGGGTATCCATATGAATGTGATGGAATATTGTGCCACAACAAATAATGACTATGGCAAATGCAGAATAACATGGGAAACCTTATATAAACTGATACAGAAAGAAATAAGGAAAATCAAGAGGACAATACACATAATGACCACCATAATGAAGAGGAACACAACACTGAAAGGCATTAAAACTCTGATTAATGCCATAAACAATTTTGACTTCAAAGGACTGAAGGTGAAATACTCATCTTTCAGCAGAGGGGTCAGGGCTATAGGTATGTGTTGTGGGCCAGGATCTTGGTGCAACTGGGGAGTTGTGAGTTACTCACCCCTCTCCTCTCCACTCACTGTTGTGAGCTAAGAAGCTATGGAGTAAGTCTGAGGCAATTTGAGTTAACTTTGCCTCCAGGTGAATTGATCTGAGACCCAGTGGGGGGACCTTTGGACAAGAAGAATAGAAAAGTGGTTTTTAGGACTTTGGCAGAGAGTTTCTGAGATGCTAAGGAGCTTTCTTGCCAAATGCTTTTACTGCAGGGAAATACCAACTGCCTTGAAGAAAGCTTGCCCCTGGGGATATCTGAATGTCTTTTTATTAAAAAGCATGTTTATTTGAATCCTCAGGCTCTGAGGGAGCCATCTCCCTAGACACAGATAGTGTGTAGGATGGAATGAGGACTATGTTGTCAGACACAACCACTGTGTTTCTTCCCTACATTCTTTTGTTATAAGAGAAGGGTCTGTGGAGGCAGGGGTATGAGTCACTGAGAAGGGAAAGTGATATAAAACAGCATCATTAAAACTTTTTTGAAGCACTTTGAGCTCTCTAGCAAAGGAGAAATTAGATACATTTGTGTACAAGGAGTGACGTAAATTCAAGTTGTCCTTTCTTTCAGACCTACCTGAAAAACAGGCGTGACAGCACGGGCTGATGCCCTGGGAGCTTCTTCTGGAGGGAACCTGAAACCATCGCCTGACCCCGCCTGCATGCTGGGCTCCTCAGGTGGGACCACCTGATACAGCTCTAGTTTTCCAGCTGGCACATACCCTCGATAGCCTAAAAGGCACATGGAAATTTTTCTGAGATGGGTAGTTAGTTCTCTGGTGGGGATAAACAAGTTTCCAATTTCCTTCATTTGACAAAAATTTACTAAGAGGCCAAAGCATCGTGCCAGGTCCTAGCGGGGAGGTACAAAGTTCAGATAAAATAATGTATCTGCCTTCCTGTAGCTTATGTTATAGGAAAGGGGTCAGACATAAATGCAGATATGTATAACAAAGTTCATGAGAAGAATAAAATTCTATGTGTGGTCCAAGGGGAAAGATCATTACTGGTTGGAAAATCAGGTAGGGTGGTTAGGGATTATATAAGTGAATGAAGCTGAAGGATTGGGAATTCCCCTGTATGACACCTAGCACCATGCCCTGTGTTTACAGATCAGCTCTGGCCCACAGCCCCAAGTGCCTACCTCTTGGTACTATGTATTTCCCCTCCTCTGGGTCCAGCTATTTTTAAGAAGAGGGCTGGACAATGAAATAGGCTCATTTCCCTAGGTTTTGGTTTTGTTTTTGTTTTTTTTGGAGGCAATCAGGGTTAAGTGACTTGCCCAGGGTCACACAGCTAGTAAGTGTCAAATATCTGAGGCTGGATTTGAACACAGGTCCTCCTGACTCCAGGGCCAATGCTCTATCCCCTGTACCACCTAGCTGCCTCAGCACTACAATTTTAATTGTGAAAATCGTCAGAGCCAGCAAAGCTGTTCCCAAGATGGAAAACTAGACCAAAAGTGTTAGCCCCTCCCTATCCATTGAGAAGGCAATATGATACCCCATCATATATATGAAATCATGCAAAACATATTTTATATTAGCCATATTGCAAAAAAAAGCAAGAAAAATAAAGTAAAAAAGTAAAAAATAAAATAAACCAAAAGTGTATGATTAGGGTGGTATTCCACTATAGCAAAATTCTGTAAGTGTGAACATAAGACAAAGCCTATCATTTAACATATAGGGCATTCTGGAGCTTTGCCCAAGCAATCTAAATATGCCTTAGCCAAGAGAAAGTGCTGGCACCCACAGTGACTGCAATTGCCACCCAAAATGGGAGTCTCATACCAACTTTTGTAATACAAAGGCCTGGAATGGAGGCCTCCAACACATACAGGGTAGGACTCACTCAGTATTGACCAATGAACCCAGGAATCTAAGAGTTAGAATAGACCCCAGAGCTCAGTTACATGGTCCATCCCCTACTTGAGCAGAAATCTCTCGAGCGCTCCTGATGAGTGGTCGTCTAGGAGCTTCTTGAGTATTAATCAAGTAGGAGGGAGCTCACTGCCTCACAGGACAGCACATTCCATTGCTGGAAAGCTCTGATTGTTTGGAATTAATTCTTCATTTTCAACTGATGTCTCCATCCTTCAAGTGCTTATCTGTTGCTCCTAGTTTTGTCTGCTGGGACTTGGCAGAACAAATTTGATAATTTAATAATAATAAGCTTGGCCAAGTAGATTGTGCCAGACTTGGAGTCTTAAAGAACTGGTTTCAGAGATCATCTCTGAGGCTTACTTGTCATGTAACCTGGGGAAATTCCTTAACTTCCATTTCCTCATTTATAAAATAGAGATAATTGTTGTGATGATCAAAATGAGATAATGTATATAAGGGGCTTTACAAACCTTAAAGTGACATAAATTGAGATGTTAATACTTCTATTTCTATTTCTCTTCTCCATGACAACCCCTCAGATATCTCAACACTGATCATGTACTTTCCTAAGTCTCCCCTTCTCCAGGAAAAAAAACAAAAAACAAACAAAAAAACAAGTTTTTTCTTCTATTAGTCCTTATGTGACATGGTTGACATGATTTGTTGATTTTTCTACAGAACAGCTTTTTTCCCATCAGCCTTTGTGGAATAGCTCGTGGGCTTTCCCCAGAGAAAGGAGACTTTCCAGGTCCCCTGTGTACATACCTCCAGTATCCACCAGCCAACGACTAGTATTGCCTTTGGTATCCCTGTCCTGAAGGAGAGCCACAATCTGTCCTCTCTGGAGGGTCAGAGCCAGATTTCCACTCCCACTGATGTTACTTGTCACCTGGTAGAGCTTGCTAGGGCCATACTTGCTCAGAAGGGTCTGTACCTGTCTTTCTGCAGCAGGTTGGAATGGCTAGGCAAAGAAGAAGTCGTAATGAGTCACAGAATCACCCACCATTCCAGAAGACACCTATTCTGAGCCTATTTCTGAGCATTTCCTTTCTCCAGTCTGAGAAGTGGCCATCCATTCTCTACTTGAGAGGGAATTCACTGCTTCCAAAAGGCATCTCATCATGAGGAAGGTTTTCTTTCTACTCAACTAAACATTCCTCCTAATTCTGGCCAGCTTTGTGTAAAGAGCCCTGTGTTGAGAGGTGGGCTTTCGTTCTAGTCTATCCTTCAATCCCCGGGTGACCTTCGGGGCAAGTGTCTTCTCCTTTCTGAGCCTTAGAATCCACATTTATAAAATGAGGAGCCCAACTTAGATGTCAGAATCTTGGAGTTGAAAAAGAAGTAGCTTAATGGTCTGTTAGTCTAAACTTCATTTCCAAGTTCCCTTCTAGCTCCACAGTACTAAGGTTTTGTTTTTGTTTTTGTTTTTTTTGGAGGCAATCAGGGTTAAGTGACTTGCCCAGGGTCACACAGCTAGTAAGTGTCAAGTGTCTGAAACTGGACTTGAATTCAGGTCCTCCTGTCTCCAGGGCCAATGCTCTGTCCACTGCACCTCCAAGCTGCCCCAGGGCTACAATTTTAATTGTGAAAATCCTCAGAGCCAACAAAATGGTCCCAAGATGGAAAACTAGACCAAAAGTGTCAGCCCCTCCCTATCCATTGAGAAGGCAACATGATACCCATCATATAATGAAATCATACAACACATATTTAATATTAGCACATGTTGCAAAAAGAAAGAAAAATAAAGTAAAAAAAGTAAAAAATAAAATAAACCAAAAGTGTATGATTAGGGTGGTATTCCATTATAGCAAAATCCTGCTTTTACAACCAATAAATATTACTTGTTTCTCCTTCATGCACAGCCCTGTCTGAGTTAGGAATACAGAGGGTGGGGAGAGGGTGGGCCCACTGGGAACACTTACTTGTGTTATTGGAACTGGCAACACCTTCTCAAAGCTCTGGCGGAAGGAGTGAAGCTGGGCACTGGTCTTGCCCAATGTGTCTTCCATCACCTTCCTGAAGTCAGATTCAGAAACATGGCTGTGGGGCAACTGGAGAAAAGATACTGAAGTCAGAGATGAACCAGAAGAGGATGATTAGAAGACAGAAAGAATGAAAAGATTCTTGCCCCATGCAATGTATGCAAAATTATTGTTTATTTGACAAAATCATTTTCTATGTTCTAAGCAGGTAACCTATTGACCAGGTATTGTTGTTTTTCAACTCTTCATGACCTCATTTGGGGTTTTCTTGGTAAAGATACTGGAGTGGTTTGCCATTTCCCTCTCCAGTAGATTAAGGCAAACAGAGGTGAAGTGACCTGTCCAGGGTCATACTTCTTGTAAGTATCTGAGCCCAGATTTGAACTCAGGTTTTACTGACTCCAGGTCCAGTGATCTATTCACTGAGCCACTTCATGCATCCTACTGGCCAGGTACGACTCAGTGAATCTCACCTAGTGATTCAACTCTTATACTTACTCTAGCAGTGTGACCCTAGGCCAGTCACTTAACTTTTGTTTGCCTCAGTTCCTCATTTGCAAAATGAGCTGGAAAAGGCAATGACAAACCACTCCAGTATCTTTGCCAAGAAAACCCCAAATGGGGTCATGAAGAGTCAAACACAACTGAAATGACTGAACAACAACAACAAGGCAATGATAGTAAATGGTTATAAATTCTGATTCCAAATAAGGTCAATGTCCCTCATGGGAAAGATAAGTCTGAGGTAATGGAGGGAATTTTAACTTTAACAGATACCAATGAGATTGTCATCTATTAGTCAAATATAGAAGAGAGACAAGGTTGTAAAATGTTTTTTATATACGATATTGTTCCATACTCTACACATTTGTCTTGTGGCTTGGAAACAGTGTTCCACAAATCAGAGACCATTCAGAAATAATCCCAACCCACTGGGAAAAGAGATTGAATATGAAGTCCCTTTACCTCTATTTCTTAGTTTGAGGAAGCTGGTCCTTTTTCCGCACAAGAATCCAAAACCTTTTTCCATCCTGGCATGGTCTATATAAAAAAACTAGGCAACTTCAAAACCCAACCTAGAGAACCACAGTCTTAAAGTGAACTCAAAAGTTTTCTAACACAGTGCATCGTTGGGCAAAGAATACATGTTCATCATATAGTCAAGGGGTTAGCCATTTATTTATACTGAAATTGTTGAAGCAATGACCTATGTTCACTTAAGTCCTCACATGGAGATAACCTTGGATTCTTGAAGGATATATATGGAGCATAAACTCCAGCAGGTCCTACCAGCCATCTTTCTCTCATTTGAGGACCAATCGAGCTAAGTGCAGGGCAGTTGAACACCAGAGGGCAGAGTTCTCTAGCCATAGCAACTCATTTTACCATGTACTAAATCAAAGAAGGATTATGGGATGCATAGGAGGAGGCGGTGAGGATGCCAATGAAATGACGGCTCTTTTGAAGTATTCAAGTACCCATGTGTATGAGATAGGAATGATAATTCATTAGAATGAGATGCGGTAAACCTATGATGCTATTAGCTTAGACTTTCTGATGCCTTTCAGTCCAGGATTTTGCCTCCAATAGTAGCATCAAAGGATATGTGTGCTGTGAAAAGATTATGGCTGGCCTCCATGACATCACCCTCAAAGATCAGAGCTGTCCTCACTCCCAAACATTCTAGCTTCCCTCCAAGAATCTCTGCCACATCTGTCATCCACGAATTTATCTAATATTTATAGTTTGGCTGATCCCAAACTATAAATATGAGTTATTTTCTACTGTAATATTATAAATAACTTAAAGTTTTATAAGTTAACAACTAGATGAGTGACAGAATACTTCCTCTTATCCATCATAAACTTGTCTTAGAGAGACATGCAGCATGATGGACAGGGGGCCAGAATCACTCCAGAAGACTTGGGTTCAATCCTACTTCTGATACATACTAGCTGGTCACTTAACCTCTCAATGTCTTGCCCCACCCCCCACCTCAGGCACCTCTCTAAGGCTAGAAGTTAACAGGTGAGTTACTGACCAGCATTGTGGAGGAAATTTCCACACTGAAAGTTCCCCCAGGCTGATGAAATCACAGGTCTGGATGAACAAAAGTCCTTAGCTTACGAACTTCAAAAGATATTCCTTACTTCTAGTATTTTTCCCCTGAAGCAGCCTCAAGCATAGAACCTTCTTTGTGTCAAAGTTACAGAGAACTTTTGGGGAGGATTTTGTATCCAGCAGTCATAGGGAATGATTAGGATCAAGTGGGAGTGGAGGCGCCCAGTGGGGTAAAATATCAGGTAGGCTCCAGCTGGGCCTCTGTAGGCAGCAAACTGTTAACAAATCAAAAGCACGCACTTTCCCTCTGCATTGTTTTCTTAAACCAGTTCCAAGTGGGAATTCTCCACCCCAGGCTTGGCTTCCAAACTCTGATATTTCCCTTTCCTGCTTAGCTCTCTGAAGCAGCTACCTCTAAGATTTCTGACTTAACCTCTGTTCTGTTCAGAGCTTGCTTCCTTGGATCCCTGGAACACTGTGTTTGGCTGTCTTCAATGCCCCAACCTGTTTTTCTTGCTTGTCACTGTTGACTCCCTAGCCTGTTAATCACTCACTATTCCCCAGGATGGAGGTGGCCTTCTCCTCACCCCTTTAAGGGTATGGAGACAACAGTTTCAGATTTTCATCCTGTTCATAAGTCCCATCAGCTGGGATTATTTCCAGAAAGCAGAGACAAAAGAAGAAAGACTAGGTCATGGCCACCTCTATCCTCCATCTATGTGAAAGTCAGTTGAAGAGTATTCCAAAGAATCACAAAGAGGTTGGTAGATGGGCAGCTCTTTTCAGTTCTTGCTCAGAACCCAAAGGACCTGGAGGCCTTCCTCACCTGAGCCAGCTCTCCTTCTGCCCTCTGCAACACTTGCTGGGCAAGATCCCTCTGGAGGGCCATAAGGGTGTGCAAGATCTGGCCCAGCCATTGTGTGGCCACCCCGTTAAACTGAGGAAGCTCAGACACCAGCAGAGAGTTCAGGGCCTGGTACGTGTGCCTAGTGGCTTCCTCTTCATAAGTCATGCTGCCCATTTCAGCCAGCTTCTCTTCTACCCGTTCAAAGTCCAGCAGTTTGTCCAGACGCTTCTTGATCAGATTCTGAGGCCCCAGTAGGGCTTTAGACAGGTGGCCCAGTGGGTGGTACACTAGCCTTTCCAGCCGCTGCTTCTGTGGGAGAGAAGCATCATTCAAGAGATCCTGCCACCCCTGTAGTGTACAATCCAGGCAGGACTTTGGGAACTGACTGTCTCAAGGCTTTAAGGACTATCCTACATGGACACAAATAAAAGAGGGCATAGCACCCAACCTCCTGATCTGAGGCAGAACCAAATCTGACCGATGCTACAAAAATAAGAAGCTCCTCTCGAGCCTGAAAAAGACAATCGGTGAATTCTGTGTGTCTAAATCCCTTGTCCTATACCCTAGGCTTTCCAGCTCTATCTATCCACAGGTAAAAACAGTGAATGTCTGATGATCATCCTTAGAATAATTACAACAACAACAACAATTAATAATAATAATAATATCACATTTTCATAGTGCTTTTCAAGCACTAACATAAATATTAGATAGGGAAATTTAGGTGAGTTCTTCCCTGGAACCTTAATTTGAGGAGCAAACCCAGCCATGCTTACTTCTCCCTCAGGTCCACTCCACCTTGCCTCCCATGCCTGGGTACCTCCCCTACCCCCAACTTCTCAGCTCCCTTTTATGTCCTATCTTCTCCTTTTAGAATGTAAGCTCCCTGAAGGAAGGAATTATCTTTCTTTTTACATACATATCTCACTATGAGTGGAAAGAGCTCTATTCCAGGCCCAAAAGAAAAGGACAAAGACTAAGAAGGACAAGGAAAGATTAAGGAAGCCATATTCCTGCCTCTACTCTCCTACTTTGTCTAGAATGCTCTAGATATCTCTCTCCACTCTCAAAGCTCATGCCAGTCCTGGACTTCACACACCAGAAATTCCCTTACTCTACAGGCTCCATCATCTACTCGAGGAAGAAACAAGAGAACTTACAAATTCCAAGAAGGCCAGAAGGTGCAAGTTTCTTGTAAGGCAGCAATATTGCTGCACAGCTCCGCCTTCCATCTCCAGATCACATTCATGTGGTTTGATCCTGAGGAAAGTCTAGGCCAGAGTAAGGGACATTATACAAGGCAATGAGAATCCACAGACATGAGCTACAAAAGGACCGTGGGCATCCTCCCCTCTGGAATGTGTCAACATTGGGGACAAGGATTAAAAGAAAAACAACAGAATTGAATGGTGAGAAAGACAGACATATGATTCTGGTCAGGACTCCAACAGGATACCTCAAGGACAGCTATTAACCAGAGTAAATTCCCTGAGTCTGTGCCAATTTAAATCTGCTCACCAAATGAGACAGGCTGAGAGGTTCTAAAATGGCCTCGGAAGCTGAGCCCGGAAGGCTCATGGTATTCTTTGTTTAAAGGGCACTAGGTGGCTTAAGCACTTGGTGGTTGATGGTCATTATTAAGGCTGGCACTTTGCTAAGAGCTGGACAAGAGGCCAAGAGCTAGAAAGGAGGTCCAGGGTCCAACTGGTCCAACCTGTACCTGAACAGGGTTCATCAGGGTACATTGTAGAGTCTGAGTGTTGGAAAAGACCTCTGGAAAGGTCCAACCTGTACCTGAAGTGGGGTCAAGTGACTTGAACTCTAGAAACTAACTAGTTACTCTCAACATCTCATTTAGCTTTGGCTTCAATTCCCTATTAATCATTTTCATTCTGCCCTATCCAGGTCAAAAAGATCTTTCTCCTCAGCAAAGAAATGAACAGACAAGAATTAAGTTGTTCTATCTCTCTCTGTCATCGTTATTCTATCAACCTTAGGCAGGGGCCCTCCTCCAGCTTGGATGCTTCTCTTATCCCCAACATAGCTGTAAAGATAGCAACCGGATGTCTTACTGTTCTCGGCATGCCTCATCAGTTTGAGAGCCCCAACACAGTTTTACAGAACCACGAAACTCCTCAGTATTCACCTTCTATCATCTGCCCTTCCCTCGAGTTCTCTGGATTGTGATGATGTGTGGGGCCCCTAGGGTCTTGTTTGGCACGTAGAACAGTTACCTCCAAATTCTCCAGGTATGAGGCCACATTGCTCTTTAGTTCATTCACACACAATGCCACCCAGTGGAACTTCTCTTCTAAGTCATCGAACTCCCTGTCTTCAGTCTAAAATCCAAGTGATGAAAGTTATATTTCAAAAATAATAATAATAACTGATGGTTGTATAATGCTTTGAGATTTTGCAGAGCAACTTACATACATTACTTCATCTGAGCTTTACAGCAACCCAGTGACGGAGGAATTACAAATATTAATATGCCCATTTTATAGATAAGGAAATGGCTTCAGAAGGAGGTTAAGTAATTCCCCTATCATCATACAGCTAGTAAGTACTAGAGACAGGATTGGAATCCAGGTTTTCCTGACTCCAGTTCCAGAACTCTATTCATTATGCCATATTAATTAAGCAACTACTATGCGCAGAATGGGACAACTAGATGGCTCAGCGGATAGAGCACTGGGCCTGGAGTTAGGAAGACCCGAGTCCAAATTTGGCCTCAAACACTTAGTAGATGTGTGACCCTGGGCAAGTCACTTCACCTCTGTTTGCCTTAATCCACTGAAGAAGGAACTGGCAAACCACTCCAGTATCTTTGCCAAGAAAACTCCATGAACAGTATGGTGGCGTGGGGTCACAAAGTCAGACAAGACTGCACGAACAACATCAAATGTACAGAATACTACGTTACGGAGAAATACAAAGTTTGGAAGAACCAGTTTTTGCCCTTATGGAACTCACAAAGACTATACTATAATTACATAAGAGCAAGTATAAATTGAAGGGCTCTGTGGAATTCAAAAAAGAAGTCAGTAACAAATTTAAGGGGTCAGGGAAAACTTTACGGAGGGATGGGGATC
This sequence comes from Vombatus ursinus, assembly GCF_900497805.2. Classification (NCBI taxonomy): domain Eukaryota; kingdom Metazoa; phylum Chordata; class Mammalia; order Diprotodontia; family Vombatidae; genus Vombatus; species Vombatus ursinus. Next base: position 33,376,263 of record NW_020954641.1, read on the forward strand.
TGAGTTGGACCTTAAAGGACAGCCAGTTGGATGACAGCATAAGCAAAGACATAGAGTAATGAGAACATGTGACATAGGGAGGGGAGGGTGAGAGCCCGCCTTGGCTAGAGTTCATTGTACGTGCTAAGGTTAGCAGACAGCATTAGAAAAGACTAAAAAAGAGTCTTGGATTGCGGAGGATCTTGAATGCCAGGCTGTCTGAACTTTACTCAGTAGGCATCAGAAGCCATTCACTGAAAACTTTAAGTCAAGAAGCCAGGGAGGAAACCGATTTTACAGACCAAATTTGGGACTTTCAGTCACTATCAGAATGGAAGCTCATGTAAACAGTTAAACCATCCTACCATTACGCAGAAATGTCCACAAGGAAGCATTAGGACACAGGCTCCAAAAGAATGTACAAGGAATTAACAACCTTCACTCCCACTGGGAATGAAGTCACAGAATGGCCTTTAAAATAGCAAACCTTTCCAAATATTTCCTTCCCTTTCTCGTGAATCAGCTGGAATCAGCACAAAATGTTGGAGAATAATAGGTGGTTTCTGATCCAAACTCAATGACTGTAAAGCAAGTGTTCTTATAGGACCATTTAATCTCTGGGGAAGGGGGGGAGCCCCAGGGGCCTTGGGAGTTTCCACAGAAATGAAATGGCACTGCATCAAGCCTGTCTTACCCTAGGGGAGCCTAGAATTTGAGAGCTCTAGGGGACAGGAGAGCCTCAATGTGAGAAGCTAAAGCAGCTGAGGCCCAGTAGGGTCTCGGTGATATCTCACGTCCTTGGGGGAACAGATTCCCAGGTGCTGACATAAGTAGACTCAGTATGGCCTGACAGAAAACCCAGAGATCAAGCCCTAAGAAAGGAGAAAAGGTTCAAGTCATCAAAATCTGAAGTCCACAGACTGAAGTCAGGGTCAGTACCTCAGGAGCAGGCTTGTGTGGGCTGAAGTGAAGGGGCCTTGGTGGCAACGCTGGAGGGGGTAATGGCAACGACAGAATCTAAGCCAGAGTAGCCACATTTTGAAGGCTCAGGACTATTTTTGCTGACACCATCCCTTTGGTTCCCTAAAAGGTTTCCACTGGGCCATATCCTGACAGTACCTGTCTCTTGAGGTTTGGTGGAAAAATTTAAATGTAAAAGCCCTTATGAAGATTAATGCCCACTGAATTATGACTAGATTGCTCTTTAACTTCAGAGCCACATGTGGATTTATATGGAACTATGGCCTCTCCACACTTTCTTCAGCTTGATCCCTAATCCCATTAATATACCAATACTCAAAGTCACCCTCAATTTCCCCATCATACCATCCTTTTCCTTTTCTCCTCCCAATAAAATGTAAACTCCTAGTCAGGGATAATTTAATTTTTGATTTTGTATGCCCAGCACTTGGCACTGGGTCTTGCATATAGTAGGCAATTAACAAGTGCATACTGAATTGATTTTGCTATCTATAGCCTTCCACATCCTGGAATAGTTAACATTTTTCACACTTGTAGGGTGACAAGAGATCAGAACAATTGAAATCTATATTCTCTAGTCTACAAAAGGCATAACTGGGCTTCTTCTGGTGAGAGCAATGTGATATAATGGAAGGAACACCCATCTTAGAAGCAGGAGACCTGAATTCAATGCCTAGCTCCACACTTCATAGGTATTTGATTTTGGGCTCACATTACCTAGATGATCCTCGGGTTTCTTACTTATAAAACAGAGAATAAATACTTGTACCACCTAATTCACAGGATTGTTATGAGCAAACTATTTTGTCAATATGAACATGCTACAGAAAAGTGAATTATAATTACATGTAGGACAAGTGACATTCCCAGAATGCTCATAACCTCTGAATCTTCTCCCTGCAGAGCCATAACTGGGTGTTGTGGTCTGGGGTTTGCCACAGGTGCCAATATCTAAGGGGTAGTGCTTCTCAGGAGGGAACGTTTCTCCCCTGTTGGTCCAAAGAAGAAGGTCCTCATGCTAGGACTCACACCCATGGAGGTGTGTGGGGGAAAACAGGCCCCCAGGTAAAGACAAGAGAAAGGGTCATAGGACAGAGAACTGGGGAATGAAGAGGAGGGGAAGCTACCACTTCATTACTGACTAAACTATCCTCTGTACCCATCATGCCCATCCCAATTATCCCCATGCTCTCCCCCTTTTGCTTTTGCCCTACATAAAAAGAATTCTAGGTTACACATTCAGGTTCTTCCCACTACTGCTTAGAGGGCCCAGGACAGCAACGTACCAGGAGATATAAGTAACAAAGGACTCTCACCCTGGTCACAATCCCAGCTTCTTGCTTGAACAACTGACTTAGACGCAGAGTCTTCTTGGAGATAGAGTGTGTATTAATCCGGGCCAACCTCTCCCTGACCGTCAGATGCTCCAACTTGCTGTATTTAGTGACTGTGGGGGAGCAAGGAACAGAGCAGGGGGGAAAGGGATACATGAGAGCACACAATTTTCCCTGAGAAGTTGGTCTAGGGCCAGTTTGGGGTCACTGCTTTGTGACAGAACAAGGAAGGAGTAGTAAAAGGAACGAATAAGGAGAAGCCTAGGAACTATAAAGAAAAGAAAAGCAGAGACCTGAGGTCCCTAGCCCATAGAAGGGTGATGGGGGCTTCCAGTGCTGAAAGCCACATGCTAGAGTAGACAGAGCACACTGTTCTTGGATAGTCTGGGGGTCATAAGACCTAAGGGTTTCAGTCTCTACTTCTACTGGCCATATGGCCTTTAGCAAGTCAACCAACCACTCATTCTTTGCTTCTTTATCTATAAAATAAGGATAATAATACTCTTACTACCTACTTCACAGGATTGTCATAAGGAAAGTGCTTTGTAAACCCTAAAGCACTGTAATTATTATTATTGTTGTTAATACTGAATTTCTCTTTACTTGGAAAACTTTCTGTCTTTAGTGGTTCATATTATCTCCTTAAAATTCAGTTTCTTTGGAACTTGGAGTGGCATCAACTTGTAGCTTTCAAATGCCAGGATACAGATAATCTAGAAGTCTGGGGGCCTTTCCCAACTGGCCAATATCCTTACCAATTTCCTTACGCCTCTTGTACTCATTGATGTTGGAATTGACCTCTTGCATGGCTCTGGTAGCCCTCTGCAAGGCCTCGTAGGCGTGGTCATCAGGTGGCGTGTTCTCCAGGATCTTCTGCAGCAGGAGAGGGTATCTGGTCACCCGCTGCACAGGCATCACCAGCAAGAAAGTGAGACCTGAGGCTCCAGCCTGTGGCCTACGGGAAAAGTGGGGGGACAAATTAGTCAGGTAGACTTGTGGACTGGAAAGAGATTTGGGACTAGGAATCAGAGACTACATTTTAACCCCAGCCCTACTACTAACTCACTGAGTAATCTTGGGAAAGACATTTATCCTTTCTGGGCCTCATTTTTTTTTTCACTTCTAAAATGAGGAAATTGAACTATATAAGGGATTCTTTGAACATTTTTTGGGTCATGGACCCATTTGGTAGACTGGTAAAGCCCAAAGATGTATTTAAGTACATAAGATAAAACATACAGCATTACAAAGGAAACCATGTATTTTGAAATACAGCTAACAAAATATTCAAAGAGCAAGTTCACAAACCCCAGGTTAAGAACCCGTGAAGTAGAAAATTACTAAAGGTCCTTTCAGCCCTAACATTCAGTAAGGATTTGGTAGAAGAAAACTGATGGATCACAACTTAGCAAACCCCAAACCTGGGTTAACCTCCCCCTGGGGGGATGTGCTGGTAAAATATTTAACAACAGGCTCTTCACACATGACACACTTTCAAGTCTACTCTGCATTAAATTTTTATTAAAATTTTCTCCATATTAAGTCAACAGTCAACAAAACAATAAATCCAGCCCAGACTTGTAGTGTTTGCCTATTTCCAAGGTGCAAATGTTCACATTTTAAAAATCAGCTCTTGAGAGCAGGTTCAAGCTGGCTTCAGCATATCCCTGGTTACCCCACTTCTATACTCCTAACTCCTGTGTAAGACCAATGAAGAAAGTCATACAATCAAATTGAGTAGGGTCTTAATAAAAGCAATACTTTTATTCTTCCTTATTTGATTCTTCATCACATTTCCCACACTGGCTGTTCTAAAATTTTCCTTCTTCCTCAAGTCTTCAACCACCCTCCCCGCTCTCTGTTAGCAGATGATTTTACCTCCCACTTCACTGAGAAAATAAGGGCCATCTGTTGTGTACTTCCTTTCTCCTTCCTTATCCTGAACCTCAAAATCCCACTGAATCACCCTCATTCTCTTCTTTGATTTAGTCACTGATAAACAGGTGTTCCTTCTCCTTGCCAAGACCAGCCCCTCTTCCTGTGTCCTCCCATTCACAGCCACATTCCTAGGGGAAAAATGTCTACAGTCATTTCTTCTCCTTCCTCTCTTCCTCCTACTTGGCAATCTAGCTTCCTACCCAATCACTCTTATCTTTTGATCAAAACTATTTCTCTTCCAGGTTACCAACAATCTCTCCAAAGTTACCAACAATCTGTTAATTGCTCCATCCAATGACCTTTTCTCATTCCCTGTTCTTCTTGACCGCTCCCTCCTTCTAAATACTCTCTCCTTCATCAATTTTCATGGCATTTCTCTTTTCACCTTCAGCTACCTTTTACCATTCCTTCAAAGTTTCCTTTGCCAGATTAACATCTATGTCTCACTCCCAACCATGGGTTTTGTGACATTTAAAAAGTTCAAGAGACATAGTTTCTGGGTAATTAGTCATTTTATTAATAATGCTAGCATTTTATTAATAAAAGAGGTCAATGGCACTCTCAAATGCCAAAAACCCCTCATGGAACCCACTCAATGCTTATATGCCCTTGGAAGGGTGGGTGTTCCTGAGGGTAGCAATCAACTCTGATTGGTTATCAATTAATGAGAAAATTAATATTATAATGAGATGTGGGAACATTCTAATGAGGGTCTTGGGGGTACATGACTTGGATTACCCAAGTCTTAGTCAAAGAGATTTATCAATTTCCACATCACCTGTCTGACAAAAGTGAGAATCCACATTTTCCCAGATCTGTTTGAGTAAACACAATGATCAGGAATAATTCATCCACTGGCCTAAACTTAGGATTTCTTTTACTGTCTTTGATTAGATCTTAGCCTGGTAAGTCTTTGCCCAAGATTTCCCATACTGGTTGATTTTTGATGAGAAAGTAGAAAAAAAGGGTAAAAACCTTGGTCTTAATTCAATAATTAGTTATTAAATATAAGAGAGAAATGATATTTCTTTCCGTGTCCTACAAAGCTCTGTCCAGAGTCTCTATTTTCCCTCTCAGTCAGCTTTTAATTACCATCTCAGTGCAAATGACTTCTAAATTTACTTATCTAGTCTTAGAGTACCAAGACTATGGGAGTATGAATAGTAAACTTGGTTATATATAACTCTTCCTAATCAAGAGAACCACCAATAAAGCTGATAAAGTCATATATATTTTTGGGGGGTTCATGCAATTTTGGAGCATATGGCTAAATAGAAAAAATGTTTGATTCTGGATCTGAAATCATAGATTTGAATACTCTTTGGGTCCCTTTAACAGAAAGTTCAAAAGGCAGCTAGGTAGTCCAGTGGATCTCTAGAGCACTGGGCCTAGAATCAGGAAAACACAAGTTCAAATCTGACCTCAGTCACTTACTGAGTCATACTTAGAGTATGACTCTAGGTAAGTCACTTAGTCTATGTCTGCCTTAGTTTCCTCAATAGGAAAATGGGGATAACAATAGCACTTACCTTCTAGAGTTGCTGTAAGGATCAAATGAGATAATATTTATAAGGTGCTTGTGACAGTGCCTGGCTCATAGTGGGTATTTATTCCCTTTCCATGTTCCTTTTCCCAATGCCTAGCACAGTACCCTGCAAATACTCGGAACTAAGTGTCTGTTGAACTAAACCAAACTGCCGGAAAATAGGTAGCCCCCAAGAACCCCTATGACATAAAGAACTTATTTCCCTCAAAGAGGAAACTCAAATTCTCTACAATGAAGGAGTATAACTTCCAGGCATTTCTGGAAGAGCTCAAGGATGTCAGCAGGAGGCAGTGGGATCCAGTAGAAAGAGAGAGATGGGAATTTCCAGTCATGGGTTCTATTTCTGCTACTAATTTACTGTGTGACACTAGCCAAGTCTCCTCTCCTCCCTGACCCTCCATTTCTACTCCATATAATGAGAGGGCTGGACTAGATAACCTTTAAAGCTCCATCTAACCCTAAAAATTCTATAAATCTAAAATCAGCTTCAATTGAACTGTGCATGCTTATTTTCATGTCCCTTCGCCTCTGCAGTTTCTGGGTTGACTCTGGGCATTTGGTGGTATTAAAGCTTAAAATTCATGAGTCAGGTCCTCTGTAACAATGGGGATAGATTAGGAGACTCCTTAGCTTAGACCCAAATTCCACCAACATGGGCTGCTGCATGGCTTTCCACATAGGAACAGAAAGCAGAGGTTGGCTAGGAAATGCTGACTACAGGTTTGCTTTTCAGCTTGGCAAAACAGGGCCCACTCAGTCTTTTCAGTAAACAATCCTCCAATATTATACCAGGGTGAGTCAGGCCTTCGAAAAGTACAAATGATTGTCTATTAAATAACTGAGACAGAATCTCCTTAGCTTGATGGAATGCTTCCCATTGGCATTTCTTCTTAAAGGCAAAACCTTTTCTGGAAAGAGAGAGAGAGAGGTAGAGGAGATGGGGAAGAGGGAGGAGAGAAGAGAGGAGGCAGGGGAGAAAGGAAGAAAGAAGAAAGAGAGAAGGAGGAGAGAGACAGGGAAGGAAGGGAGAGGGGGAAAGAGAAAAGGGAGATATGGAGAAAGAGGGGGGAGAGGAGAGAGAGAGAACAGAAAGGAACAGAGTGAAGTGAGGAGAGCAAGGGAGAAAGACAGGGAGAGGAAGAGGGGGGAAGGGGAGAAAGAGAGGGGGGAAAGGGGATGGGGAAAGTGGGAGGGGGAGGGGAAGAGGGGGAAAGGGGAGGAAGAAGGGGGTGGAGGAGAGGGGGAGGAAGAGAGGTGGAGAAGGGGGGGAGGAGGAGATGAGATGGGGAGAGAGAGAGAGAAGGTGAGGAAAAGGAGAGGGGGAGGGGGAAGGAGAGAGAGAGGGAGAAGATTAGTCGAGAGGATGGGAATCAGCAGGACTAGTGGTCTAAAACTTTTACTCCTAGGGATTCTTTTCATAAACCATCTTCAACTCCTTCCTAGGGCTGTTGAGGGGAAGGCGATTTCTACACTTAAGCATTGTACAAATGTGAATGACTTAACATTCTTGATTTGCAGAAAGCTGCAGAACAAATGAGCAGTGAAGGCTAAAATGGATTATAGTTACACGATAACAGCAGTTGATTTTCAATTAAAAGCAAAAAATCAGATGTGTTTTGGCTGCCTGTGCAAAAGGAAGGTAGCAACAGCTAACAACCTGGAAACTTTCTGGGCATGATCATCTGTGTTAGGAAGATGGGCTCAAACTAACTTATGGAGATTTTTGTCATCATTACAACTTATGGACAATGAGTTAACCAGAGAATAATATTTCATTCCCTCTTTGGTCTTAATCGTCATCTACCCCAGAATGAATGTAGACTCTCAAGGTATAACTATGCCTTGAGAAGAAACATGATAAAAAGGAGAGAAGGCCACTCTAGTGACAGGAAGACTTGGGTTCAAATCCTGTCACTGATAAATACTAGATGTATGACCATAGACAAGTCATTTAACATCTTAGTGTTCCACCCAACTCTAAGACCATAAGTTAAATATAAGCTGCCAATCTCTACCAGAAGACAGAATTTGTGTACAGGTAGTACAGGCTCAGCTCAACCACAGATGCCACTATTTATTGTAGTATTTATGTATTTTTAAAACATTTAACATGTATAAAACTGGGCTACTGTTTTAATAAGGTTCCTATCTTTTTTAATGCATCATTGATGAAGTTTTTAAGTGTTGTGCCTTCAACTTCATTTTACCCATAAACCCTATGGTTTTTGTTGTGAGATCTTTCATGGATAGCATGGTGATTTTTAGGAATTCATATGTTACATTATGGCAGATCTGACTATAATTATAAACTTTTCCCCAGTTCTACCCATATATGCTTCTGACCATGTAATAATCATAATGAACTCCCTAAAGACTGTAGCTATAGCAAGCTCTGTAGAATCTCAGAGCTAAAAAGAAGTTTAGAGGTCATCTCTTCCTTTCCCTCTCCACCAATGCAGGAACCCCTTTTACTACATCAGGAAGTCAACCAACCTCTGCTTGAACATCTCCAGGAACATAGCAACTCCTTCCATTGTCAAAAAACTCAGATAATCGTTAGAGCCCCAAACTGACACTGAGTAACTTCTGCCAGGTTGCTTCCTCTGGGGTCAAATAGAACAAATACAATCCCTTATCTCTAGGACAGGCTTCAGATATTTGACCCTGCCCCTCATAAGTCTTCTCTTCTCCAAACTAAAACTCTCTAATTCTTTAATTTCCAACTTGTCAATTTCTCTTTCAAAATGTGGTACCCAGAACTAGACACAGTCCTTCAGGTGCAATATGACCAGGGTGGAAAACATTTGGACAACCAGTTCTCTTGACAGGGGTCTTAATAGATGGCACAAAGTTTAAAAATCTTCTTCTAGCTTCTTCCTAATTCTTACCCAACCGTCCCTGTTGTTTCAACTCACACCACTGCAGTGATGACATCTTGAATTGCCTTCTGTAGCGTGGGTACCTTCTTATACGAATCTACCATGGCCATGGCCTGATTATAGCTGGCACAGTAGACCTTATAGGTGCTCTCCATCTCCTCTTGGAATTCAAGGAACAGATTACCTAGTGGTCCAAAAATATGGATAATGATTTTTCACAAGGCAGATTTCTTTGTATAACTAATTACACACAATTAACCATAATCCTTTTGGTCACACAAAAAAATCCAGTCTAGAGTACTCCCAAAGATTATAGGTCAAGGGCCAAATTTCTTCCCATGGAGACTTCTAAGGGCTTATTTTACAAACCAAATTCAGGGGTTTCAGTCACCTAATCATAGTGCTAGCCCATAAATAGTACCAGCCAACCTCTGTTCTAGCAGTATCCATTGTACCTATAAGGACAAGGCATTTGTTATTATGGATTGCTAGTGAGCCCCGTCCAAACTATATAGATCTTCCCCAGAATCACCCATACTCTAGAATGTGACATCCATTCCATCCCTGGTTTCTTCCTGATTCACAGATTCTGAGCAAGTTGATTCGAAGGCTTATAATTTATCTACTTCATGGTCCCAGTCCAACAGGAAGCCTGAGGTAGTAAAAGAGGCATTGAAGATGAAATCAAAAAACCTAGTCAAGGTTGTAGTCCCAAACCACCATAAGGAAATCAGGATAGTTAGCTGAATTCTGCCAAGTCAGTGTGGCAGGGTAGAAAGAGAACCAAATTTGGAATCGGAAAACCTAGACTTAACTCTGATTGAGTCACATACTAAGTATCCTAAATCATCTTAAACAAATAGCATTGTCTCTCTGAGCATCAGTTTTATTACCTGTAAAAATGGAGATAATAATACTTGTACCAAGTTCCTCACAGGGTTATTGTGACAATCAATTATTTTAATGGACTGAAAGCATTTTGTAAACCAAGAAACTCTATATAAATGTGAGCTACCACCTAGTTCAGGCACTCATTAAGGTCAGGAAAGACCTTGAGAACTTTTAACAACTTGGTTTATCTTCCAGACTCCAGGACCAGCGCTCTATCCATTGTACCAGTTAGATGCCAAACGGATTGAAAATTTAGATAATAAGAGCCGAGAAGGTTGATAAACTAGAAAGTAAGGGTATTTGAGGGTACATTGGCACCTAATGGAAGATCTCAAGTGCAAAGATGATTTAGAAGTTTTTCTTTTAAACTTTCCTTTAAGCCTCCATGCAGCTTTGGCCCTGTGTTCCCAGACCTCCTTTCAGGAGTCGAGTATAACAGTTTTCGAATACATCTCCAATTTGACAATAGTCTTCAAGTGTTTAGAGGGCTATCATATTTACACTAAGTCTTCTCATCTCCAGGCTAAATATACCCAGTTACTTGACCTGGTCCCTGTATGACATGGTTTAACCTTCACCGCTGAAAAACATCAGTAAAGGCAACACAAACACTTACTTGTTGGAGATGTTTAACCGAAATCTGATTAAAAGAATTGACATTCATACTTCAGTTATAAAATAGACCAGATATCTTTTAAGATCTCTTCCCGTTTTATGATTTTATGGTTTTATAATTTAATAATCACCAATATTTATGTAGTGCTTACTATGTGCCAAGCGTTATACTAAGAACTTCACAATGATCTCATTTGACCCTCACAACAACCCTGGGAGGGAGGTGCTATTACTATCCTCATTTTACAGATGAGGAAACTGAAGCAAACAGAAGTTAAGTGGCTTGCCCAGGTTCACACAACTGTAAGTATCTAAGGCCAAATTGGAATTCAAGCCTTTCTGACTCTAGGCTCAGCACTCTATCCACTAGGCCACTTAGCTGCCCCTTATGTTCAGGAATACACAGGTAGCAAATGTTAGCCTAGAATAGAACCTGGGTTCCTGATTTCTACTCTTTCATATCAACCAATCAACAAGCATTAAACAAAACCCAACAAGCATTTTGAAAAACCCACAAGCATTTATTTAACACCTACTGTTTGACTAACATTGTTTGAGACAATAGGGATGATACAAAGATGAAAAATTAAACAATCCCTGTCTTCAAGGAATTTATAGTCTGTTGAGGAGACAACATGTATACATACAAATATATAAAAAAGAAATGCAAGGTAATTTTGAGGAGAGAGGATAGGCACCTGTAGCTGGGGATATTAGGAAAGATCTCATGTAAGAAATGGTGCCTTGAACTGAGATCTGTAGGAAACTAGGGATTCTGAGAGGCAGAAGTAAGGAGAGAATGAACTCCAGGCATGATAGGACAGCCTGGACAAGGGAGATGGAATGGCCTACATAAGGAATGTCAAGAAGGCAGGTTTGGCTGGACATAAGAGTGCATGAAAGGAAGTCATCCATAATAAGATTAGAAAAGTAGGCTATCCACAGGTTGTTAAGAACTTTGAATGACAGAGGAGATCCAGATTTGATCCTGGAAATAACAGGGAGTCACTAGAGTTTCTCAAGCAGGGAACTGATGTGGTCAGACCTTTGGTTTCAGAAAGATTGCTTTGGCTTGGAGGATGAATTGGGGAGGGGAGATGCATCAGATAGCATGATGAATTAGGAGGTTCTTGTGATAGTTTGTGGCAATTAGGTGGTGCAGTGGATAAAATGCCAGGCCTGGAGACAGGAAAACTCATCTTCCCGAGTTCAAATCTAGCCTCAAACTTATTAGCTGTGTGATCCTGGGAAAGTCACATAAACACTGTCTGCCTCAGTTTCTTCAACTGTAAAGTGAGGATAATAATAGCACCTACCTCTCAGGGTTGTTATGAGGATCAAATGAGATAATATTTGTAAAACATTTAGCATGGTGCCTGGCACATGGTAAGCATTTAATAAATGCTTATTCATTTCTCCTTCCCTTTCATCTCAGCTGCACATAGGGATGGTCATACCCTTGATGGTCATCACCTACAGGGGTGGTACCTCCACAATCCATAATTCTAAAAAATTCCCCTATCTGATCATACCTACTGACCTTCCATTTTTACCTGTGTTTTATCCTCCCTAAACCAATACTCTGTCCTCACCAACTTCTCATCATTTCACCCTTCCTTAATTTCAGGTCATGACCCCTGCTCCATCCTTATTTCCTTTCCTTCAGAATCTTGATTCATTAGTTTCCAAATTCAACTTGACACCATCCTGCGCTGTTGAATCCCTTGCCCCATTGTCTCATCATTGCTCATCCTTCCCAAGATTCCAACCATGGCCTCTTCCATTATCATCCTATCCACTACCTGTCTTTGCTACTCGAATGACACTGGAGGTAGACACATAATCGTGCTGACTGGATCCACTCTACTAATTGCCTCTCTCACCCACTACCTATAGAGTCTGTTCTAAATTTTTTCTTCTTAAGCTACCTATGGTTATGCCTCCTTCTTCCTCCTCAGCAGAAGGCTTTGATTCCTGCTTCACTGAAAAAATGGAGGCCATTTGTGACAAAGCTTCCTTTAGGCCTCAATTTTACACTTCAAATCACCTCAACATCACCCATTCCTCTCTCCCTTTGATGCAGAGGATGAGATGTTCTTTTTTCTTATAATGTTAATCCCCTCTACCAATGCCCTTGATCTCATCTTTTTCCATCTCTTCTAGGAGTTTGTCCCTTCAATAATTCTCTCATTCCTTCCCAAATTTTCATACTCTCTTTACCCACTGGCTCATTCCCTGCAGTTTCCAGATATCCCAATTCTTAAATTACCTTCACCTGATTCTGCTATCCCTCCAAGTTACTGTCATATTTTTCTCTCTTGAATAGCCAAACTCCTAGAAAAAGGTGTCTATACTCATGGCTTCCACGCTCTCCTCTCCCACTCAATGTTTGGCCTCTTACAATTTGGTTTCTGTCACCACTGAAACAGTTTTTCCAAGGTCAGTAATAATTTCTTTGTTGCTAAATGCAACGGCCTTTTCTCAGCACTCATCCTTCTTGGCCTCTCACGGAGGTGAGAGGCCATCTAGACCAACCTATACCTGACCAAGAATGCTCTCTACAACATCCAGCCTTCTCTTGAAGACATGATCAGCCAACCCATTCTCCTTTTTTGGATGGCTCTAGTTCTGAGGATATTTTCTCTTACATCAAGCCTAAGTCTATGTATTTTAAACTTGCTGCTTTGTTCTACCCTCTGGGCCCAAGTAGACTAAATCTAACCCCTCTTTCATGTGACAGCCTCTCAAGATAGCTATCATGCTCCCAAATCCTTAAGGCTTCTCCAATCTTAACACTCCAGGGTCTTTTGACTGGTCCTCATGTGGCATGACCTTGAGACCTTTCACCAGTTTGGTTTACCAAAATCCTTCCTAAAATGTGGTGCCCAGAACTAATCATAATACTCCTGATATGTTCTGACCAGGGCAGAAGATAGTAGACCCACCATCTCCTTCTTTGACATTTGTTGTTGTTTGAATCATTTCAGTCATCCCTGACTTTTCATGACCCCATTTGGAGTTTTCTTGGCAAAGATACTGGAGTGGTTTGCCATTTCCTTCTCCAGCCTATTTTAAAGATGAGGAAACTGAGGCAAACAGGGTGAAGTGACTTGCCCAGGGTCACACAGCTAATAAGTGTCTACAGCCAGATTCAAACTCATAAAGAAGGGTCTTTTTCATTCCATGCCTAGTGCTCTATCTACTTCTCCATTATGGTTCTCTTAATGAAGCCTAAACTGCACTGTCCATAAAAAAAAACTAGTATTGTTGAAAAAGCATTCAGCAGGGAATTTCATGGCCAGTAGACCTGGGCTACATGCAATTTTACCCTTTTTGGCTGATACATCACACTGTTAGGCCTGACCTAGTTTGCAAGGTGACTATGTCTTAATTGTACAATTTCATTACAAAGAAAAGAATGATTAAATGGTTAATAATAATTAGGGGACCCAGAAAAAATAAGAGTAACGCTTATTTCTTTCCCAGGAAGCAATTTAGAGCTAAAAAGGTATATTTAGTTTTGTTATGCCATTTGAAAAATCACAAATAAGTCTTGGAGAGAATCCAAAGTGATAAAAAGATATATTTAAAAGTAAATTGATGAAAGGTTAACTGAACTAGACTTCTTCAGTACAATAAAGCATGCTTTCCAGTACAGTGAAATATTGTCACTATCAAACAGTATAGTTATTAGGCACTCACACATAGGTGGCAATTCTCTATAGAAATACACAGAGGAATTCTAGTCGAAATTATCCACTTATCACACAATAGAAACTACAGCCTTTCATTACTGCTTTAGGAGAAAGCTGAACTAAGGAGCTTGAAAAGCCTCATCATTTGTCACTGTTTAACAACACCTACCTCTGGACTCCCTACCCTGGGTTTTTGTGACACAATCTGGTTATGCTTCTCTTTCTACCCATGTGACTGATTCTTCTCCATCTCCTTTGTATGAGCATGGGGAAGGAAAGGGAATAAGCATTTATATAGCACCTACTATGTACCAGCCACTGTGCTAAGTGGAAGGTTGTTGTTATTGTTGTTGTTGTTGAGTTGTTTTCAGTTGCGTTTGACCCCCCATGGGGGGTTTTCTTGGCAGAGATACTAAAGTGGTTTGCCATTTCCTTCTCCAGCTCATTTTACAGATGAGGAAACTGAGGTAAACAGTTAAATGACTTGCCCAGGGTCACACAGCTATACTAGAGTCAGATTTGAACTCAAGTCTTCCTGACTTCAGGCCCAGCACTTTATCCAGTGCACCACCTAGCTGCCCAGAAGTGGAAGGTAGGTGCTGTTTATATCCCCATTCTACAATTGAGGAAATTGAAGCAAACAAAGGTTAAGTGACTTGCCCCAGGGTCACAAAGTCAGTAAGTATCTGAGGCTGGATTTGAATTCAGGTCTTCCTGACTCCGGGCCCAGCATTGTATCATTTCAGTATTAGCCCCTATGGCTCATCCAAGTGTGGGCCCCATATACATCCCTAGGTCCTGAGGCATCCCCTCGTCTTTCCTCTGCACTCTGTCTCTTGGTGATCTCACTAGTTTCCATGGATTCAATCCTCATTTCTACCCATGCTCTCTCTCCTGAGCTCTAGTCCAATACTTCCAATTGCTTCCTGGACATCTCAACCAAATGTACCACAGACATCTCAAACTTGAAACATTCAAAATCTAATTACCTTTCCCCACTAAAACCCACTTCTCCTCACATCGCTATTTCTACCTAGGGCAGTTCTCTTCTGGCATCCAGCTTTATAACCCAGAAGTCATCATCAGCTCCTCATCCTCACTCAATTCCCACATTCAATCAGTTGCCAAATCTTGCCATTTGTATCTCTCCAGTATTAATTGTATCTATCCCTTCTCTCTATTCATACCACAACCACTTTAGTTCAGACCCTCATTTCCTCTTTCTTAGACAGCTACTTTCTCAAAAACCTTCAATGGCTCCCATTTTTTTCTAAGAAAATATACAAGTTTCTCTATTTGGTGCCTAAAGTTTGTCTATGGTCTGACTCTAATAAATTTTTTTCAGGCTGTTTACACATGATTTGCCCTCATACCTTGGCCTATTTAACGTTCCCTGTAGAGCCATTCTATCTTCTGTCTCCATGCTTTTGTATAGGTTGTCCCCCATACTTGGAATGCTCTTCTCCTTACCTCTGCCTCTGGGTACATCTAGTTTCCTTTGAAGCTTAAGTGCCACCTCCTTTAAGAGGTCTTTTTTGATCCCCTCAATTATTAGTGCCACCCCTTCCAATGACTTTGTATATATTTTGTACATCTGTATTTATTCATCGCTAACAGGTGTTCTGTGAACATGTTGTTCCCAATAGAATCTAAGTTCCTTTGAAAGCAATGGCTTTGTCGTTTTTATATTTGTATACTGAGTACCTAACACAGTGCCTGGAACATAATAAGAACGCCAGAAGACAAAAACAAAAAACAAAACAAAACAACAACAACAAAAAAAACCCAATATACTTGTTCGTTCACTCCAAATAATTAAAGTTGGCATGGGCTGCACTGGGGCATAATAGGTCTCTTTTCCTTTGAAATATTCTAGGAGAGATAGGATGACTATTTGGCAGGGAACACATAGAAGAGATTCTCAATCAAGTATAGGTTGGATTATGCCCTGTGAGGTCCCTTTCTGCTCTGAGATGTTTTAATTCTCTATTCCCTGAACTAATTTGTGTATCATAACATCTCTGTTGCTACAATCAAGTGTTTATGATTCTGCATCCCTTCTTTAACTTTTACCAACCCTGTGCCATTTCTGTTATATGGATTATATGTGTGTGTGTGTGTGTACACACATATACATACATATGTGTGTACACATATATGTGCCTGTATATGTGTATTTATCTACACATATACATATATTCCATTTGGATATAGAAATGTGTGTGTGTACACATATATATTCACTATATATGTATGTATGTATTTATACGTACACATACATGTAAGTGTGTATATTAAATATTCGGGGGAAATTAGGTGGCTCAGTGGATAGAGCACTGGGCTTGGAATCAGAAAGACCTGAATTCAAATCTGGCCTCAGAAACTTACTAGCTGTGCGATCCTGGGCAAGTCACTTAACCCTGTTTGCCCGTTTCCTCATCTGTAAAATGACCTAAAGAAGGAAATGGCAAACTACTCTAGTATCTTTACCAAGAAAACCCATGAGGTCACAGGTCACAACTGAAATGAACAACATGCCAAATATTTATTAAGTACCTAGTATGTGCATAGCACCATGCTTAGTGCTGGAGGAAATACAAATTTAGATAAGATAT
This sequence comes from Vombatus ursinus, assembly GCF_900497805.2. NCBI lineage: Eukaryota > Metazoa > Chordata > Mammalia > Diprotodontia > Vombatidae > Vombatus > Vombatus ursinus. The sequence goes on from NW_020954641.1 coordinate 33,392,736, forward strand.
AGCCTGTGCCCTAAAGGAGCTTAAAGACTTATAAGTATGTAATCTAGCATTTACAGGGGAAAGAATATATAGTCATAAGTAAGAGAACTCTAATCTCAAGGTTCAAGGATTATTAACATGTGAATAAACTTACTTTCCCAGGTTATTACTGGCCATCTCACAATCAACTTGGTCTAGCTAGTTTCCCCTAGACATAGTGCAACAGCCTTCACCCTTGTCTTCTAATCAGGGCTGGAAGTCAAAGCCATGGCTTTCTGCCTACTCAGTCCTATCACAGCTCAAGGCTGCAAAAGTTGACATTTTAAAAAGCACACAAAAAAGTTCCTGCTACTAAGAAAAGATCTAAAAATTCACTCAGTGGTGCTGATTCTTTGCTGTTTTTGTTCAGTTGTTTTTCAGTTGTGTCCAACTCTTCATGACCCCATTTGGGGTTTTATTGGCAAAGATACTAGAGCGGTTTGCCATTTCTCTCTCCAGTTTATTTTACAATGTTTATTTTACAATTGATAACTGCTGTTGTCAATAATACTACCTAACAATTTAGAACCCATAGCCAATTGGGAGGATGAAAACTTGTTCAAGCAAATGATTCATCTAGTTATTTGGACAACAATGGAAATTGTGAGTCTAGGACTAGACGTTTTGATTTTCAGTGGATATGTATTCTCACTATGGTGAGTAACAAAATATTAAGCTGTTAAACTTTAACTTAAAGCAATATATGAAGACAACAAGTGTGTGCAATTTTAACAGTTACAAACTGGCCTGTTCAAATAAGCTCTTGATATAAAAAAATGGAAAGGGGATAACAACTTTAACTCTGATCTTTCCCAATTCTTCCAAATGTTTCATCAGCATGTAGGAGTTGCCATAATAAAGAGACCAAAAGAGCACAGAAACCACCTCATTTAGTAACTACTTGATCTTCATGTGAAGCAGAGAAATATGGCAGCTTCTAAACGCTGGTTTAGAGCATAAACTCATTCGCAAAAACATTATGGTGGAGAATGATGAAAGATATGAAAATTATTAACTCATAAAACATAAAAGCAACAGAGAGGAAAAGGAGACTGAAAACAACTTGGCAGGAGGCTCAATTAAGCCAAATAACTCAATTCATCCTAAGATGATCCAACAGGAAAGAGGACAACGGTGAGATGGTAAATGCAGTTTCACAGGCATTTGAAAAGTGATCCATTCTCATCATCAATGATAGTGAAAACATCGCATTTGAACTATAACACCTTAGTACCCAATGCACTATATGAGTGCCAGGTGCCAAGGAGAAAGAGATGAGAATAAAGCCCTTTTTGTCCTCAAAGAACTTGCATTTTACCAGAATGGCTACTTTTTAAAAAATATAAAATTCTTATGAGGATTATATATGTGTTCATGTGTACATATTTATAGAAAGACGATGAAAATGATGCAGATATGATAAGGGAATAGGTAGACTTTCACAAACAATATCCTATAGCAGATGAGATCTACTTACTCAAGCCATTTCTTATAATAGAGCCTCAAGGGGATATAAGTATGTGAGGGGATGGGGAATAAGGGCACATAGCTATCCAACATGGCTTCAATTGATTTACGAGCATTAAGACATATTCTTAAAACTGATATTAAAGAATTTGTGGTGATTGACACAAATGTCAATTGGTATGTGAAGTATGCAAGGAAATTTGGGAAGAAGAGTGTAGTTGAGAGAGAAACGGGAATAAAAAGAGTAAGGAAACTGTGAGTAGGAAATCAAGAAGGGGAAAAGGTAGGGAGAGAAGATTCTGTCAATAGAATGATACTTGATACTTGAAGGCAAAGATTATATTACTTTTACTTTTGTGACAGCAATACCTAGTATAAGGCTTTGCACACAGTAAGTACTTAAGTTTGTTGAATTTGACCAAGTTGAGATTGAAGTGTCCAGGAGCCTCAGGAATCATATGAGTTAGGGTTGAAGGAAGGAGCCTATTGAGGTGATAGGGAGGAAGCTTTGATATGAAGGGGCTCTAGGGTTGGAGCAGCACAGTGCCTGTGCATTTAGCTCTGAGAGAACTGGGGGGATCCAAGTCCTAGTGGTCTTCCAAGCAGTGAAACTAATTTTGAGGAGCAGTGATGAGTAAATATTAACCAGATTTACTTTTACATTAATTGTCCAAAAAAAAATTTTCTGAGCCCCTTGTAGTTGTAGGAAAAGAGAGCATTCATAGCATGGTGAATCAGATGCTCAATGGATCTATAAGAGTAACTGGGTCCATAACAGAATGAAAAGTAAAGAGGATGAAGATCTTGTTACATTTGTTATTTGATTATTTTTAAAGCATTTGATTCAGCAGAGCAAAATAACTGCCTTAAAGACTTTCTTCCAACAAGGTGCCACTAATATATTAAGATCCCTATAAATGCAAAAATATTTATAGTAGCTATTTTTACTATAGCAAAGAACTGAAAACTAAGGGAGTACCCATCAACTTGGAAATAGCTAAAGAAACTAAGTATAATAGAGTACTACTGTGCTGTAAGAAATGACAGAAGGGATGGTTTCAGAGAAACCTGGGAAGAATTGTATGAATTAAGGTAATATGAAGTAAACAGAACCAGGAGAACAATTTATACAACAGTATTGTAAAGACAGACAGCTCTGCACCCCATACCTAAGAGATTGGCAGAGTTGATAAAAAAGGAAAATGGTAAATCTTGTGGGGCCTGTGGAAAATCAAGCACATTACTGTACTTCTGGTAGAGCTATGAATTCATTTAGCTATTCTGCAAAAAGCAATTTGGAATTATGCCCCCCCGCCAAAATACTAAACTGTGCATTCCCTTTGACTCGGTGAAATCATTACTACGGCTACACCTTAAAGAAAGCAAAGAAAGAGGGAAAGAGTCCACAGTACAAAAATATTTATTGTAGTTCTTTTTGTAATGTCAAAGAACAGGAAATAAAGGAGGTGCCCAAAAATTTGGGAATGACAGAACAAATTATAGTATATAAATATAATACTATTATGTTATAATAAATGGAAAAAGGACAATTTCAGAGAAATCTGGGAAAACTTGTATGAATTGATACAGGTGGATTTTTTTAGTTTTTATTTATTTTTTAATTAACAAAAATCTATTTTCTCTTCTTCCCAACTCTTTCTATGGGAAAAGAAAAAGGGAAAAAAATAAACCCTTGTAATCAATCTGTCTAGTCAAGCAAAATGAATTCTCACATGAATTACCTTTAAAAATATAGATGTCATTCTGTACCCAGAATTTATCACCTTTCTGTCAGGAAGTGAGTAGCACACTTTATCACTGTTCTTCTGGAATCATGGTTGATCACTCCATTGATAAGAGTTCGTAAGTCTTTCAAAGTTGTTTGTTTCCTTTTTGCAATGGGGTTAAGTGACTTGCCCAGGGTCACACAGCTAGTAAGTGTTATGTGTCTGAGACTGGATTTGAACTCAGGTCCTCCTGAATCCAGGGCTGGTGCTCTATCCACTGTGCCACCTAGCTGCCCCTGTTTGTTTTCTTAATATTGTTGTTATTATATACATTTTCCTACTGGTTCTGCTCATCTAACTCTGCATCAGTTCATACAAGACATCTCAGGTCTCTGAAACCATTCATTTCATCATTTTCTTTCTTTCTTTCTTTCTTTCTTTATTTTTTAGGCAGTTGGGGTTAAGTGACTTGCCCAGGGTCACACAACTAGTAAGTGTTTGGTCTGAGGCCACATTTGAACTCAGATCCTCCTGACTTCAGGGCCGGTGCTCTAGCCACTGCACCACCTAACTGCCCCCATTTCATCATTTCTTAAGGCACAATAATATTCCATTACTTTCATAACCTATAATTTGTTCAGATATTCCTTAATTGATGGGCAGTGTCTCAGTTTCTAGGACTTTGCTACTACAAAAAATTGTCATAAATATTTTTTGTACGCATGGGTCCTTTTTTTCTTTTTTCTGTCTCTGAAATATAAGCCTAGTTTCAGTGGGTCAAAGAGCAGGCTCAGTTGAGTCACTTTCTGGGCATAGTTCCAAACGGCTCTGGAGAATGGCTGGAACAGTTCATAACTCTACCATCAGAGCATTAATGTGTTTGTTTTCCCACAGCTCCTCCTGCTATTTGTCATTTTCCATTTTGTCATCACTGCCAATCTGATGAATGTGAGGTGGAGTCTCAGTTTTTTTAACTTGCATTTTCCTGATTATTAAATGACTTGAAACACTTTTTTTTTTTCTCATGGAGCTATTGATAGCTTGACTTTCTTCCTTAGAAACCTGGTTATTCATATCCTTCATCTACTTATCAACTGGGGAGTGCAAATGATATAGAATGAAGTGAGCAAAGGCACAATGACAATTTATATAATAACTGACAAACAACTTTGAAAGACCTGAAAGCCCTGATTTATACATTGACAAACACAATTCAGGGACCAATGATGAAACATGCTACCTATCCCTTGATGTACTCAAGATGCAGAATGAGACTTTTTTTTTTAATATGGCCAATTTGTTTTGGAAATTTGTTTTGCTTTACCATAAATATTGGTTATAAGGGTTTTGTTTTTCTTTTCTTTTCCAATGGGATGGGTGTGGGGAGGAAGAAGGGAGAGAAAATAAATGCTTAAAATTTATAGGAAAAAAAACAAAGTAAGTCACTGCTCAAAAAGAGATAATGCCTACTTCACAAAAAAAATACACACTGAGTTGATATATGAAGAAAGATAAATGGCAACAACAAACATCAGGAAGGCATACTGTATAGAGGACATAATTGTTTGCATGTAATCTCTCCCATTAGACTGAGCTCTTAGAGAGCAGGTACTGGTTTTTTTGTTTGTTTGTTTTGTTTTTTTTTTCTTTGTATCCCCAGAGCTTAGCACAGCTCCTGGCACATAGTGGGTGATTAATAAATGCTATTTGACTTAACCAAAATGACCAAACCAAGCCCTCCTGACTAATGAAAGACAAAATAAAGAAAAAACTTTAAAAACTTAAGAAGATTGATCAATGGTATACTTAGAGAATCCTAGAGAATCAACTAAAAAACTAGTGTAAATAAATAACAATTTCAGCAAAGTTTCAGGATATAAAATAAATCCACATAAACCATCAGCATTTCTATATATTACCAACAAAGTTTAGTTGAAAGAGATAGAAAGAGAAATTCCATTTAAAAGAACTGTAGACAATCCAAAATACTTGGGAGTCTACCTGCTAAGACAAACCCAGGAACTATATGAACAGAATTACAAAACACTTTTCACACAAATAAAGTTGTTGTAGGGGGGGAAGTTGTATATTCAATGGAAGTGTTCACCTATACCATGGAAGATGTTCTGCACAGAATCCAAATGAAAATGAATTACCTATAGATGGTGAGATTTCTATATCCTTTTGTTTACCATTTGTACTTTGTTGGTTATATCAAACCTCAGAGTGCTAAAGGGTTTCCTTAACAAGATTCATGATGATATGAAAGAGCCTAACAATCCACATAAGAAAAACCAAATGGATGAAGAATGTCTAGTGTCCAAACTGAAACATGCAATTGGACAGGCAGGTTTTAATTGATCATTAGTACATACATCTTGAACAGGCATTATAGGTAGACAAAGAGCTAGGTCCAGAACTGAACAGAAGAAAGTGAATGGATTACATCACATTTGGGAAACTACACAGTATTTTCAATGACAGGACTCTCCCTGACAAACAAAATAAAACAAAAAAGATTTATCATTTATAACATAACTATTGTCCTGATAATGCTATATAACCATGAATTTCAATGAATTTTAAAATGCATTTGACCTAAAGGCAATGGAGAAATAACGTGATGAACAAAAGCAACCTCTAGCAAATTACAAATTATGTCATCTAAAATTGAACTAATTATATTGCCTCCCATCCCTACTTGTACTTTCCCTACTTCTTTGTTGGGACTACTAACCTTTTAATTACCAAACTTTGTAACTTAGAGTCATCCTTGACTCTTTGTTTCATGCAATGCCTATATTCAATCAGTTACCAATTTTTTTGGTTGTTGTCCTTCATTCTCGAAGAGGACCAAAATGACATCACTATGCTACAGTCAAGTTTCAGTGTGTCTGACTGTGGCTGATCAGACCAATATGAGCTCGGAATGTTCCACCATAGGTCAGGCACAAATAGTCTATGTGAATATTTGGAGTGGATTCTCTACATCTGCGCATCTTGTACTTCTTCTGAGCTATTTCGATTCTGCTTTGCTCATACAGCACAGCACCTTCTCTGATGTGGACATGCCATGCTGAGTGGTCCTGTGCCAGCAGCTGGCCATTCAGTTGCCAATACTTGTTGATCACACCCCTACAACAACTCTTTACATTTATCTCTTTCTCCCAACTCATGCAGCCCTCATCACCTCTTGTCTGTACTATTTGCAACAGTTTCTTAATTGGTCTCCCTGCCTTCAGTCTCCCCTCTCAACAATCTTTCTCTCATATAGCCATTAAATTGATAGCACCAAGACACAGATTTGACCATGGTATTCCCTATTCAAAAATCTCCAGTGGCTCCCTACTGCCTCTAGAATAAAATACAAGTTCTCACTCTGGCATTTAAAACATCACTATCTGGTTCTTACATAAGTTTCTATTCTTATTTCATAGCGTTCTCTATCCTATACACTCTCCACTTCAAATTGGCTTGTTAACTGTTTCCTATATACAACATTCCATCTTCTGCCTTCATGCCTTTGCATAAAACGGTCCTTCACATTCCTTATGCTCTCCCTCCTCAACTCTACCATGAGGAATTCCTAGCTTCCTCTAGAGTATAGATCAGGCACGATATAGCTACATAAGGCCCTTCCCCTTCCTCCTAGTTACTAGTTCTCCTTCCATTTTGAAATTACTTTCTATTAAGTAAATGCAAAATTTATTTAACATATCTGTGTACCTATTAAGTGACCCCAGGAGAATGTAAGTCCTCTGAAAGCAAGGACTTTGTTTGGTCTTTGTATCCCCGTTGTCTAGCATGGTGCCTTGCACACAGGGATGGGGAATTGGAACCGGATTTGTGATTTCATTAATAAAGGCAACCCCTGGATTGAGGAAACTCCCTCTACAACACAGATCTATACTTTCACAGTAATTTACACTCTTGAGTTGCCTAGAACATTGAGAATTGACTTGACCAGCATCACACAGTCAATATGAGTCATAAATCAGAGGCAAGACTTGAACCCAGAACTTTCTAGCTCCCTGCTAATGCCACATTGATTTACACATAGTGGGCATTTAATAGGTATTTACTGAATAATATCTGTAAATGCGGTGGTATGACATCATCTTGGAAATGTATAGCTAGAAAAGAAGACCAGCTGGTTATGTGAAAAGAGATGAATAGTCCAAGTACTATACTAGTACCCATGACATGTTAAAAGAGTGAGAGAAAGACAGCTGGTGCAGATCATAATAGACTATTATGGAAAGGATGCCAACAAGAATCTTACAGGATGAGAAGGCACAGATGGATTATAATCTGCATGGTTTGACATAATATTCACATTGATGAGATCAGAGATACACTGAATTATTAATAATGCTAACCTTTTCCCTGACATTCATTTTTCATTTCAATCATATTTTTATTATAACTCTACATTAAACAATGTCTAATAGTGATTAGTTATCTAATTCATGCTACTAGTTTAATAAAGATATATTTTTATTAGTAAAAATATGGTATTCACTATATTTTAGGGAGAGCACATATATGTGGGATCATCCAGTACAGAATAATAAGGTGAAATGGATGCAATGATCCAGCTACAGAAGTAACTCCACCCAACATGATTTTTGTAAGTGTATTGCCAATGAGACTAGAATGTCTCCCAAATGTCATTATTGAGACAATTGAAATTAACATAAAATAAACTGTACTCTAACTACTTGGCAGTGGAAAGAACATCGAATTGGGAGTCAGAGTGTGATTGGCTAGTTATGAACCCGTGGGCAAGACTTAATTTTTCTGAGCGTTTTTTCCTCATCTGAAAAATAGAAAGGAAAAAACTTGCTCATACCTACTTCATAGTGGTAATAATACCATTTAATAAGATCAAATGTGATAATGAATGTAGTATACTTTGTAACAGACTCTATAAAATGTAAGTTATTATTATTACTGTTGCTGTTAATAACAAGTCAAGGTAACAAGCATTTATTAAGTACCTACAATTCTCTGAATTAATATTGTTATAAAAAGAGGGGCAGGAGGCTGCATGGAAACAGGAAAAAGGAAATGAAGAATCAGAATTGAATTAGAAAATCACAGAATCTCAAAGCTGGGAGATACTTCCAAAGTCCAGTTATACTAGTGGAGGATTTCACTTGACAACACCTCTAACATCAGGGATTCAAGGTGGCTCATTTCATGTTGTTAGTAAATTATTCTTTATAATATAAGATAGTCTACTCTCTTTTAATGCCCACTGACCTAGCTGTGCTGAGATGATAGAGCGTCACTATATTTTGCTAGGAGTATTTAAAAATAGGTCTTGAGTTGGTCGAGTTACTAGGGACCTGGAGGCAATCTTAAGAACTGGCTTTTAGGCTAGACTTTTCTCTAAGCCCATGATTTCCATATCCACCCATATAGGGAGTAATTTGGTAGAGGTGTAGAACCTGTCACATACTCCATCACTACTTTGAATTTTACGTTTCTCCCATAGCGCTTTATATGTAGAAAGCCCTTCATAAACATGTGTTGAATAAGTAGCTAAATTTCACCTGTGGCCAGGTGTTCAAGCCAGTTGACTTGGTGACATTCTGCTGAGCGTTTGTCTACTTACCAAGTAAGAATAGCTGTTCCTCTTCAGAGTTTGCTTCTTCTAGGCCTTTGAGGAAACGGCTATTGACCTTGATAATATCATTAATGTTTGAGAATATCACGTCCAAGTCTTCCTCTGGCAGCTAAAAGGCATAGAGATAACAACAGGAGGTCAAAGGCACAAATATGAAATATGCCAAGGTCTTTTTTTTATTGAGATCTAGACCCAAGACCGCTGCAAAACTACCAGAAACCCTCAGAAGAAAAGATAACAAAAGATCACCAACAAGAATCCCTTCAACAAAGCTAGAAATTTCTCAAGATACAATAAAATGGATAATAAATATATGGTGTTACTAAATATAATTAGAAAAATCAGATTTCAAAATAAAGATGAAACTAAAGATACTCTGGAAAAGATCCATGATGATGAAGCTCAACAGTCTGACAAAATCCATTGATAACATAATAAAAACTATATTTGGTGACAGATTTGGTGACAGATGGAACATTTTATTAAACATTAAAATAGGGGCAGCTAGGTGGCACAGTGGATAGAGCACCGGCCCTGATGTCAGGAGGACCTGAGTTCAAATTTGACCTCAGACCAAACACTTGACACCTACTAGCTGTGTGACCCTAGGCAAGTCAATTAACAGCAATTGCCTAAAAAAAAAAAAATCTTTAAACATTAAAATAATAGCACAAGGAACTGAGGAAAATAAAAAATAAATGTTTCAGAAATTTTTTTAAAGTTTTTAGATCAATGTAGATAATAGTCATAGGAAAGTGTGAAAAACTTAAGAAGTGTCAAGATTCACAAAGACTGTGTATAAGAAGATAATCTGACCACCACGTTACATTAAACTACACAAGAAAATTTACCATAAATATTGAAAATAAGGGATAGATTGGGCAGAAGTATGATGTAGTAGATTTAGAGTCAGAAAACTTGGGTTGGATCATGGATTTGCCATTTATAAGTCATGATCTCAGGCAAGTCAGTTAAATTTTCTTGGCCTTCCTTAGTTTCCTCAACTGTAAAATGAGGGAGCTGAAATATATGAACTATAAGGTCCCTTCCAATTCTAAATCTAAAACTCATATGGTATCAGAAGATGTTAACTCTAAATTTAATTCATCTAGACACATTATTGTTGAACTTTAAGACTCAAATGACAAGGAAATGATTTCACAAACAATAAAGAAGCATATATATAAAAAACTCCAATTCTAATTGTACAAAATTTCTCTACAATAAAAAAATGACAGAAGTAGAAATGTGATATGCCTAATGTTTAATGTTTAGACTTCATCTAAAATCAATTTCTCAGCAAAGATAAGCATTCTTTTTGGAGAATGAAGGTGGTTCCCCAAGTAGTTAAAGCATAAGAACAGGCAGTTTTCAAAAGAAGAAATGTAAATTAACAACAATGATATGAAACAATGTTCTGAATCATTAATAATAATATATTAGGTACTTCATATCTATCAGATTGGCCAAGATGAAAAAAAAACTAAATAGTAATTGCTTGAAGGACAATGTGAAGACAAGCACTCTAATTCTGTTGATAGAGCTATGAATTAGTCTGAAAAATAATTTGGAATTATTCTAGAAAAATCGTTAGACACTAATCACGAGTCAATAAACATTAACTGCTTACTAAGTACCACGCATTGTCCTACGAGTTTGGGCAGCTAGATGGCGCAGTGGATAGAGCACTAGGCCTGGAGTCAGGAAGAGCAGAGTTCAAATAAAGCTTCAGACACTTACTAGCTATATGACCCTAAGCAAGTAACTTAACCCTGTTTGCCTCAGTTTTCTGTCATTTGTAAAATGAGCTGGAGAAAGAAATGGCAAACCATTCCAGTATTTTTCCAGGAAAATCCAAAATGGGGTCACAAAGAGTCAGACATGACTGAAACAATTCAACAACAACAACAACAAAAATTGTGCTATGAAAAAGAAAGACAGCCTCTGTCCTCAAGGTGTTTACAGTCTAATGGGGGAAGACAGTACAAAAAAGAAAGCTGAAAAGCAGGTACCTGGTAGGCACAGTGGAGAAGCCAAAGAAATCTAAAAGGGGGTCAAGTGGGAAATGAGGAAATGAGATGTCACTAATCTGTGACAAAGCTTTTGAACCACGGCTAGGAACACATCCTAAGTGGGTAAATGCCTAAATAGAGTGAATGGTACCATATTTATAAAAATATTTAGAGCAGCATTTTTTGTGAGTGCAAAAAACTGGGAACAAAGTGATCATCCATCAGTTGGGAGATGGTGGAACAAATTGTGTTATATGAATGTAATGCACCATAAGGAATGAAGGATAAAAAGAATTCACAGAAACTTGGTTTGAACTGATACATAATAATGTAAACAGAAAAGAGAGAATAATTTGCACCATGATCAATATAACAGAGAAAAAATAATTTTAAAATACATCAGAACTCCAATCAAGGCAATAAAATATCTTCATATATCTTCTTTCCACAGAGAGGTGGTAACTGACAAACTGCAGAATGAGGCATATGTTATCAGATATGGCCAATATATTGGTTTGATTTAATTATACTTTTTTTTTTTTAAAAAGAGGACTGGTCATATTTCAGGGGGAAAGATTATGGGGAAATAAGCCAATATTCTTTTTAAAGCATCAATAAAATATTCTTATATATTCTCTCTCTCTCTCTCTCTCTCTCTCTCTCTCTCTCTCTCTCTCTCAAGGCAATTGGAGTTAAGTGACTTGCCCAGGGTGTCACACAGCTAGTAAGTGTCAAGTGTTTGGTGTGAGTCCAGATTTGAACTCAAGTTCTCTGACTTCAGGGCTGGTGCTCTATCTACTGCGCCACCTAGCTGCCCCTAATGAAATATTCTTAAAAAATGAAAGGAAACAATTTTTAAAGCTACATGCATTTGTGAAATTTATAGAGGGAAGGGTCAACCTTAAAAAAGATTTTGATTTATAGAACCAGAAAAGCACAGAGACTTTGGGTCAAACTTAGGTATCAAAGTTAAGTATTTTGAAAGAAGAAAAAAAAAAGGAATGAGTAAGATGGCAGAAGAGAGGAAAAGTGAAGGAAAGAGATAATCTTCAGGTGAACAAGTCTGAATCATTTAATAATTACAGTTGGGAAAACTGGTTAGCAATATGTCAAAAAACAACAACAAAAATCCTCACAACCACAGCTAACATCACGTACTACATTAACTTCAGTTGGATTATATGCAAGCATAAAAACTATAAAAATATGTTAAAAAGATGGAAGAAAAAAGGATAATATGTTTATCCCAACTCTAAAAGGGAAATAAATTTCTATACAAAAGTGAATAAATTATTGGAAACAAGATAGGGATGTTCAATTTTATAACAATGAAAAGTTTCTAACAAATCTATTATATATATGACTCAAAAATGGGAAATGTTTATAGCAAACATAACAGAAAATAGATAAAATAACAACCAACTTAATGTCTAAAATTTTAAAGAAATTGACAAAAATATTCAAAGGCAAGATCATCCAAATGCACAAATGGTAGACTGAATAAGTTAATTACTTGCTTATTATAGTTTACAAGAGGAAACGCAAATTATAAATTTAAAAAAGCACTCAACTTTACTAATAATAAAAAATCAAAGAAGTCTGAGGTACCACTTCACACCTATCATGGCCAATATGACAGAAGAGGAAAATGACAAATATTGGAGGGGATGGGAAAACTGAGTCACCAATGTACTGCTGGTGGAGTTGTGAACTGATTAAACCATTCTGGAGATCAATTTGGAACTATGCCCAGAGGGCAATAAAACCATGCATACCCTTTGACCCAGCAATACCACTACTAGGTTGGCATCCCAAGGAGATCATAAAAAAGGAAAAAGGAACTACATGTACAAAAACAGGAAACTAAGGGGATGCCCATCAACTGAGGAATGACTGAATAAGTTGTGGCATATGATTGTGATGGAATACTATTGTGCTATAAGAAATGACAAGCAGGATGCTTTCAGAAACACCTGGGAAGTCTTATATGAATTGATACAAAGTGAAGTGCGCAGAACCAGGAGAACATTGTACACAATAAAAGCAATATTGTACAAAGATCAACTGTGAATGACTTAGTTCTCAGCAATGCAATGTTCGGAGACAATTCCAAAGGGCTTATGATGAAAAATGCTATCCACCTCCAGTGAAAGAAGTAATGGAATCAATGCAGATTAAAGCGTACTTCTTAAATTTTTCTTTATTTTTCTTATTTTGTCTGTGTTTTCTTTCACAATATGACTAATATGGAAATATGTTTCGCATGATTACACATGTATAATCTATACATATTAAATTGCTTGCCTTTTCAAGGAGGAGGAAGAGAATTTGGAACCCAAAATTTTTTAAATGAATGTTAAAAATTGTTTTTACATGTAATTGAGAAAAAATAAATTTTTTTAACAAAACAAAAAGGCAAAGGATGTGATTCAGTTACTCCAGAAATATATGGATTTAGGAGGCAATAGACAAAGATCTCATCTGTAAAATACTTACAGTTAAATTAATGTATTTGGATGGTTTAACAACGGTTACAGTATTAGCACCTTTTACTCAACTTCCCACCCCTCTGTTACCATCACTGTACAAATGGAAAAGGGCTATTCAAGACTAAAGATCATTTTCTAATTTTTCTGGGTTTCATGGCTTTCTTCTGACATGGAATTAATCACCTCTTAACTAAACAGCTGCTAATGAACTTCTCCACACTCCACACTGAGGTTGGTCCTCAGACGGCAGGGAAAATTTATCATCAGGACCACACTCAAGGTTTTTCCAGGTTAGTAGAACTGGCAGAATTTAAACTCCATTGGTATAGTCATAAACTCAGAGACCACTACATGCTATGGTGAGAGATTAGATTAGAATTTATGGAGAGAAACAAACAAGAATATCAATGAAGAATTAGTATTTTAAAAAGAAAAAAATTCAATTCAATTCAACAAATACTTACTAAATACCTACTTTGTATCTGGCACACTGCTAGGCCCTGGGGACATGAAGATAAAAAAGAAAATTCAAATAACTCCTCCCCTAAGAGAGCTTACATTAATATTGCCAGGGAAGGACAAGAAGTATATAGAAAATTAAATTCAAAATGCAAAGCAATTTACATGGAGAAGGTGAATATTGAATATGAAGGGCTGTTTGTAATCAACAGAATGGAGGTCACAGAGGGCACAATGAAAGAATAGGTAGAGTGGGAGGGAAAGGATAAGTCTGGCATGGATAGATATGAGGGGGTAAGGAATTTGGGCACTCTAAAACAGCATTCTGAGTAGAGCCATATGGCAACAGATTGTCACCATCTTCAAAAAATAATGATAACATTGATTTTGTTTTTAGGAAGTCTGTTAAGCTTTACCATTTTCTGTGCCAAGTTATTTATTCTCTTTCCAATCATTTCCTTAAGAGCTTTTATTTCATTTTTTTTAACCTCCTACTTCATATCTTCTAGATATTCATGTAGTCCTTGTAGAAAGTCCATTTTCCCTTTGAGTCTGTTTGCCATTGTTAGGGGGTTACTTGATCCTTCTTTGGAGAGAATCTTTAGATTTACAATCATTTTTTTTATACTAGTCAATGTTTTCTCTGACTTACTTCCTTCTCTAGCTTTTGTTTCTGAGTTAGGGCTTTGTGACAAAGCCAGGTTCCACTCTTGCTTTCGGGTGGGGTGGTCAGCCCTGCTTAGTCTTGCCTTGGGGTTCTGTGCTGATCTTTATCTCCTAGGGTTAGCCACTCGCCCCATCTTTGAGGTTCAGAGTATTAGATATTCAGTGTCCTCTCTGACATCTCAGGAAAGAGTGTTAAGGACCTCAGGGTCCCTAAGCTTGAAGAATCCGGGTCAGAGCACTGCAGTGCCATGCTGGTCACTGCCTAGAGCCACTCCCTGGCACTCCCAAGGACTCTACCCTGGGATGGGGTTTGTCTAGCTTCCTTGACTATCCTGGGGTTTTCTAAAGGGAGCCTTTCATTCTTACTCCCTATGTGCTCCTGGCCTACTTCTGGGTTCCTTTCGTCTCTAAATCCTATAGCAACCTGTGATTTTCCAATTCTTTGACAATTACAACTTACATTTTAGAAATCATATAGGCCAGTCCTCTCATTTTGCAGATGAGAAAACTGAGGCCCAGAGATTCCTGTCTTTTGATTTTATAAAGGTTTCACAAATAATAAGCAGCAGAACCAGTATTCAAGAAGTCTCCCGACTCCAAATTTAGAGCTCTTTTTGCAAAATTAGAAGGCTGACCACTAAAGGCTAATATTTATAATTTTATGACTATTGATCCCTGATTTAATAAAATGGAGAAGAGAAAAAGAGGCCCATCACCTGAGTTTTGGGATGGTCAGCTTATAAGTGTAAATGCTGAGTTCATCTCTAGGAGTTGCTTAGCTACAGTGACTGAACATCTCAGAAAGGTTGGATTACCCTCTGGAAAGTCAACCTACCTCCCTACCTTTTCTCTGGAGTACAGACCAATCCTTATTGGTTTGAAAAAAAAATCTCACCCAGATTAGGCAAGCTTTTGTTCTGTTTGATACCAATCCTCAAACACAAAGAACAATGCCAGGTACAAGGGGAACAGGAATGACTGCTACCTTGGCTCAATATCTTGGAGCAACTTTATAGGATACAGAACTGAGCCCAGAACCCAAGAGATCTAAAGACAATCCTTACTCATACAGCATTCTATATAGTAGGTGGGACTGGACAATCCCTAATGTCCCTTCCCATGCTGAGGTTGTTTTTTAAAAAGTTTTATTGATATTTTTTGTTTTCTATATCACATTCATTTCAAAGCTATATCACTTTCCCTACCCCCTCACTGATACTTCCCTTGTCAAAGGAAAAAAAAAAAAACAAAAAACAAAAACAGTTGAATAAAACCATGAAATGTTACTGATTGATTCTAGATGCTCTGGTGCTTCAGTTATTTCAGACTTACAGAACAGGTTTAGCTTCTCAAACGACATGGTTAGATATTTACTTGGGGCACAGGACACCAGGATCTAAGGGGTTCACATGTCTCTACAGTCCCCAGATAACCTCAAGGTTAAGCTTGTCAAGTTTAGCAGTCCAGAGCAAATCTTATTTCTCAGGTTGAGCCAAAGACTTTTAATAAGTATTTATATATTCTTCTCTAAAGAACATCTTTAAAAAAGCCTCTTACCCCTGTTAGCACCTGTTCTCACTTCCACAGATTTCCTGTTTATCTAGCTAGGTAGTTTCTAATAACAGAGGAGAAGTCTGGTTTCCAACATCAGGGAGGTGGTAGTTCTGTTATCCTCTGATCAGATCAAACATGGAGCATTAGGAACTGTTTTAGAAAGACATTGGCAGGCTAGAGTTTATGAGAGAGAGAGAGAGAGACAGAGAGGGAGACAGAGAGAAAGTTGGTAAAGGGATACAAAACCATATCCTACAAGTGTAAGCTACTTTTTGCCATGTCCACAGAAACCTTGGGGGGCTTGATAATGGAGGATACTACCCAGAATTTCCCAAGTTAGTGTGGTCTTGACTTTATCTGGGACAAACTAACTAGAGTTTTCAGGTACCCTGACCCTAGACTTTTTTCAGGGGAGTCATCAGGGAGAGCAGGCAAGAGGGTCAGAATGAAAGCAGTTAAGTATGGAGGAGGACAATGACTGGAGTAGAAGACAGTGAATGTATTAGGATTTTGTATCTGACCCATACATATCTGTATGCTGACCCAGACACAAATTTGAAGAATAAAACAATAATCTCTCTCCAATCCTCACTCCAGAGAAGGGTAAGTTTTCCTGCTTGTTAGTCAACCTCTTCACTTCCTATTTCCCATTCTCTTTTTCCAGATATTTCAGTCAATACTGAAAATATTGACTTCCCTAATTTAATTTTATGTTTATGTCATTTAACTGGCAATTCTTTATAAAGAACTTGGCCAACAAATCTTAGCTATTTGCTGTGGTTATTGAATGCAGAGTGCTAAAGACAGAAGAGAGCGAAGATGTTTTGCTCAGAAAAGTTGAGATGGAGTGTAAAGGCAAAGAGAATGACTCCTGATATTATTATCCTTGTCTTTCAGGGGTACACATGAACCTTATTAGCTACCTGAGACCAACAAAAATATCCCCAGAACATATGAGTCAGAAAGCCTGTGACCTGGAAAGAACAACCACTTTCAGTCTTGAGTGGCAGCTTCCTTTCTAGCCTAAGCCCAGGGGGAAGGGTAAAAACTCCAGTCATGTGTCACCGGTGGGAGTGGGAGAGCTAAACTACGCATTTATCAGTGCCTGGAGCTTTAGGGTTCCTGCTCTCTATCATGAGTTCCCCCTTGTGGTTAAATAAGTATAGGTTGGAAGAACTAAGGCTGTCTAATCTAGGTAAGGGAAGATTTGCCAGTGATGGAAGGAGACATAATAGGTATCTTCAAGTATATAAAGTGTTCTCAAATGGAAAATAGATTAGGCTTGCTCAGTTTGGCCCCAGAGGACATAATTAGGATTAGTAGAGACAGGCAGATTTCAATTCAACATAAGGAAAAACTTTCTAAAATGACAGCTGGACAACAACTGAATTTTTTTGAGTTTCTGTGAGAGAAAGTTATAGAAGAAGGAAAAGAAAATTCAAGAAGGAAAAGGAGAAGGGAGTTAGGAAGGCAAGGTAAGAACATGTAAATGAAGTAATTACAGGGTAAAGCAAATTGAGAGAGTGGATTGGTAGATGGAGAAAACTAGTAAAAACAAATTGAAGGTTGGCGAAAGGCTAAAGGTATAGCACATACTACAACAGTTAATGAGACTAAGGAAATGAAGTTGAGTGGGGTTATCAAGTACTTAAGCTGTGATAGCTAGCCTAAAAATTTTAATGAGACACTTAGGGTTCAGACATAAACCCTTGAAAGTATTTTTAAAAAAAGGCTGAAAATCTCAAACATTTCAGAGAATAGGGGAAATTGTGCAGTAACTTGCATCAACTGCACAATGTCTATATTTCTTCCACAGCTGGATGACTATTATCTGCGTTCCAAGTGTAGGTTGATTTCCTTCCTAGAGAAGAAGGCCACTGGACTCAAAAATGCCTGTCTAAACTTTAAGTTGTTAAGAAGAATAAAGTATTCCTTAAAGAAACAGAAGCAAGACTTTAATGGGACTAGGGGGAAGGGATCTGAGGTCAGAGAAGGGAGACTTGACCCCTGTCATGATGTTGGAAAGGGGAAGAACATTCAACAACAGAGAAAGGGAAGGAAAAGGATAGCTGTACAACTCAAGTTAGAAACAAACAAATCTGAGGCACTTCCTGTAGGGGAGGGAATTGGATATTCTAAGGAGGAAAAAACTTTTTGTGCTCAAAAAAAGGAAGAACAATAGCAATTGAGACAAAATGCAAGAAAGAAGCCAGCAGTAACATCTCAAATATGTGGTCTACAAGTGCCCAGAGCTGAAGCAACAAAGAAAAAGATTCACAAAGATGTGGACTGGATCTCACTGGTATTGCTGAGACCTGGTGAAATGAAACCTATAAATGAACCATGGCTTTGGATGGGCATACCTTATTCATAACAAACAAGACAGATGAGTGTTTACAGGGGTTGGAGAGAAAGGTAGTATTGTATATTAAGAAGGTATATTCATGTGAGAAAATACAGAAGCCAAAGGGAGAAAGCATGATGGGAGAGTATTTAAAGGAAGATCAATTAAGTGAGAAACAGAAGTGATTTTTTTTCACTAGAGTACATTAAGAAAGTACCCTGTTGCCCTTGATGAATTCAACTCACCTGTCCAAAATGGGCTACATCTTCAGGTTCTATAAGAATTGTCAGTGATATTTGAAAGAATGTAGAAAATGGGAGAGGTGCACCAAGATTGGAGAAGGGCAAATGTCACAATTTTCAAAAGGGAAAGAAAACAGAGCCTGTAAAGTATAGGCCAGGGAGCCTATGTTTAATTTTTGGAAAAATTATAGAATGGACCATGAAAGAGATGGTTGGCAAACACTTAGAAAAGGAAATAGTAATTGCAATGAGCCATTATGGTTTCATCAAAAACAGACCATGCCAAACCTCGATTTCTTTTTTTTTATTGACAAGTAGATGAAAAGAATGCTATGGATAAAGTTTACCTAGATTTTACCAAAGTTTTGATTAGGTATATCATACTATTCTTGTGGAAAAGATGGAAAGATACAGATTGGTCAATAAAAAATAGATTCAAAACTGGTTGGATGTTTAAATTCTAAGAGTAGTTGTTAACATCATTGTGGCAGGAGGTCTCCAGTGGAAGACCCCAATGATCTGTGCTGTTTAACATTTTTATTAGCGATTCAAACAAAGGCATAGATGACATACTCATCAAATTTGCCGATGGCACAAAGCTGGGAGAGATAACTCTGCAGTGGATGGCAGAGTCAGGACCCAAAAGTAGCTTAACGGTTTTTGTATAAACAAAACCAATGCAGTTAAAGTTAGAAGGAAAACAGTTAAGAAGAAAAAAAGATATTTGCAGAAAGTTTCATTGATAAAGGTCTCATATCCAAGTTTTATAAGGAACTGATTAAAATTTATAATAAGCTATAACAGGAGCTATTCCTCCAATAGATAAATGGTCAAAGGATATGAAAAGTAGTTTTTAAAGGCAGAAATTGACACTATCTACTAGCAAAAATTGCTATAAATAAGTAACAATTAGAAAAATTAAAATTAAAACAACTCTGAAGTTCTCCCTCACACCCTTCAGACTGAGAAAGAGGACCAAAAAGGCAAAATGACAATTGTCCAATGGGCTTTGGGAAAACAGACACACTAATGTCTATGAAGAAGCTAGGTGGCCCAGTAGATAGAGCACTGGACCCTTTAGACAATTACTAGCTGTGTGACCCTGAGCAAGTCACTTGACCTCTCAGCCTCATTTTCCTCATTTGTACAATGGGTGTAATAATAGCATCAACCTCTTAGAACTGTTGTGAGGAAAGATAATATTTACTTATAAAGCATTTTGTAAATCTTAAAGTGTTATATACATGCTGGTTATTATTATTATTGTTAATTATCAATGTATCATTGGCATAGCTGTGAATGGTCTACCAGGGTGGGGAACCTGCAGCTTCAAGGACACAGGTAGCCTTCTAGGTCCTTGGGTGCAGCCTTTTGACTGAGTCCAAGTTTATGGAACAAATCCTTCTATTAAGGGGATTTATTTCACCTTAAATTACAAAAAAGATGATTTCAGAGAGACCTGAGAAGACTTGTATGAACTGATTCAGTGTGAAGTGAGCTGAACCAGGAGGGTAATTTATATAATAACAATATTAACTTTGAAAGACTTGAGAAGTCTAACCAATGCAATGGTGTTCAGTTTTGAGAGCTGCAGTTTAAGAAAGACATTGAAAAACTGTATTATCTGGAGGATTGCAAAAAAGGATAGTGAAAGGCCTTGAGTCTACATTTCATGGGCATCAGTTAAAGGAACTGGGTATGTTGATCTTGGAGAAGAGAAGACATGGAGAGAAAAGGGGAGCCATGACAACCGTCCTGAAGTATTTGAAGGGCAGTCAGGTGGAGGAAGGACTAAACTTGCTCCATTTGGCTCGACCACAAAACCAGGAACAAGTGGAAGTTACAAAGAGGCAAATTTAAATTTGGGGTCAAGATAAACTTCCTAACAATCAGAGCTCTCCAAAAGTGCCTGGGTTGGGCCTTGAGAGGTGGCAAGTTCTCCCTCCCAAGACAGTCTTCAAGCAGAGGCTGGATGACCAATTGTCAGGTGTGTTATATTTGGGATTCCCTTCATGCCTACATTAGACTGGGTGGTTGCTAAATTCTGTGATTGTGAAGAATGGGCTACCACAGAAGATAATAGCAAATAATAATAATAACTAACACTTACATATAATGCTTTGAGGTCTGTAAAGCACATTTACAAACTGTTCTCATTTTGACACTCCTCACAACAGTCCTGTGGGGTAACTACTAAAGGTATTATTATCCCCATGTGACAGATGAGAAAATTAAAGTACAGAGAGGTTAATTGGCTTGCCCATCATCACATAACTAGTAAGTGTCAGAGGAAGCAGATACACCCAAGTTTCACCAAAGCAAATAGAGCTGCTACTCATAGTAGCAAGATCCCCATCACTGGAAACTCTGAAACGGAAACATCACTCTCAGCCTGAACTTCTCTCCAAACAAGGGATGACAGAGAGGGGATTCTTGCCTTAGGACAGAGGTTAGACTACACCTCCAACTCTAAGTTACTGTGGCAGTTAATGGGGACCAGAGTCTTTTTTCCTAAAGCCAGGATCCATGATGGCTGTCTTATTTTAGCAGAGAAATCTCACTTCATCATAGCATAATCATAAGGCAGGATTCAGGCAGTAAGGTTTTGGCATGGACCTTGTTGAGCAGGCAAGGGCTCTCCGCCTTCCTAGGAAGATGGAGTGAACCACAAAGATCCGTAAAAAAATCATAAAATTCAGAACTGGAAGGAACCTCAGAGATCATCTAGAATCTAGATCAACTTCCTCATTTTATCTTCCTTTTTTACTTTGACATTTTCCTTTTTTTAAAAAAATATTAAACAAAAATTTACTGATAATGTTTTGATATAACTTCCCAAAAAAACAAACACCCAAGCAAATCCCCTACAAAGTACATCTACCCCAAACAATTTATGTATAAATTGTTAACAAAAGGGAATGTGTCTAGGTTGTGATAGCATACTAACACAGACCATTGTACTGACCAGAGTTTGGTTGCTTCTTTGACTTTCTTTGTAAGCCCAGCTCTTAATAGTGTCTGGCACAAAATAGACACTTAGTAAATACTAATTGACTGATGGACTCAATTTGTATGTTCTTTTGATTCTACCTTGACCTCCTATATTTCTCTGAATTCTTAATATTCACAGCAATATTCTGTTACATTCACATGCCACAATTTGTTCAGCTATTCCCCAATTGTTGGCCTCACTCCCCAGCTTTTTGTAATTATAGATAAAGCTGTTTGTTCAATATGGTCCTTTTCCCCCCCAGAGGCAACATGGCATAATAGATAAAGTGTTAACCTTGGAATCATGAAGAAGTGAATTCAAATCCCACCTCTTATGGGATTCCTGGCTGGATGACTTTGAGTGCTAAACCTCTCTGAATCTGTTTCCTCATCTGTAAAATGGGGATAACCTGTAGTCTCTTGCTCACAGGATTATTTTGAGACTCAAATGAAACAATGCTTGTGAAGCGCTTCATACAAGGTAAAGTGCTATATAAATATAAATTGTTCCAATGATTATTATTGCTGCCAAATAACCTCCTTGGATATAGTCACAGTCATAAATTCTCTTGCTCAAAGTATTTCTAGATGAGACCCAGAAAGGGGTGTAATTTGCCCACAGTTACACAAGTTATAAATAGCAGAGCTAAGCAGGAAAGCTGGGACCCCCATGATTCAAGGGAATAGGGACAAGGCTCAGTTGCTCCCAATATCTGCCTTAATTTCCCTGTTCTATATGTGGGGATAGACCTGGAGCTTGGGAGTAGTTGGTGGTCCCCTCTTAAGAACTCATTTCCTCCACTCTTGAAAGGTCACCAAGGGCTAAGTATGGTGCTAATAATCTGTGGTCACCCCTCAGTGTGACTGAGAGGATGGAATGCTGGTCCAGGCACTATGCTCCCTGCCTCTCCCAGCATCCCTACATGCACATTACCTCACGTAACTGGCTCCGGATGTCAGAGGCACAGAGCCGGAGATTGTGCACATACTTGGCCTCTGTGCTGACCAGCTCCGCTGCTGCACGTCTCTGATTCTGCTTCATTTTTTCAAGGATCCTGATTGCCTCATCCCCTTGACTTTCATCCCCTGAGTTCTCCCCAGGAGAGGGAGGCTCACCTTCCTGGTAACTGGCCATGGCAGGAGAACCTAAGAAATGAAAAAGTCAAGCACATTCTTCAGTTAATCAAGCCACAAACACTTACCAAGTGTCTACTATGTACTGAGGATACCCAGACAAAAACGAAACGATCCCTGCCTGAAAGATTACATTCTGTTGGGTGAAACAACATGTGCCTACATAAGAGGATACAAATTACAAACAAAATAAATTCAAGGCAATTTTTTTTTCTAGGCACAGAGGAAAGACCCACACATGTAGGTGACTCTGGAAGGAGTCTCAAGCAATAGAAAAAGTAGAAGTAAGGAGAGTACATTCCAAGGCATGGAGACAGCTGGTACAAAGGCAGGAAGATGGGAGGTAGAATGTTAAAAAGAATACACAAGGCCAGTTTGGGCTGGACCTAAGAGTGCAGAAGTTCAGTTGTTTTTCAGTTGTGTCTGACATTTTGTAACCCCATTTAGGGTTTTCTTGGCAAAGATACTGGAGTGGTTTGCCATTTCCTTCTTCAGTTCATTTTACAGATGAGGAAACTGAGGCAAATAGGATTAAGTGACTTGCCCAGGATCACATAGCTAGTGTCTGAGGATAAATTTGAACTCGGGTCTTTGTGACTCCAGGCCCAGAGCTCTATCCACTGCACCACCTAGCTGCCTGCAGAAGGAGAGTAAGGTATTTTTTCCAGTAAGGCTACAAAAGTAGTTTGGAGCCAAATTGTGAAAGACTTATGCCAAACAGAAGACTACGTATTTGATAGTAGAGGTAATAGGAAACCACTGAAGTTTATTGATCAGGGCAGTGACACATAGTCAGAACTGTGCTTTAGGACTATCACTTTGGAGGCTGTGGGGAAATGGAAAGATGTAGGGTAACAGCTTGAGGGCACCAAAAGTACTTAAAGGTACTTAAAGTTTAGGGAAACCTGGGCATGTTTATAGGAAGCAGGGAATGAACTTATCTATATAGATGCTGAAGATTGGAAAGAAATCTGCTGAAGAGGAGGCATGAGGGCATAGGATCAAAGGTAGAGGTAGACCAGTAGGCATTGGCAAAAAGAGTCACCTCTGCATCAAGGTCTGAAGTAAAGGAGGGAGAGAATGATTAAGAGGAATGATATCAAGGGGTTTTCAGATATAAAGAAGGGGAAAAGAAGGAGTGCTGGATTAATTGCCTCTATATTTTCTCAATAAATAATAAGGGTGGGGTTCTAACCCTTTTTTAATTAATGTAATCATACCAGATACCCTCAAATTGAATCAATGAACAATATAAACTAGATATTCAGGAGTTTTTACAATATTCCAGCATAATGTACGAAAAAGTGAATGAATTTAAGAGGATTGTAGGTTTTGGATGAAGATATATGACAGCACATAGGAAACATCTTCTGATTGGTTGAAAGACTGAGACACACTGCTCACCTATATATGTTAGTCTAGTTGTGGAGGTCAAGTTTGTAAGGTGAAGATTAAAGAGTTGGAGGCCAACTCCTGAGAAGGAATCACTAGATTCTCATTCTCTTCTAAACCTATCCAATCTAGTGTGACTCAATTAGCATTGGTTAACATTAATCAGATTGTTAGATTTGGTAATTATGAAATCATTTTTGATCTCATGCCTCAACTGAAACTACTCTTTCCAACGTCATCAGGGATTTATTGTACAACAACCTTTTCTAGATTCTCATCATTTGTATAGTACTGGATCACCCTTTGCTCTCAAATACTTCATCTTCTAAGTTTTCCTGACTGCTTTCTTTTGGTTCTCCTCCTGTCTGTATGACAACTCCTCAGTTCCCTTTGCTGAATCATCATTCGTGCTCCTCCCTCAATTGTGAGTATACCCAAGGGCTCAGTCCAATGTTCTCTTTTCCCTCTACACTCTCACTTGGTGATCTCATCCACTCCCATGGGTTCAATTATCTTAACACAAATGATTATTCAATCTATATACCCAGCCCCAGTCACTCTCTTAAGTTACAGCCCCACATCATGACCTACCTATTGGATATTACATATCCTGTGGGCATCTGAAACCCACATGCCCAAAAGAGAATTCATTATCTTTCCCCAAAATCCTATCTCTTTTTTTGAACTTCCCCATTACTGATTCAGAATCCACTACCCTTCCAAATTAGTGTTGCACCTTCCCCATCTTCAACTCCCCACTCCATATAGCCAATTGATGGCTAAATCTTGTCATTTCTAACTGCAACAACCACACTAGCATAGGTCCCTTTTCTCCACTCACAGTTACCAAGTACAGGCCCTCATCACCTCTTGAACTGACTGTTACAAAAGCCTCTTAATTGGTCTCTCTGTCTCAAGTTTCTTCTCACTCTAATCCATCCCCTACGTAACTGCCAAAGTGATTTTTATTGAAGTGCAGGCCTCAGCATGGCATTATTCTCCTTTTCATTACACTTCAGTGGCTCGCTATTATCTCTAAGATTAAATACAGAGTCTTCTGTTTGATATTTGAAGCTGACTGGGGCTTCCTATATTTCTAGTCTTGTTATCCATTACTCCTGCTCTATGGTCCGGCCTTTCTGGCCCACTTGAAGTTCTTCATACAGGACTTCAACGTCTCCCTTCTCTATGCCTTTGCACTGGTTATCCCCTATGCCTGGAATGTTCTCCCTCCTCACCTCTGCCTCTTGGAATCCACTGTTTTCTTTAACACTCAGTTCATTTTGGAGAGAAATCTGGAATTACGCCCAAAGAGTTATCAAACTGCCTATGCCCTTTGACCCAGCAATAACATTGCTAGGTTTCTTTTCTTTTTTTTTTTAATTTTTCTTTTTTTCTTTTTTATTTTTTTTTCTAGGTTTATTTTCAAAGATGACTAAGGAAAAAGGAAAAGAACCTATATGTTCTAAAATATTTATCGCAGCTCTCTTTGTGATGCCAAAGAACTGGAAATTGAGGGGATTCCTGTCAATTGGGGAATGGCTAAACAAGTTGTGGTATGGATGTGATGGAATACTATTGTGCTATAAGAAATGATGAAATCGATGATCTTAGAAAAATATGGTTAGACTTGAACGAAATAACGAAGAGTAAAATGTGCAGAACCAAGAGAACACTGTATACAGTAACAGCAATATTGTTTTAAAAATAACTTTGAGTTAGTAAGTCATTTTGACTATTATAAATCCCCAAATTTACATCCAGAGAAAGAACTGATAAATAGAAGTATGGATAGAATAGTTTTATATATATATACATATTTGTGTCTAATGGTAGCCATCTCTAGGGCAGGGGAAGGGAAAAGAAAAAAAGGGAAAAAAATTTATATAACTTTATTACATATTTAAAAGGAATAGCAAGTTGTGTAGAAAGATTTGCAGTTTTATATGCAATCATCTTTTTTATTATACTGTTATAAAAATGTTTGTTTTATTCCACAAATTAAAAATAAAATAAAATAAAATAAAATTTTTAAAAAGGTCTCAGTATAAGTGTCATTGTCTACAGTGGCCTTTTCCTGGTCTTCTCAGCTGTTAGCACTTTCCTCTTTAAGGTTACCTTGTATATCTACTTTCTATGTATCTTATAAATATTCTGTGTGTATATGTGCATGTTTGCACACATTGTCTTTCCCATTATAACATAAACTCCTTGAGAGCAGGGGCTTTCTTCATTTTTTCTTTTTAATCCCCAGAGTTTAACATAGTGCCTGGGACATAGTAAGGCTTAATAAATGCTTACTAAATGATTAAGTACAAATAATATCTTGATGACTTTAGACAACATCTCAAGGAATCATGGAATCTAAGGCCTGAAAGGTACCTTTGAGGGTGCTTGGTCCAAACTCTGATTGTATGAATCCCTGCTACAAAATTCCCAGCAAGTTGCCATCCATCTTATCAAAAGAAGTTGAATTGTTCTATTTGTAAGAACTACTGAACATAAACGAACTGTAAGATTATTCAGACAACCGAAAGGATATTTCAGTTCATGTCTAAGCTACGATCAATAGACAATAGTAAGGTTTGCTTAGCTGAGACCCAAATTCCATCCTCTGATTTTTGCCTGGCCCATGGGTAGATGAAGTTTCAGCACTAGTTTCTAGATCCCTAGACCAGCCATGGTTGTTTGTTCTAGACCACAGAGATCCCCTGCTCTTACCTTCCTCCAACTTCCAAAGATTCCTGGTTTCATAGAAGGTGGAGGTTTTCACCATGACTGATACAGAACCCAACCCCTGCTTCCGTTTCCCTAGTGAATGGTTTTGTATGTTGCTGTGACTAAAAAATTGGGGAAGATCCTCTCTACTTGCTGAATCTTTAAAGGACTGTCCTAACCTTTAGGCCTATGTTCATCAAAGCCTTTCCAGCTTGTGAGGCCCCTACCAAGGCCTCTGTTCTACTCCACTGGCATTGTTTTCAGAACCCAAGGTGTTACCTCCATGCCATAGTGGGAAAGTAGTAGCTGTTTTACCACACCTTGAAAATAGGGTGCCTACCTAGGGCAGCAAAAGAAGTGGGGTGATACGGTGGAATAAGTACTGGCTTTAGAGTCAGAGAACCTGGGTTCAAATTCCACCTCAGACATTTATTACCCACAGGACCCTGGGCAACTTACTAAACCTTAATGGGTCTTGGTTTCCTCATGTAAAATGAGAGGACTGGCATCCCTTCAAGCTCTAGTCTATGATCCTATGAACTTTGGTAAAGAGAGAAAGTATGCCCATACAGGTTGTCACCACCAGTCAGTCTGGTCCTATTTGATTCCTGACCCACATCCACACCCCAATTCCTGAATCCTACCTGGGAAATGACTACAGATGCCTCCCCATCTCTGGTATGTGGCCCTATCCTGAATTGGTAGCAAAAGCTCATTTGCCTATTTATTACATAACTGTAAGAGGACACAGTTGGATCCCACCCAATCAGAATTTATGATGATTCAACATATCTCTCTGCTTATAAATTAGATAAAATCAATTCTAACTAGTAAAATACATGCTTCTTTACATCCAAATAGTTGACATAAAATCAAGTTTGTTTTCTTTCTGAAAGCAAGGCAGGGAAAGCCTGAATCAATAAAACTTAGCCATTAGCCTTAAGAATATGGAAGTAATTAAATGATATCCATTTGATTCATTTTAGATTTTTTCCATTTTTAAAACTGAGAATTTAATGAGTATCAACTAAAATGAACACTTTCTTATATACAATAAAACAGAAAGGAACTGCACGTCTCTGTCATTCACTTTTCAAATCTCGTTCACTCGATTTAACAAATACGAAGAAGTTTTATTAAGCACCTATTCCCTACAAAGAGCACAATGCTCTGAACTAGGTCATATACCAAGATAAAATAGGACGTAGCTTCTGTCCTCAAAGTCAACAAATATTTACCAAGGCTTGAGTCCACCTGCTATAATAAAAAAGCAGCCTGACTAAGACTTGAGAGGCATAGTTCTCAGACAGCTCAAGTACATCATAGCCTTCTGACCTGGGATAAGTCATTTGATTTTTCAATGAGCCTCAATTTCCTCCTCTGAGAAATCATAAAAATTGAGAGGTAGAAGACACCTCAGCAACCACCTTGTTTCACTCATTGACAGCTAGTTGGCTCAGTGGAGAGATTCAGGACCTCGAATCAGGAAAACACAAGTTCAAACTCAATCTCAGACATTTCCTAGCTGTATGACCCTGGGCAATTCACTTAACCTCTGTCAGCCTCAGTTCCCTCATCTGGCCATAACAGTATTTTTTTTTAAAGGCATAATAATAATAACACCTGCCTCCCAGGGTTGTGGTGAGGATGAAACAAGATGATACTTGCAATCCCCACTATAAAATATCTGACAAGTAGTCAGTCATCTAGATTTTGTTTGAAAATTTCCAAGGAAGGAAAACCAACTTTTTATAGAGGCATCCTTTTCAGCTTTTGGACAACTCTAATTGTTAAGACATTATTCCTGACATTTGGTCTAAATTGGCTTCTTTGCAATTTCCACTCATTGTTCCCACTGGCTCTGTCCCTTGGGACCAAACAGAACAAGTTTCACCCCTTTTCCACATGACAGCCTCTCAAATACTTGAGCACAGCCGTCATGTTCTTCCTTCCCTTTTTATGCCCCCATGTTCTCTTCTCCAGGCTAAAACATCCCCAGTTTGTTCATCAGATCCTCATATGGCACAGACTCAAGGCCTTTCACCATCTTGGCTGCCCTCCTCTGGATTTTCTCAAGCTTATCAATGTCCTTCTAAAATTGTCAGCCCAATTATACCTTCTGTCTTGTCTGGCTACAACATGGCTGTTGTAAGCATAAATAGATAAAGTACAAGAAAATACACCGGATAAATTATAAAGTACTTTCAACAGCGTAAGGGATTAAGACATTCATTCAATATTTCACTAATTCAGTCCCTGATTTCTAATGCAGACAAAGCCAAATGGAGTCAGAGCAATCTTGGCATCTTTCCTGTGACATTCCCTGGCCTGGCAAGGCTCCTCTCAGAAAAACAAAACAAAACAAAAACTCTTCTCCCAAAACAGATTATATTGAAGTAAGTCACCTATGGGCCAGCTCACTGACTTTCTACTCTGTGCTAAGTTATCTGGACAGAGCTATTAACATTTCCTTATAACTCCCTCAGACCTGGATCTTAGTCTACCAACCACACAATCACCAAGAACAGCAAAAGATAGTAACTGTTTCCTAAAAGAACTCAAACTTTTTTGAGTTTGAAAGGGCTCCTCTGAATTTATATAAAAAACACCCTGAAATATCAACATGCTGGAGCTGTAACTGGTACAGAGATAAATTCATTTTAATTACACTTAACAAAGATGCATTAAAGGCCTGCTGTGAACAAGGCACTGTACTTAGCAAGAATACTAAGATAAAAAAAAATAACTCTCCTGCCTTCAAGGATACTACAGGCTACTTGGAGAGGAATACAGATGCACAAAATATAAGATAGCATGGAAAAGAGGAGGAGAAAAAAAGATCAAAATAGTGCTCTAGGAAAATTGGAGGTGGGAAAGGATCCTTTCAGCTGGGATGAGAGTTGGGATATGATAGGGTTAAGGAAAGCTTCATGGGGAAGGTGGCACCTAAGCTGAGCCCATAGGGGTTGTGACAGGTAGAAATGAGGAAGAATCTAGTAGTCTGTTTTTGCTGGAAAACAGAATATGTAAAGGGAAATAATGACAGTAACCCATGGCCCAGAATTTAAAGTATAGACTGGACTCAATCTTGGGGTCATGTTTTACACGTACTTTTTTTGGCTTATTCCTCCACTCAGGATATCCCTTTGGAACATCAAAATTTAGCTTATGAATAGGTCTTCAGAGAATGGAAACATACTCTCAACTCGCTTGTAAGCACTCTGGCTAACAAGATGTCAAACAAAGGACAAATAATGTAGAGTTACTTTTGATAGTGCCTCTCTCCATAAAAAGGAACTCATTTAGCCTTGCCAGAGATGCTCTTTCAGTGAGCCCCACCCAACTCACCCCAGGAAACTAAACAGTCCTCAAGACTTATAGTACTACAAGAAGTACTAGTAGAAGCTCCCAAAAGGGAAGCACTTGGGGGCGGGGGTCAATAAAAAGTTCATGCCTTTAAGAATTGTAAATTGAGGGGATGCCCATCAATTGGGAATGGCTGAACAAGTTGTGGTATACGAATGTAATAGAATACTATTGTGCTATAAGAAATGATGAGCAGGCAGCCTGGAAAGACTTACATGAACTGATGCTGAGTGAAGTGAACAAAACCAGGAGAACATTGTACACAGTAAGAGCAACATTGCTCGAAGATCAGCTATGATTGACTTAGCTCTTCTCAACAGTACAATGATCCAAGACAATTCCAAAAGGCTCATGATAGAAAATGCTATCCACATTCAGAGAAAGATCAAAGCATACTATTTACACCTTTTTTTGGTGACTTTTCCCTTTTGTTCTGTTTTTTCTTTTACAATATAACTAATGTGGAAATATGTTTACATGATTGCACATGTATAACCTATATCAGATTGCTTGCTATTTTGGGGAGAGGGGATAAAAGGGCATGAGGGAGAAAAATTTAAAGCATAAAATCTTATTAAAAAAATGAATGTTGAAAACTATCTTTACATGGAATTGGAAAAAATAAAATACTATTTACAAAAAAAAGTTCATGCCTTTTCTCTCAGACCAGTACAATCTATATAACTCACAATACTAGTAAAGTTCGAGATCTGAGTTTGGTCCTCCTTGATTATCATTCAGGTTTGGTCCCAGAACGCCTCCATTCAGTCCAGGGGCTGAGCATCGATTGTCCAGAAGCTCATCCTGTGACTCCAAGACGCTTGTTCCTGAAACCCCTCTCCTTGATCTTGGAACTCCTTTTCTGCTCTGTCTCTGCTATCATCTCTGGTCTGAGGTTCCCTAGGGGACCTTCTAGGATGCAAAGACTCCCTTCTCCCCAGCCCATAGGGCCCCATCCACTCTCTTCATTTCCCTCTGGTCAATAATCTTTCTCTGTGTTCTCCAGTAACTTTTAAGGTCCATTCTAAGTTTATTTGCAGCTCAGGTGTTAACTTCATCATCAATGAGATATTGATGGCAATAAGGATGAATTTAATCAACAAGATGGGATTAACTCAGATATACCCAAGATGAGATCAAAGAATTAATTTTTCAAGGGAATTTCATACCTTGTTAAAGAGATATTTTCAAAACCAAAAGAAAACCATTATCAGTTGGTTAATTTTAAAAACTGTACATAGAGAATACAGTATATAGAGAATTTGGAGGCACAATCTCTACATGTGAAATAAAACTACAAAGGTAGATTGGAGCCAGATGGTGGAAGACTTTAAATGCCTGGAGTTCATGTTTTCTCTGATAAGGAAATAAAAACCTAATGAGAATGTATGAGAAGGGGCTGTTGTTGTTTGTTGTTGAGTTGTTTCAGTCCTGTCCAACTTTCCTTGATCCCATTTGGGATTTTCTTGGCAAAGATACTGAAATCATTTGCCATTTCCTTCTCTAGGTCATTTTACAAATGAGGAACTGAGGCAAATAGGGTTAAGTGACTTGCCCGGGGTCACACAGCTAACAAGTGTCGGAGGTCAGATATGAACTCAGCTTCTTCTGACTCCAAGGCCAGCACTCTATCCATTGAGAGCATGGTTAGTCCAGGGCATCAGGATGATTATTTTGGCAACTCAAAGCCTGTGAGATAAGTGTTATTACTATGCTTCTTTTACAGATGAAGAAACTAAGACTGAGGGAGGTTAAATGATTTATAAAGGGTCACACAGCTAGTGAGAATCTGAGGTCAAATTCAAACTCATCTCTTCCTGACTCCAAGCCCAGTACTATCCACTATGCATTACCTAAGTCCATTAGCAGGTTCCATGACAAAGTAGGACTAGCAAGAGCTAATTAGAGAGGGGAGATTGGAAGAAGGAAGAACAACTACTAAGCCAAAATTAATGAGACAGAGCTCAAGAAGTTTTTAAGAAGAAAACACATCTTAAATATATATCAGCAAATGAGAGGACAACAGGACGTTGTAAATAAATAAATAAAAACAACCTAGAATATCAACAAAGTAATAAACCCTCAAATTTAATTAAAAGTTAGTTGTTGAGGGGGTTTTTGTTTGTTTTTTAATCAGGCTTGGGATTTCATCAGGGTAGACAACATCGGAGAGGAAGACCATCCAACAAGTGGATCGGCACTTTCTGAGTTACTGTCTTGGAGAGCTACTTTAGGCATTCAGAGGTTAAATGACTTGCCCAACATCATGTGGTCTGTATGTGTCAGAAGTGAGACTCTGAAACTAGGTCTTCTTGACTCCCCTGCCAGCTCTTTACTTTTGAAGAGCTTTAGAAGAAAAAAAAGATTTTTTGAAATGAGAGCTAAATAAGGGCAGCTAGGTGGCGCAGTGGATAGCGCACCGGCCCTGAAGTCAGGAGGACCCGAGTTCAAATCCGGCCTCAGACCAAACACTTGACACGTACTAGCCGTATGACCTTGCGCAAGTCACTTAACCCCGATTGCCTCACTAAAAAAAAGAAAAAGAAATGAGAACTAAATTTATAAAATACAGAAGGAAAAGGGAGAAATCATCACAAATAGAGGAAATAAAATGATCAGAAATTGATGTGTAGAATTGTATGTCAATAAAAGTAAAAACTCTAATGAAATGAATGTCTGTCTACAAGAATGCAGAGTGCCAAAATAGTGAATAACCTAATCTTAGGAGAAATTTGGGAAACCACAAAAGAACTCCTAGAGTAAAAACAACCAAAAAAAAATCTCAAGCTCCAAATGGCTTTACATTTGAATTATTTTAAAGAATATAAAATACAAAAAATCCCTATGCCACAGAAACCTTTTTCAAATAGAAAAAGAAGATAGCAGCCCAACCTCCAATAAGATAAACATGGTTCTCTTCCCAAAGTGGAGAAGAGTAAAGGTGGGAGAATGTGGAATTATTGGTCAATAATACTACTGAACAGGATGAAACAATTATCAAACCCCAGCAAAAATATATATATAGCAATATGCTTTTCAAAATTTTTAAATTTAATTTTTTTCCAATTACATGTAAAAACATTTTTAACGTGTTTTTTTTTAATTTCGAGTTACAAATTCTCTCTATCCCTCCTTCCTTCCCCTGTCCTTGAGAAGGCAAGCAATTTGATATCGATTATACATGTAGCTCAAATTTGGCCTTAGTCACTTACTAGTTCTGTGACCCTGGGCAAGTCACTTAACCCCATTTGCCTCAGTTTCTCATCTGAAAATGAGCTGGAGAAGAAACTGGCAAACCACACCAGTATCTTTGCCAAGAAAACCCAAAATGGGGTTATGAAGAGTAGAACACAACTGAACAACTAAACAACAACAACAAAAGATGAATGTTATGTAATACAGTATTACCTTGCTGTAAGAAACAATGATGATGTAAACAGAGAAGCATGGAAAGACTTACACGAATTGATGAAAAGAGAAATAAGCAGACAGGAAAACATTTACAGCACCTACACAGTTACACATATATAAGTGTTAAGAGTAACCGCTACT
Organism: Vombatus ursinus; assembly: GCF_900497805.2. Taxonomy (NCBI): domain Eukaryota; kingdom Metazoa; phylum Chordata; class Mammalia; order Diprotodontia; family Vombatidae; genus Vombatus; species Vombatus ursinus. Next base: position 33,426,499 of record NW_020954641.1, read on the forward strand.
CAACAACTGAAATGAATGTTGTGAAATTATAAAGAACAAACTTGACCTCAAAAAGAGATATGAGAAGATACCTCCCTCTGTTCCAGTGCAGAAGAGGAGTCCATGAGTGTGAAAGAGTACATATAATACTAGATTTTTTTTTAATGTATTGATTGATTTTGCTGAGTTTTGAAAAATTATTTGTAAAACTCCCTAAGAAAAGGAGGGGAGAGAATGGAGGAAATCTAGGTAATATAAAAATAAAAGGCACCCATAGAAACCTATAATTTTTTAAATGATAAGTATTTAATAGATTGTTGAATTGAATTTGAGACTACCCAAATGGGATCATGACTAAACAACAACATGACTAAACAACAGAAAAACATGTAACAATGTTTTTAAAAATCATTATGATCACATTGTAGTAATACCAGAAATGAAAGCACAGTTTAGTATTAGGAAAGTAATTTGCATAATAACATTATTTATAAAATATAGGATTATATCACTAAAGATAGAAAAAAACCTGTACAAAATACAGTACTTACTCAATTATGTTAAAAATTCTAAAAGGCATAAAAGTGGAGAGACTTTTACTTAATATGGCAAAAAATATTTATCTATATCTAACTCAAAAAGCATTTTTTAGAGTTTACTATCTGTATAGCATGGTGCCAAGAGATTGAAATACAAATTTATGTAATTTAATCTCCACTGAGCCCTCCTACAATCCTTATCAGGGTTTGCTGGTAAATGTTTAACAACAAGATCTCCCATAAAAGGATACATTTTAAAGTTTAATCTGCTTTACTAACATTTTCACCACCACTTTCTTAAGTCTACACAATCCACAAAACAATAAATCAAGCCCAGATTTATGGTGTTTACTGATTTCTGAGGTGTAAATGCTCACCCACTGAAAATTTAACAATAAAATCTCAGGAAACCAATACTGAAAGACATCAGAACTTAGATCAATGCAATGAGCAATGTTGGTGTTCAATTGTTTCAGTCTTGTCTTACTTTTCATGACTGCTGATAATAGAATGGTTAAATACTTTGTGGTAAGCTAATGGAATGAAATAATATAATGGAATTAAACAAACAAGTATGAGGAATTAGAGAAAAATGGGAAGACCTTTATGAAATAGTACAAAATGAAAAAAGCAAAGGCTCAAATACATATTAAGTATGATTATAAAAGAGGAATCATAAATAGGAGTAAATGGACAAACCAAGAATCCTAATGGATATTTAAAGGAATGACTGAAAAGTTATATTTAATGCACTGAAATGTATTTAAATATAAATATTTGCATATTTTAATCCATAGAACTTGTACTTGATATTATTTATAATAAATCATTATTTCTAAAAAAAGAAAAAAGTGAGAATAACTCAATATTTAGCAGATGACAGCCACAAGGATGGGAGAAGAATGGCACAAGTAAATTTCTTGAACTTTAGAATAAGAATTTCACTGTTTTCACTCTTCCCCACCACAAGGGGCTGGGAAAAGGATAACATTCAACAAACAAAAAAAGTCAATAACAACCTACCCTATGCAAGGCACTGTGTTAGGCTCTTAAAATACAACAAAACCTTTAGAAAACATTTTCTGTCCTCAAGGAGTTTATAGGGGGCAGTGTTGGAGATGAGGGATACAAAAGTAAACACAAGATAATTTGAGGAAAGAGAACACTTAAGCCTTTGGAAAGGCTTCTGTTGGAAGTGACATTGGGACTGAATCTTGAAGAAAGCTTAGGACTCTAAGAGTGAAAAGGAAGAAGGAAATATAGACATGGGGTGAAAGAGAGGGACACCTGTGCAAAAGCAAAGAGGTAAAAGATAGAATGACAATTTCCATGAATAATAAATAAACCAGTTTGATGGAATGCAGAGATAGCTTGGGGCTTACAATGGGACTGAAAAGATGTGGAAACCACAGTAGGGAACAAGAACTATGTCCCAAGAGTAGTGACCACGAGTCAGGAGAGAGGGAGAGGGCCAATAATTCTAGATACTGTTTCCTTAGCCTAATTTGCATAAATCAGAGTCAGACTGTTCCTTGCCACAATCAACTTTTCTTAGGAGTAAAAGGCAGAAATGGACTTGGAGCCTTCCCAAAGAGGGAAAGGTAAGGAGGACCCAATCTGCAAGGGAACAAAAACCTCTTCATCATCAGATGGCAATCTTATTCCTCCAGCATAAAGGCCGGAGCTCTCCATGGGACAACACAGATTATTCCAATCTGAGAGCCTAGGCTGAATACTCCCTTCTGAGCAGCTCCAATCTCAGCCTTTTGATTGGCTTTTTGACCCCATTAAATCCCTGACCATAACCCATTATAATTCTTTATTTTCCCTGAATTTTATCAAGTTTCTCCCTCTTGACCCGCCTTTGCCCCCTCAGGACTGGATGAAGACCTGGAAAACATAAGCAATGACTTTTTCAGGGTCTTGTAGCTTGTGAGTAGCAGAGCCAGGATGAAGAATCCTAAAATCTGAGAGCTAAGATCTTAGAGGATTGTATTCAATACACATTTAAGAGGGTAGATTGACAATATTCACAACATCGGGCCATTTTACCTGTTGTGACAAAGAGGAGGATGCCGCTCCCCAGAGTAGCCCATTCCTTTTGGGGAATAGCTGCAAGAATTCTTTTTTTCATATACAGAGATGAAATCTGCCTCTCTACTTCTTCCTCCCTGCAATCCTCTGCTAAGGCCAAGAAAAATAAGCTTACTAGCTTTTCAGGAAGATAGCATTTTAATGCATGAAGCCATCATAACCTCTTAGCATCTTATCTTGTCTTCTCCAGATGAAACTTCCTCAGTTCCTTTAACTGAAGCTGAAAAGGCCATTAGAGATCACCTAGCTCAATCGTCCAAATTTGCAGACGAGTAAACCGGAGCTAAAAGCAGTGAAGTCACTTGCCCAGGGACATGCAACTAATGGGAGAATCTGGTGGGTCAAATCTCTAATATTTTTTAAATGATTTTCCTATATGTCATTTCGCACCTCTCTCCCTTTCTAGTTCCATGTGCCCCAAATCAGTCAATATATAGCATAATGCAAAAAAGTACTAGAATTCTGCCACTGGCTTCCTAGGTGACCTTGGAAGTGAGTAAAAGGAGAGTAAGTGGAGACAATGAGTATAGGCAGCTCTTTTAGGGGTTTGGCTAAGCAAGAGGTGATATATCTTGATCATTTAAATAAGGGGTTCTTGACCTTTTTGCGTGTTAGAAACCCCTTTAGCAATCTCTTGAAGCCTATGGTGCCCATCTCAAAACATATAAAATACATAGCATTGCACAGGAATCTAATTATATTGAAATAATTATATAAATATTAAAAATAGAAAAGGTTCACAGATGCCAGATTTAAGGGGATAGTAGAGCCTAGAGAGGATTTTTTTTAAAAGATGAGGGAGACTTATAAATGTTTCTAGCTAATAGAGAAGGAACCCATAGATAAGAAGAGGTTGGATATGAGAGCAGGGGATGACTGAGGTTGCAGTCTGCTGGAGAAGAATGGAAGAGAAAGGATTAAGGATATATGTAAAGACGTTAGCCTTTATTTATTGATTTATTTTAAATATTTTTATCATCATTATTCTTATTATTTTTAATATTAATAGTCACAATTACTCAGCACATTTCGGTTTACGATGCACTTTCCTTACTGCAAACGTGTTTCCAACTCCATTTTGCAGAACATTGAATTCAAGTTCAGAGGTTAAGAAATTTGCCCATAGTCACACAGCTTATAAGTGTTTAAAAATCAGCAAGTTAATTGTCAGGGCCAAGACTTAAACCCAAGGTCTTCTGATTCTGATTCTGAATCCTGAGTTCTTTTTGCTGTTCCCAATTGCCTCTAATGGTTTTGAAATACAGTGGAATCTCAGAGTTAATGTACAAAAAGGTCTTCTCCTTTATTGCTTAAAAAAAAAAACCTTTAAAATAACGTGGGGGCAGGGGGCCACATTCGGCGGGAGTTATGGGAATCAAAGGAAGAAGAGTAACAAGATTAGTCAGATTTTATACAAACTATTTTATTATGTTGATCATAAAAGAAAAAAATGTTAACAAATTTGCTATAACCTTGAAAGATTATAACATTGTTGCAAAACTCAACAAAGAAAATCTAGGTTGTAATAAAATCCATGCTGATCTACATAAAGCAGTAAATCTTTGTAAACTTCTGAGTGATAAAAATTTGTTGTCTCAAAATGAAGTAGGAAGTTAACTAGAACATTAAAAATGAACTGTATAAATCGCATGGACAAAAGTCTATAAAATGACCGTGGTTGCTCAAGATGGTTAGGCATGGATGGTTTGCAATCTCCATCTTGGAGGCACTTTAAATTTTAAGGGTTTCGTTGTACTAAATATGATGTTGTTTATAATGGACTCATTCGCCCGTCCTTCCCCATCACAGTGCATCTTCAACTGTATAATCAATGGAAAAATAGGATTCACTTTTTACAGAGAACCTTTCTATTTCATTAGATACCTGCATTTGTGCTGTGAGCAATAATAATAATAACATGGTAAATGGTGTCACAAATCCCTTTCTCAACCATCCTTAGCTGGGTCCTTAGAATACGGCTGTGGGATACAAAGTATAAGTGTTCTTATCACCATCTTAAAGATAAGGAAACTAAGCCTCAGAGATGTCACATGACCTACCAAATCTCACGGGATAGGTCGGCAAAATTAAGATTTAACTCGAGTTTCCTGGGGCTCCCCTGTTAAGATGCTATTTATATAGCCTAAAATCATAGAGATGTGCCCCAATTTCTTTCAGCCCACAGCCCCAGATTTGCTCAGCTGTCAATTTAGGATTGTGTTATCAGCACACCACCTGCTTTTTAAAGGGTCGAATGCAATTCCCTGAAAAGTCACAGCGCAAATTCAGAACTGAATCATGACTTTTGGCACGGAGCTTGGCTTTTTTTCCCCCCTGGAAGCTTCCAGAGTTTATTTCCAGCCTGGCATAGAAACAACGCCACAAATCGCCTTTTCCCACCCAGCTGGTGCGGATCCTGTCCTTTCCTTCCTGACAAGCCACGGCTTTCCTTGCCCCCAGCCCCTCAACAGGCTGGTTGAGTGACTGTGGCTCCGCAGGGTGGTCTGTCTTCCCACCAAACTCCTATGGCGACAGTCATCATTCAGCTCCTAACCAGGCAACCTGTTTGGGGAGATCTCTGACCATTCCTGTCAGTTAGCACTTGTCTTCAACTTACCTCCCAATCCACAGAGAACAGGACTCCTGCAGCCTCCTCCCCTCGGCTCAGGCTGCTGTCCCTGCCTCTCAAAAAAATTAATAAGCAACTGACTCTTTTTCCATTGCCAGCCCACGGAGCAGGCAGAACCAAGCGGACAGGCGGGACAGGACCTGCCTCCACCGTAACGTGCATGCGCACGAACGGCCTCAGCTTCTTTTGTTGATTGTCATTCAGATTGCTTTTTTTCCCCCAGGCTGAAAGACTGAGTTCTATAGAGTCAGTCCAATGGCTGACAAAGCAGCCAATTTGGGGCAATTAGCCAGTTGAGGGATCCCGGCTGACTCCGAGTTATTCTGCCCCTCCTTTATCTCATCTACTCACAACCTCAAATTAAGATTCATCCTGGTGGGCGGGTTCCGGGAAAGAAAAGTCTAACATAGTCTTTAAACCATGAATTTCTTGATTGCAAGAGTTTCTATTTTAGAATTATGCAGATCCCACTGCAATCTACAAGAGCCTGTAGATCTAGAGGTCTACTATCGGGTCTACTATCCCTTTCATTTCACAGATGAGGAAACTGAGACTCAGAGGAGTATGACATCTGAGATCACAGAGCAGGTTAGTTTAGACAGAGCTGGGATAAAAATCCAGGTCTCTTGGCTGCCAGGGAAGTGCTTCTTGGATCAATTAATTAACAGTCATTAATAGCTAACATTTATATAACGCTTACTATCCACCAGGCACTGTGAGTGCTTTTATGTAGCTACATGTTTTGCATATCAGTTAATTCTCCTACAAAATGGAGAATAATATTCCCTACTTACTGTCTTATGTCTTAATTTGTTCTTCAAAATGGAGAATAATGATCTTTGTCTACTAAATATGTACAAATATACATATTGGTTAGAAACCCGAGGAAGAAAAGAGAAAAGGAGAGGGGGAGGGAGAGAGAGGGAGAAGAAGGGAGAGAGAGACAAAGAGAGAGAGAGAAATGGAGGAAGAGATGGAGAAAGAAGGAACTAGCTAATGTCATCTTGATAACTCACATTTTTGTAACGTTATAAAGTTTAAAAAGCATTTTCCTTACAGCAACTCCACAATGTAAGTAGTACGCATTATTTATTTTTTGGTCTATACTTTGATATCATTGGTGGGGAAAACTTCTAAAGAGGATATTTTTTTTTAACCAATTCAGATTAGCAACTAATCTGCCATTTAAAGTAAATGAAGAGGGAACAAGAAGGATCAAGGAAAAGATGGATGGTGGTAGATGGAAGTAAAGAAGGGAGAAAAAGGGAGAGAAAGAACATAGTAAGACAGCATTTAACTGCTGTCATTGAATTAAGCCACCAATTCTAAGCACAGATTAGTATTTTTAATTAAATTTCTGTGCAAAAAATTTAAACCTTAACCATTGTAAACAAACATATTTACACCAATGTACATCCTAGGATTCTGATGAAAACAAAGATACATGAGAATGTTCTATTCTTCATCTGGACATCCATCATCCTCTGTGGGATTAGGTTGCAAAGGAAAAGATTTTCTTTTAGGTTTTCCTAGGTCATTATTTCCTGCCTCTGCTTCATCAGGAATTTGATTCTTTTTTTCTGAGTGTTTAGATGACATCCCAAAGAGCTCTCCAATTCCTTTTTGCCATGTGGGTGTTGGCTGTACACATATTGGGTTCCCACTCACATACTTACTTTCAACTTTCTGGGACAGAGGCAAAGGAGAGGCGTTGGCAAAGCTGGAGTGACCCACAGCCTTCTGGGGCCCTCGAGCCGCTACTACTTTGCAGTAGGAGCCTGGCATGCAGTCGGCCTTAGCTCGCACCATCACCAAAGCGGGAGTGGACGAGGAAACAACAGGGATAGGGAGAAGGCCAGTGGACAGAGGTAGAATCTTCCTGAGAACCACGCAGTTGGAAAGCCACCAAAGCCACCAATTCTAGAGAAAGCTGGAGGTACTGAAAGAAATAGAGGCTATGAAGGCAGCACTTTTTTCAGTGATCTCTGAAAAATCATGCAGGACAGGAAGCTGCTGAGCCACAAGCAAAATGTTCCAATTTTCAAAAAAAGAAAAAAAGGTAGATTCTTCAAACGATAGACTAATTAGATTGACTTTGTTTCCTAGGAAAATTCTAGAAAGTATTATTAAAGGAATGGTTTGTGAGTATTTACAAAGGGAAGGGAGATCCCTAAGAGTTAATGTGGACTCATTGGGAACAGATTATTCCAGACTAACCTCATGGTTTTTTTGTTTGTTTGATTGTTTGTTTGGTTGGTTTTTTTGACATGGTAACTATACAGATAAATCAGGAGAATGCCATAGACCTAGTATATCCAGATTTCAGCAAGGTATTTGACAAAATCATTCATGAGTAAGATGGAAAGGCCTGGATTAGTTAATAGTATAACTAGGTAGATTAAAAACTGATTGAATAGACTAGACCTAAAGAGAAGTGATTAATGAATCAATGTGACCATGGCCTGTAGCATATAGTAGAGTACTCAAGGGATCTGACCTTTACCCTGTGCTGTTAGAAATTTTTATCAATAGCTGGAAGAAAAGCATAAATGAATGTTTATCAAATTTATGGTTGAGACAAAGCTGGAAGAGATAGTTAAAACATTAGATAACAGAATCATGATCCAAAAAATAAAATCTTAATTAGAAGGTTAAGTCATATTTAATCAGATAGAGATATAATTTAATAGAGATAAATGTGATATTCTACACTTGGTTTTTTTTTTTTTAATCATCTCTATAAGTACAGGGTGGGAGATATATAGCTAGGCAACAATTTGAGTAAAAAAGATCTAGGGGTTTTAATGAGCCGCAAGCTCAATATGAATAAACAGTATGACAGGGCAACCAAAAATAACTAATGTTAGCTAATGTCATCTTGATAGCTCACATTTTTGTAATGCTATACTGTTTACAAAGCATTTTCCTCACAGCAATCCCACTATGTACACATTTATTTTTTAGTCTAAACCTGTGATTTCTTTGGTGGGGGAAACTGATAAAGAGGATATTTTCTTACCTAGTTCAGGTTAGCAACTATTCTGCCATTTATAGTCTTTTGAAGTTGCTGGAAGGTAAATGAGAGGCAAATGACTTGCCTCATGCAGGCTCATACAGCCAGTAGGTGTCAGAGCTGAAATTTGAACCCAAGTCTTCCTGACTCCAAGATTGATTCTCTATGGCGTATTACTTTTCAGTATAGGTATTCTTATCCCTGTATTCAAACTGAGGAAATTGAAACTATTAGCAATTAAATGGCTTACCCATGGCCACATAACCAGTAAATATCTGAGGTAGGATTTGTACCCTAGACTCTTGACTTGAAATTCTTTCCATTATGCCACATGGTCTCTTATATGCTAAGACTACATTAATTAGGACATAGTATCCAAGATGAGGAAAGTGATAGGCTGCCTTGGTGTAATCCAAGTCTCAAGCCTAGAGCATTTGTAGAAGACTCTCCTCACTGGTGAATGAGGATCACTCAACAATGCATGTCTTCATAGGGCCAGCATTAATGAGAGAGCTTGAGAGAAAAGGACATTATTCTTCCAACTTGATGAAAGGACACATAGAATTCCAGTGTCTCTTTGGGGAGAGATCTATAGAGAGAGATTACAGACTTTAAAAAGCACACATGTAAGGGCAACCCAGTTCCTCCACATGTCCCTGATTTCCAGGTTGCCTTCTTAAAGATTTTAGAAAATTTCCTCTGAGTGAGATATAAGTTCCTCTCTCTTGGGTGAGAAGAGATATCTTACTCTAAGTGAGAGAATTCATTAACTCTGTGTATTGTCTAGTATATTATAATCTGTATAATTTCTCTGATTCCTGTTTGCTATTTGGCTAAGTGAGTTTACGCACTATTCAATATTTGTAATGGTCTTTTATGTAACTAGTGTAACGCATTTCAAAGCCCATAGAATGGGATTCTCTGCTTATTGTTGGAGATGAATGTCTTGTTCTGAGTGAAGGGTGGGGGTGGAGTTGTAAGGAACACAAGTCTAGCCTTCGGTCCTCTTGAGGATTCTTCAAGGCCAACCTTTGGACTCCTCAAGCTTTATGCCTCCTCTAAGTTTCGAGTTGCTTTGGGAGCTTCTGGATTCCAGCTTCAAGAGAGAAGATAGAAAAGGCCAACTCTACTTCAAGTTGCTGAAGGAAAAGATCCTAGGAAGATATGACTTTAGGGAATTTTCTCTCTGGTGAGATCGAGGACTCTCTCTTGGTTGAGCTCAGTTATCTAGTGAGAGAACTCTTTCACTCCAGTGAGAAAGCTCCTTCACTCGGTATTGTGTGGTATATTTTTTCCTATACATGCCTTTTCTGATTTCTGTTTTGCTATGATTTGGATAAATGGGTTTCTTTGCTATTTTCTTTATGTGTTAATTGTGGAACTGGTATTTGGTGGATCAAGCCTTGGATATAGAACTTGGGGTCCTCCTTCCCTTCCCCCTCCAGTAATGACAAAGTGATCAGAAGCTAAGCTGAATTTGATCATATCCCCTAGATTAATAATATTTAAGGGGACAGATAGATATAATCCTAACCTGGTACCCCTTCTCTCTGAGAACAAGAGTGACCTTGGTCTCAACTTCCTGCTTACCCTCCTGGCAGGAATGAAAATCTTCCTTAGAGTAGAGTAGGGGGAGAAGAAACTAGAGATGTCTATTCTTCCTCTCTTTGAGCTACACCCTCAGCTCCCATAGGCCTCTATACATTTGGAGTTTCCTTACACTAGCACTTGGTGGAAAGGAATCAAGCCTTTGTCTATAAAGTTGGGGTACCTAATCCTCATTAAGGGAAAGCAACCAAAATGACTTGAACCTAAGCAAAATCATTCCCTAGAATAGCAATATTTAGAGGGGTAAATAAAGAAAGCTATAATTCTGGTTTGTCACCCCTCTATCAGAGGAAAACTCAGCAGCTCATGACCCCTTCTCTAGCTCTCCTCCAGGTAAGAATCAAAATATTCCTTGGAGAGGGTAGGCAAAATTTCAGAAATAATTATTCATGTCTCCCAAAGAGCCACATTTAGATAACTCAGATGAACATATACATAACCTACTTTGGCAATACACACACCTTACTTTGGATAAACCACATCTGAGGCTTGGTGTTTATTTTGTGCATCTCATATTGGAAGTAACATTGATGAACTTGGAGGACATTATTCTGAGGGTTACCAGGTTGGTTCAAAGGCATAGATATTATGCCATACTAGTAGTGCTTGAAGAAAAGGGGAGTATTTAGCCTCAAGACAACTTGATGGTGACATGATAGCTGCCTTCAAGATTTGATTTTTTGTTTTGTCCCTACTATTTGGCATGGGAGTTTTGATTCACAGAGTACAGGGTTGTTATAAAACTCAAATGAGATTGTGGATATGAAGTACTCTGCAAACCTTAAAGCTCTGTATAAATGCCAGTTACCATTATCATCATTATCATTATCATCACCATCATCATCATCATCATCATCACCATCATCATCATCATCATTAACCTACAGTCACCAGGCCTTCAACATGGTAATGCCTCCAATCCTTGAGCTGTAGTCCCGGTGAGTTCAATGTTTACCAAACAGTACAGGAGAGTACCGGCAAATGTTTAATTACTAGGTGGGGGGAGGGGGTGAAGGGGAGAGTATGTACTCATATGTTTAATTTTAATCTGCATTATTGACACTTTCTTAAGTCTAGACAATCAAATCAAATAGTCAAGCCCTGATTTGTAATGATTAGGATTTCTGAGGTGTAAATGCTCACACTGAAAATAGAATAATCAACTTTCCTAAGCCAGCACGTGGGGGTGTGGTCACCATCAGTGACCTTCAAAGTCTGTTTCTTAGAAGAGGGATTGGAGTTATTCTGCTTGACTCCAGAGGATAAGTAGGAGAACTAAGTGGAAATTTAAGAAAGGTAGATTTCAGCTGGTTGTCATAAAAACGTAATAAATATTAGAGCTGGGCAAAAGTGAAATATCCTGCTGCAGAGACAACAGAGGAGGTCTTTTAAAGCAGAGGCTGAATGACCACATATCTCAAGTCACAGGATCAGAGATTCAGAGGGGGAACCCTAGGGGTCACCTAGTCCAACCCCTCAGTTTTAAATTTTATCTTTATTAATAGCTTTTGTTTCTACACCACCCTTGATGCGAGTGCCTTCTTTCTGTTGCTTATTTCCAATTGTTTGTATGTAGTTTGTTTGCATATTGTCTCTTTCACTAGACAGTTATCTCCTTCAGAGCAAGGACTGTCTTTTACCTTTCTTTGTATCCACAGTGCTTAGCATTGTGCTTGGCACAATGTAGGTACTTAATAAATTCTTGTTGACTGACTGACTGACCTTCATTTCCTAAAATATATGCCTATTCCCTCTCTTAACCAGTGAGTCATCCTCTGGAACAAAGATTTTTAAAAGAAAAATAAAAAGGCATTTCAGCCAAACCAATCAACACTTCATTCATGTCTGACAATACATACAACATTGCATACCCATATTCCCCACCTCTGCAGAGGTGAGAGGAAGGTACATTTTCTGAACTCTTCTCCAAGTCCAAACCTATTTAAGAGCATTCACTTTCATTTTTTTCTTTACTTTATATTGTTCCAAACTCACCCATTTTACACATGAGGAAACTGAGGCCCAGAGAAGGCAAGTGATTATCCATCGATTGGATTACCATTCATATATGGTCTTATCTACTCTAGATGGTTTTCTAACTCTGAGAATCTCTGAGAATTAGAGGAAAGAAGGGGAGAAAGAGAAAGGAAAAGGTAGAGAAGATAGAATGAGAGAGACTAAGACAGAGGGAGATGGAAAAGTTACCAGACAAAATAAAATCTAGATCTGGGTTTAAACCTAGTGATGCCTCTTGCTAGATGCATTACCTTAACCATCTCATTTTCAAAGCTCAATTTCCAAATATGTAAATCAGAGATAATAATTCTAGTACCACCTGCACCCTAAAGATTTTGTGAGGATCGGAAGAGAAATGACATGTAAATTTGAGCTGTTATTATAGAAATACAGTAGTGAGGAAAATATTCCCTCCAGATCCTTAAGGTTGGTTTATTGCTGTGTATTGCTGAGATAATGCAGTGTAACTTTGACATAAACATTTTGGGTCTTTTAATACCTCTCTAGATATAGGTATAAACCTGCTTTAAGCAGTTGAAGTATCTGAAGAGGGCCGCAATAAGACGAGGAGCTACCTGTGTCACTGAATAACAACTCAATTTATAACAAAAGCACAGGTTAACAGGTGTATTTGGTGATATTTTTGTTTCAAAATGAGTCTGCAGCCTTGATGCTATTTTAAGATTCTTTATCTTGAGTCAAATTTCTAATGCTCACTCTAGAAATAGTGCCTCCTCCCACTTGCTTTAACTGCAGATATTTTAACATGCAGCAGTTTGGTTTGACAACCCTAGAACAAACATTCTTTTCTTGCCCTTCTGAAGGGCACTTGTTTGGAAGTAGAATGCCAACGCTGAAAAGGCGCTTAGAAATCATTCCAACCCCCTCATTTTACAGAGGCAACAGCTAAAGCCAAAGGAGGGGCTATGACTGGACCAAAATGGCACGAGTTAGTAGTGGAGCCAGGATTAGAACCTAGCTCTCCTGGGGCTGAATCCAAGGCTCTTTCCACTACATTGTACTCCTTCTTATCACTGTGGTTTCCAAGAATTTAGCACAGTCCTTGGGTTGAACCAGATCCTTGATAAAAGTAGGGCTGACCAGCTCCTCTCATACAGCTCTGGGTACCTGGCTTTGGTTTGAATGGGGAGGGAACAGAGAGGCAGATAGGGTTCTTCGTACCTGGTTTGGAGCTTTGGATGCAGCAGAATGTGAAGACACAGATAATCCTTACTTCTTGGGATAGAAATCACTTGATCATAGGATTTAAAGATGGAAAGGATCTCAATGATCAACTAGTTTGAACCCACTTAAAAATATGTTCCTGAAAACTGGATTGCAGATAAATTTTTGTAAATCTAATCTTATTTCTCCATTGATTTGCACTATCATTTTAGAAATGCTAATTTACTTGGCAACCTTGAATAACCTCTCTATAGGGCCATGAGCACACTAAGGCATTTATAGATATTTTCCAATGCTAAAAAATTATTTATTGCCCCTACCCTCACCATGAGTTATTTACTTTTTTATGTTTCATTTAAGTGCTAGAGAGGAGGGTGGTACAGGTATATATGGTCCCTAGTTGCCTGTCTATTTCTCTAAGGCTAGTTGTCAGATACAGAGCCCTTCACCTTCACTCTCTTTAAGTAAGGGATCTCCTCAGACTAAGGAAGGAGCATAAAAGAAGAAATCAAACTCCAACGTGCTAATAAATTCTTGCCAAATGAAAACCGCTAATAAGAATACCCTAAACTTTTATAAAGAGTGAATTTTTAGTATGCTTACTAAGATTAAAACAAAAATATACAGATTCAACTTGTTTAATTATATCACTCAATAGATTGGGACAAGAAGAGCAGCATATCTTAGAGAACATAGGTATGGTCAGAGTTTCAATGACTTAGGGGGAAATGAATAGTATGAATTTCCTCTCTGTCAGGACACATCTCCTGTGTTTTCATATTTGCATTTTGTTCTGCTGACTACTGGCAAATCAGTTAAAGCCTCTAGCATTTTTTTAAAGTAGCTGTAAGAAGGGAGTGGTAGGTTAATGAATATATTATTAAAAGAGGATATGAAACATGCTTAGCTTAGTTGCTTGTCATTATTAAATCATAGTGCTTGCCAAGAATAGACCACATATTGAAGACTAAGAACACTTTAATACTTGGGTCAGGGAAGATAGAATCATGGAATCTTAGTAATAGAAGGAACTTGTAATCATGTATCACAGGAATTCTTTTTTCTTTTTAACTTTTCTTTTTTTTCCCCCCAATTACCAAGTATTTCTTTTCTCTCCTCACCCCTCCTAACCCTCCCCATTGAAAAAAGAAAAAAAGAAAAATCAAACTCTTGTAACAAAAAAATATAGTCAAGCAAATAAATTCCTACATTAGCCACTTCCAAAAATGTATCATCTTTCCACAACTTGAGTCCATCAGCTTTCTGTCATGAAGTGGAAAACATATTTCATCATAAGTCCTTTGGAGACAGGGCTAATTATTGGTTTAATCAGAGTTCTTAAGTTTTTCAAAGTTGTTTTTTGCTACAATGTTATTGTCCTTGTATAAATTGTTCTCCTAGTTGTTTTTTTCTTTTAATTTATTTATTTTTAGTTTTCAACATTCACTTCCACAAGATTTTGAGTTCCAAATTTTCTCTGTCTCATCCCTCCCCCCACCCCAAGATGGTGTGCATTCTGAATACCCTTCCCCTAATCTGCCCTCCCTTCTATCTTCTCCCCCTCCTCTTATCCCCTTCACCTTCTATTTTCCTATAGGGCAGGATAGATTTCTATACTCCATTGTCTGTGGATCTTCTTCTGGTTCTATTTACTTCACTCTGTATCAGTTTATACTTCCTGGGATTATTTGAAATAATTTCTTTCATCATTTCTTCAGTGTAATAATATTTGATTACATTCATATATCATAATTTGTTCAGCCATTCCCCAGGTAATGGACACACACTTACTTTCTAGATCTTTTTATTTCTTTATTTTTTTTCTTTTAATTCTCCCTTTAGGATCAAGAAGTTTGCTTTGTTTCCAGCTGTTCCCTTTGGTATTATCCTCCTTCTTAACCAACTCCTTCCCTTCCTCTCTCCACATGTCTACCTGTTCCCCTCTTGAATTTGGCATATTTCTTTTCTTTTCTTTTCTTATCTATTTTTTTGGTAGGCAATCAGGGTTAAGTGACTTGCCTAGGGTTACACAGCTAGTGTCATATGTTGTGTGTCTAAGAACGGAAGAGTTTGGCATATTTCTACACCTAACTTTATGTGTGTTCTTGTTCAGATAAAAGTAAGGTTCACCTTACTTCTTTCCATGTTTTTATACTCTTATTTTTATGTACACCAATTATGAAAAATAATGTTTCATTATTTACTTTCTTCCTACACGAGTATATTCCTTTTATTCTTCCTTCTAGTTCCCTTTTCAAGCCCTTGGAACAGAATCAATTTGTATATACCTCTCCTCTGTTTTTCTTAATTTAACATTCTCATTTTCTTCTTAGGACATTAAAGTTTTGAAGGAACATATTTCTTCTTCTATTAGATTATTAGAACTTCATCATCTTACAGTCCTTTCTAATTGCCCAAATCATTTTAACTTTCTGGGTTTCTCTTGATTCTTGTATTTGCATTTCAAAGTTCCTATTCAGCCTCTATTCTTTTCATCAAGAAGTCTTAAATATCCTTTATTCCATTAAAAATATATTTCCCCCCATGTAGTACGCTACTCAGATTTGCTGGACAAGTTATTTTTGAGTGTAAGCCTATATCTTTTGCCTCTTGGGATGCCACAATCCATGATTATTTCTCCTTATAAGTAGTGACTTCTAAATCTTGTGTGATCCTAACTATGGCTCTTCAGTACTTAAATTCTTTGTTTTGGGCTTCTTCCAGTATTTTTTTCTTTGACATGGGAGTTTTGGGTTTTGGCTATGGCATTTCTGGAACTTTTCCTTTTGGGGTTCCTTACAGGAGATTATAAATATATTCTTTCTTTCCTCATTTGGTTCTAATAGACCTGAGCAGTTTTCATGTATGATTTCTTGGAATACAGTGTCTAAATTTTTTATCATGGTTTTCAGGAAGTCTAATGATTCTTAAATGATATCTCTTTGACTTGTTTTCTAGGTTAGTTGTTTTTTGATAGCAATTATGTTGCATTTTCTTCTATTTTTCAAATATTTTGGTTTTGTTATACTATTTCTTTCTATATTATGAAGTCTTTGATTTTTGTTTAGTCTATTATGGTTTTCAAAGAGTCCATTACTTAGGTAAGATTTTCCATTTTCTATTCTAAATTATCTTTGGAACTAGTACAATTCTTTAGACATCTGTATCTTATTTTGTCTACTCATCTCTCCTACCTTAGTTCCTGAATTGGGACTTCGTGCTAGTGCCAGGCTTTCTTCTCTGGTATGCTTTTGGATGTAGTGGTTTGCCTTGCTTGGTCTCAGAATAGATCCCTCATGCTGTCAGGATGAGGCCCCCTTGAATCTTTGAACTTCAAAGCCTTGGATCTTTAGGGTTCTCTATTGAAGGTTATGCTGGGAAATGTTCAGCAACTGCCTCTCCAAAAATTCCCTAAGCATGTTTAATCTGCATTATTAACATTTTCTCCATCACTTTCCTATGTCTGGACAACCAGTGAAACAAAAAATCAAGACCTTATCTGTAGTGTTTGCAGATTTCTGAGGTATAAATGCTCACACTGAAAATTTAACAACCAGCTCTCACTAGCCAATTCAATGCTAGCTCCAGCACACTGACAGCTAGCTGATATCTCAGGAAAGAGTACCAGGGACTTTGGAAACCAAGGTCCTGGGGCTTCCTAGAGCTAGTGCTGCCATGACCGCAGACATACAACATTAGTCACTGAGGCTCTTGGTTTCTTTCAAGGTGCATGATAGGGTTTTCTTGGGAGAATCTCTTCTCTTACTGCCTCCAGACACAGAGCCTTGTAGGCTACATGTGTCTTCGACTGGTTTCTAGTGTTCAGGGAAGATATTGGCTTGTTTGTGTGAACACAAGTGCTGTATTTGCTGGTGGGCCCCCTTTCCTATTGCCTAGGAGTTTCTAGTTGAATTTTTATGCAGTTCTGGGGCAGACAAATCACTTAGTACAATTGTCCATTGGATTTATTGATTGTTTTTTGGTCTAGTATTACTTTTAGGTTTTTGCTGGAGTAGAGATGTGGGAATTGGGCCACCTATCTCTATTTAGACAGCCTCCTTGTTGAGAAGACCTATGAGGATTATTAGGTTTATGCTCCTTACCTCCAGATAGGGCTGCACATAAAACAATTTAAAACATTAATCTTCTATCATAAAAAAAATCTTTAGAAAAAAGATATTCTCCCTGCCCTCCTCAGAAGTTTCTTGTAATGCTAATAATATTTTTATCAGGATATTTAGCTGTCAATAAAACTTGTAGGGTTTTCTCCATCTTGTAACTTCAATGACTTCCCAAATGAAGGTCTTTCCAATAACATATAAAAAAGTGAGATCCATGAATTTTTTCGGTAATAGAAACTCACATTTCAAAGGGAACTTAAAAGTTTTCTAGCCTGAACCCCTATAGGATGCATGAATCCTCTCTGTAAGACTCTTGAAAAGTGGTCATCCTTCCTCTTTCTCTAGTGTTAGGGAAATTAATACCTTATGAGGCAGTCCATTCCAGTTTTTAGAAAGCTCTAATTGTTAGGAAATTCTTCCTTATATTCATTAAGCCACAGCCTACCTCTCTGTGACTTTGAGGTGTTAGTTATCTTTTTAAAATCACAGAAAATGAATGAATGTAGCATTTATTAAGCACCTACTATGTGCAAAGGACTATGCTAGGTGCTGGGGATATAACTGGAAACATGAGACAGTCCCTGTTCCTATTTTAATAAAAGGAAACAATTCATAGAAGAGGTTTAAGCACAAGTCAGACTGAAAAACCCAATGACCTTTTGGGTGCAGTACAAAACTGTGTGGTAATGCATCTTCTTTAATGTCATTTCCATTGACAAAACCTTTGCTATTTCTGACATTGAATCATTTGACAATGCCAAGGACTTTGGTGGCAAGAACCTTCTTTTCTGGATTTTCAGTAGCTGTAGGTTCTGAGAGGCAGGTCCCTGTAGAAGATTTGACAGGTAACAGAAAAATGTTGCTACTCGAGACAGTGGCAATGGGGGGCCATTAAGATCACTGATCTAGGGGCACCATTATTTCTAGGAACTGTGGACTCTGGTTCCTGTCCTGCCTCCACTAGGGTCTGAAGGAAAGATGATGATGGTGTTGGCAGTGGTTTAACCTATCTGACTCATGGATTATTTTACTACATCCTCTATGCTGGCTTGCTTGACCGGTGAATGGCCGTTTGTCAGAAAACAAAGTGGAATGATCATGTAAATAACTATAACCTCTCTTCCCCATGAAGACCCTTCATCTATGTCAAGACAACTATCATTCTATTTTTTAGGGTCAATGTCCTTCCTAAAATGTGACAAGTAGCTCAGCACAAAGTTTTCCAGTTGTGATCTAACCAGAGCAAAATGTAATGAAACCATCACCTCCTTCATTATGAATATACTTTTATTAATTCAGTGTAAGATTGTGTTCCTTTTTGGGGCTATCTTGTCACAATGTTAATTCCTATTAAACTTGAAGTTGACTAACCTTTCACACCCAGGTATTTTTACACATGAAATGCTATCTAGCCTTATCCCTCAAATCCTTCATTTATGCATTTTTTTTAAACTTAAGTATAGGATTTTACATTCATTTCTCTTAAAATTCATCTTGTTAGAGTGGTACAATTGTCCAAGCCAGTGGAGATTTTACAGGTTCCTAAATCTATTACACACAGTATTAATTATCCTTCCCAGTTTCTTGTCATCCCCAAATTTGATAATCATATCATCAATATTTGCATCCAAGTTATAAGGTTATGATAGTGGGGAGAGGCAGGAGGCATGTTAGCTAAAGTGAATCTTCTAAGAACTCAGCAACCTTAGAGAGAGCTAGAGTAACCCTAATGAATTATGTCCTAAGGTTAAGTCTACAGGTGAGGTTCAAAGGATCCAGTTGGAGCCATTTTTATTTTAAGATTACGAGCAATATAAACATTTGAGAATGATTGGTCTTTGTTGGGGTGAAACTGTACCCAACTGTCCAGAGCAGTCAGTGCTTTTAGTTCTCCTTTGCCTTTGCACCAGGGACTATAAAATATCCTCTCCCTTAGCATAAGCATCTACACTGGGAAGATCCAGTTCTTCCTTTCCCCAATCCCTTTTGGACTTCTTTCATGAAGCAATTCCAGGGTAATTTGAATCACCCATTCTAGACTCTTTGGAGGACAACAAGGGATAGAAAGACAAGCAGGAGAGAACAGAAGTGTTTCCTCTGAACCTTAGACTCAGCAGTGGCGTGCTTATGTGAAAGGAAAACATACTATGTTAGTTATACTGGGGGTGAGTAGGACTGACTTAAGATAAGATAGCATAGAATTGAAAACGGAGACTCATTGGAATGGTAAAAGAAGGAATTGAACATGAGGTACTCTTTTCTGTATGTGAGGGGTAAAAAAGGTGAGACCTGAGGACCAACAGGTTTCAAAAGAATGGAAATCCCCTGACCTGGAAGTATCAGCCAAGTCTAAGGATCAAGCACAATCTCTCCATACAGGCTAAGTTTCTATAAGCAATTCGAATTCAATATATCCAAAACATAACTCATTATCTTTCCTCTAAACTCTTCTTTCTTCCTAACTTTGCTATTTCTATTGAGAATACCAGCATTCCTCTTGAAATCATCCTTAATTCTTACTCTCTCAACCCTCATATCCAATAAGTTGCTAACTCTTAGCTGTTCTGTCTCCACAAAATGTCTTCCAACTATCTCCTTCTTTCCATTCACATAGCCACCACCCTAGTTCAGGTCCTCATCACCTCTCACTTAGGCTTAGAATAGCTTCCTAATGGATCTTGTGGCATCAAATCTCTTTCTTCTCCAATCTATCCTCCATACAGATGCTACCTTGATTTTTTAAATTTCCTTTTTCATTATTATGAACTTGACAAAAAAAAACAAACATTTCCCAATACAAAGAAAAACACACACACAAAATATAGAAGACTGAATACAAAGCTCTGTATTTTATATTTAAAGTTTACTATCCTAGATCTAATATTTCCTCATTTGTCTGAACTTCATTTGGCTCTCTTTTTGTTTTTTCAATGGTTCTTTGATGCTATTTTCTTTCTTTTTTTTGGTATAATTATCAATACCTCCTAACTCTCCCTCCTCTCCAAATAAAAACCCTCCCTTATAAAAAAATCCCTATAGTCATGCAAAACAAATCCACAAATTGGCTATGTTAGAAAATATATGTCTCATTCTGCACCTCTAGTGCATCATCTCTCTGCTACCAGGTGCAAAGCATGATCCATCATCAGTCTTTGGGAATTGTGATTGGCCATTTTGTTGATCATAAATCTTAAATATTCATAGTTGTTTTCCTTTACAATATTGTAGTCATTATATAAATTGTTCTTCTCATTTCACTCTGTATCAGTTTATGTAAGTCTTTTCAAATTTCTCTTCATTTCTTATGATGTAATAATATTTCAGTACTCTAATTCAATTATTTGTTCAGCCATTCCCCAGGTGATGAGCACTCACTTTGTTTCCAGTTCTTTGATACAATAAAGGTGCTGCTATAAATATCTTTGTGCATATGGGTTCTTTCCTTTCTATCTTTCTTTGATCTTTTTGGGGTATGAGCCTAATAGCTGTATTGCCAGACTAAAGGGTATGCATAAATTAGTGTATAGTTCCAAACTGTATAGTTCCAAATTGCCTTCTGGAATGACTGGATCATTTCATAGTCCCACTAACATTGTATTTTTGTGACTGAACCCTCATAACCCTTCTGACAACTGTAATTTTACTTTTTTTCTGTTATCTGGGGTTTAATGTGGAACTTCAACATTATTTTAATTTTCATCTCTCTTATTAGTTATTTGGGGAATTTTTTTCCTATGATTGTTTTTAGTTTATTTTTCTTCTTTGAAAATTGCCTTTGACCATTTATCTATTGGGGAATGTCTCTGATTCTTGCATTTTTGTATCAATTCCCTATATATTTGGATGTCTGACTTTTACAAGAGAAATTTGCTGCAAAGATTTTCCCAATTAACAGTTATCTTTCTAATGTTAACTGCATTGATTTAATTTGTGAAAAAACCTTTTCAGTTTCATGTAATCAAAATTGTCAATTTTATCTTTTGCATTTCTCCCTATTCCTTGTTTGGCTAAGAATTCTTCCACTATCCATAGTTATGAAGAGTATCACCTTTCCTGCTCCTCTAATTTTACAATGTGACCTTTTATATCTAGGTCATCTATCCATTTGGAGCTTATTCTAGTATTATGGTGTGAATGATGGTCTAAACTTAAATTCTGCTAGATTGCTTTCCAGCTTTCTCAGCACTTTTTGTCAAATACTGAGTACCTAACCCAAGAAGTGGAGTCTTTTGGTTTATTGAACACTATATTATATTCTATTGCTTCTGGGTTCCATATACCTAATTTGTTCTACTAATTGACTTTCTGATATATATTTTAACCAATAACAAATAGTTTTAATGATTACTGCTTTGTAATATAGTTTAATATCTGATAGTATTAAGCCCCCTTCATTCCTACTTTTTTCATTATTTCTCATGAGGTTCTTAACTTTTTGTTCTTTCAGGTAAATTTGGCTTTTTTTTCTTCAGTTCTACAAAATTATCTTTTGGTAGCTTGATTATTTTGCCACTGAACCTATAAATTAATTTAAATATTTATCATAGCTATTTGTCTACAGTTTTCTTTCTCTGCTTTTTCTTTCCCTGGTTTAGACATTGGAATCATATTTGCCTCATAGAAAGAGTTTGGTAAGAACTCTTCTTTCCCCGTTTTGCTAAATAACTTATACTGGCATTGTTTTTTGAACATTTGGTAGAATTCACTTGTATATTCATTGGTTCTGGGGTTTTTCTTTGAGAGTCCACTTATGAATTGTCTAATTTCTTTTCTGAGATTATCAGGCTAGTTTGACCAAAATAGAGTTTTTAAAGGAGAGTAATATGAAATAAGACTGAAAAGGTAGGTAGAAGCCAGATGGTGCATGGCCTTAAATGCTAGGATTTTGTCTTTTATCCCAGAGGTAGTAGGAATTGTTGAAGATGTCTGATCTGGGGTTGAGGGGTTTTGAAAGTGGGTAGGAGGGACATGGTCAGATTTGTGTTTTGACAATATCAAATAGGCACCTATGTGGAGCATGAATTGGAAAGGGCAGAGACTGGATGTCAGGATTCCAATTAGGAAGGCTATTGTAATAATAAAGGCTGAGAGGGCCTGAACTAGATTTTTTTTGAGTGGAGACTAATGTGAGGGATAGAAGGCAGAATATACAGGCCTTGGCAACTGGTTTGATATGAGGGGTAAGAAAGAGGAAAAGTCAAGGATAACTCCAAGGCAGTAAACTAGGTCATGGAAAGCCTCCCAGAGTTCCTGAATAAAATCCTTTCAGCATCTCAGCAAAGGGTTCTTGGTATGGGGGTCACCCAATTGATAGTTAGATTCTAATAATTATAAAGATACAAAGGTCTTTTTGGACTAAAAGTAATCTGGTTTAGATCAGAAAGTTAGGGAATCTTCTGGAAAGTTGCCTGAGAACTTCTCAAGTGTATTGATTATTTTGATGGAAGGTGATCCATTTGTATCTACCTGCTCCTGACACCATTTGTTTTATTCTCTAAGGGAGAAAAGGGTAACGTCCCAGACCATAGCATTTTCACTGAGGTATCTGGAATTCTCTTTTATGAGCTGGGTCAGTTGCTTTTGGCAAGCAGCACCCTGAGCTTGCTGAGTGGTCAGCTCCTGCTGCAGAGTAAGCATTGTTTCCACCAGAGGCTCTCTTCATGTCAGGACAAAGAGGGTGGACTAAGGGGGATGCCAATGGGAACCTAGCCTATAGGACCCAAGGTCAGGTATGATTGGCCTACAAGACTCTTTACTCTCTGGCTGATGAAGTGGGTGAAGGAAGGAAGGAGGTAAAGATTGCTGGTTGTGGTCAGTGTCGGTGATATAAAGATCAGAGACCAAAGCAAATACTTGACAGCAGAAAACCTGGTTCAAGTTTTGGTTCAAGCACTGCTATGCTGTTTGCCTTAGGCAGGTTACTTTACTTCCTTGAGCTTCACTTCATTTGTTAAAAGAAGTGATTGAACTAGATGATCTCTAAGGTCCCTAGAAGCAAACCTGATAGTACCTGATTCTATGACAAATTGGTTGGGGTCTGTCCCAAAGAAGACAGACAGCAGCCAGGCATAAGGACTAAAGGGCTGACAATTCCTCCAGTTAAAATGTAGATGTAGGCAGTTTCCAGGAAGTGGATTAATTGGGTATAAGAATAAGGTGGAGGAGGGTGACAGAGTCAGAACTGTCAGAACTGTCAATTTGAGTGCTGTGTCTTCAGCTCCATAGCAGCCTCTATTTTTACCAAAGCATATGGCCACGCTCTCCTCTCCTTCTTGCTTAATGTTTACAACTGTACTAGGAGCCAGCTCGGATACACTGCACTGTCCTGGCTTTCTCCTATCTCTTTGGTTCTCTTGTGAGCTCCTTCTTTTCCACTTCTATTTCTTGTTCTTCTTGTACATTCACTCGAGTAATTTGCTCAATTGCATATGGTCTCAGCTTCTCCACTGAGGATTCCAATTCTCCATATATTCAATGGATTCTTAATGACTATTGCTACGTGCAAGGGACTCTAGGGGATACAAAGATGTGTAAGACAAAAGTTATTGCCCTTGAGGAACTTCCAATGTAATAGGAGCAATAAATGTAGAGGAATAACTATGATTGGAAGCAGTTGGTAATAATGTATCAGGATAATTAGCCATACCAGGCAGTATAGCCACCAAGTAAGTACTATACTTAGTAAGCTCTACAGGAGCCTAACGGGTTTTTTTTTTTTAAGCCTCTTCCCTCCCCACAAATCAATAAAAAGCTGTGGAGGAGCATGGGGGCATAGTTCTGGGAACATGGGGGCATAGTCCTTTATTTTCACAGATATGGGTCTCAAACTTAACATACCTTTTTTCAAAATACAAGAAGTAATTTGCACTGAGACTTTCTCAATATGACTACAGCCCAGCATGGCCCTATCAGAGTTGTGAATCTAGGCCCAGAATTGAGCTGGAAAAAGATAGGAAGTAGTTGCTTAACACTTGGGAAGGTATGCAGTGCTTTTAATGATTAGAGGTTTTTCCTTAACAGTAAACATTTATTAAACACCCATTATCTGTTGGTCACTATGCTAAGTGCTGGGGATATGAAGGTAAAAAATAGACCATACTCTAAAGGAGCTCACAGTCTAATGGTTGAGACAATATGCAAACAGCTACATGCAACAGGATATACACAGGATAAATTGTAAATAATTTCAGAGGAAAGGCACTAAAATTAAGGAGGACTAGGAAAAGCTTCTTGCAGAAAGTGGGACTTTATCAGAGATTTGAAGGAAGCCAGGGTAATTAGGAGTCAGAGGTGAGGAGGGACAGAATTCCAGGCATTGGGCATGAAAATGCTCCAGTTGAGAGATGGAGTGCCTTGTTTGAGGAACCATGAAGAGGCCATTGTCACTGGATTGAAGGGTATGTGGAAGGATGTAAAGTATAAGAAGACTACAATGGTAGGAAAGGGCTAGGTTACAGAGGGCTTTAGAAGTCAGTGTTTCAAATTTGACCCTGGAGAGAATAGGAAGTTACTGGAGTTTATTGTGTGGGTTGGGGGCCTGGGGGGTGACTCAGCCAGACTCCTGCTTTAAGAAGATCAGTTTGACGGCTGAGTGGTAGATGGACTGGAGTGGGGAAGAGACTTGAGGCAAGGGGACCAACCAGCAGGCTATTACAACAGTCCAGGTGTGAGGTGACAAGGGTCTGTCTGTACCAAGGTGGTAGCAGTGTCAGAGGACAGAGCAGGGTGCATGTGAGAGATGTTATGGAGGTAGAAATGACAGGAATTAATAACTTCTTTTTTTTGTTTTAATTCATTTTGAACTTAAATACAAAGACAAAATACAAATACAAAATACAAAACCAAACCAAACCAAAGACCATTTCCATGTACACAATACAACATAAAAAGAAGATTCAATATAAAACCATGATTTTCCATTTCACACTGTTTACTTTTTTTTAACTATGTAATAAAGACTACACATCATTTTCAAAGCTACTCTGCTTTTCTGTGTTTCCTTCTAAGTTTTCTTTTGTTCTCTGCTGTGCACTTTTTGTTTTGTTTTCTCCCTCCTTCCTCCCTCCGCTCTAGAGAAGGCTACCATTAGACACAATTATATACGTATGTAAAACCATACTATACATATTTCTATTTAGGAGTTCTTTCTCTGGAGGTGGATAGCATCTTCCTTCATAGGTCCTTTGTAGCTGATTTGAGTATTTGTAATACTCAAAATGACTTAGTTGTTCATAAAACAATATTGCTGTTACTGTGTATAACATTCTCTTAGTTCTGTTAATTTCACTCTTCATTATTTCATGCTTTCCATGTTTTTCTAAAATCAATCAGCTAATCATTTCTGATAGCACAGTAGTATTCCATCACAATCATATACCACAACTTGTTTAGCCATTCCCCAATTGACAGGCATCCCTTCAATTTCCAGTTCTTTGCCACCACAAAGAGAGCTGCAATAAATATTTTAGAACATTTAAGTTCTTTTCCTTTTTCTCTAATCTCCATGGGAAACAGAACTAATAGCGGTATTGCTGTGTCAAAGGGTATACACAGTTTTATAACTCTTTAGGTATAATTCCAAATTTTTCTCCAAAATGGTTGGATTAGTTCACAGTTCCACCAACAGTGAATTAGTGTCCCAACAACTGTTTCAATATAGAGGGTGAGAATGAGGAGTCAAGGATGACATTTAAGTTTCAAGTCCTGGTGGATGATGATACTTACGTTGGGAAGTTAGGAAAAGGGAAGGGGTGAGGAAAAGATGTGTTCAATTTTGGACATGCTGAACTTAAATCATCTAAGGTACATCCAGTTCAAGATGTCTAAAAGTCAGTTGAAAATGTAAGACTGAGAGTGTAGAAGATGAACATTGGAGAATTCCTCCCATATCCTCTACTATTTAACTAAGAAACTCTCATCTTCTCAGATCATTTCCCACCTCCTGCTGGGTAATACCCCAACCCTTTTCATCTTCTTTTTATGTAATGTCTCCCCCCATTAGATTATGAGCTGCTTGGGGGCAGGGACTATCTAACGCCTTTCTTTGTATCCCAGTACCTGGCATATACCTTAGTTAAGTACTTCACAAGTATTACCTCTCATCACAATCTTGAGAGGTAGATGGTCTTATTATCCCCATTTTACAGTTGAGGAAACTGAGGCAGTGATAAATGACTTGCCCAGGGTCTCACAGCTTCTAAGTATCTAGGCTGGATTTGAATTCAGTTCTTTCAGACTCTAGGCTCAGAGCTCTACGCACTGTACCACCTTACTGCCTAGGCTGCAGTGGATTACAAATGAACTGTATACTAGAAGCATTTATCATTGAAGAGATGAGTACTTGGAATATGTGGGCCAGCAATATAGTGAGAGTGACGGGAAATCTATGAATTATGTGATACACTGATATCTATCTAATGCTGAGAAATATGAATGAAGGACCCCTGACACATAGGCTGTTTGTTCAGTTATTCAATCACCTTCTAGTCACGTCTGACTCTTCGTGACTTGCCCAAGGTCACCCAGTTACTAAGTGTCCTGAGGCTAGATTCGAACTCAGGTCTTTCTGACTCTAGGCCAGGCTCTCTATCCACTAGGCCACTAGCTGCCCACTAGTATGTACTTAATGTAATAAATGTTGAGCGGACTTCCTGGGGACGATTTATGAGAGGATGTAAATTAGCACCTCCAACATGAAGACTTTCCTGATCCCTCTCATTTTGGGGATGCTATTTTATATCCTCTTTTATGAGGTTTTTCCTGATCTGTCCATTTACTTATGTTCCCACTCTCCCTATCTCCCCTTCCACTTTGAGGAATCATAATCAAATCACTATTGTCTTTGCTACTGATGTGCCAATCTGCTCCCCTGAGCCTCCATGTACCATCCAGGTAACTTCAAGCAGAAATGCTCCTTCCTGGTCACTATTTACCTTTAGGAATAATCTTCCCCTATTAGACAATAATCCTTGAAGGCAAGGACTACCTTATTTTTGTATTTGTATCTTCACCACTGAGTCCAATGAGGTATAGTGTATGAAAAGGTACAGAAGTGAGAAAGGGTAGCATGATCTGGGAATGTGGATTAGTCCATTTGGCTGAAATATAGAATGCATGAAGGAGTAGAGAAGGCAGTAGTGACCAAGTGAAGGTTTTTGAGATAGAATAGCATGGCTCAGGCCTGGACACTAAGGGTACCCTGGGAGTGATGGAATGGATGGATGCAGGAGGGAACCAAAATTTCAACCTGTTTTCCAGTATAACTAATATTTATACAAAACTTTAATGTTTGCAAAGCACTTTACGTGTATTATTTTAATATAATGTTGCCTTTTATTTAGTGATTATTTTGATGTGAAGAAGGAAGCACGGAAGGGATGAGAGAATAGAGAAAAGATACCATGGAGAGGATAATGCTTTTGGTTTGGGACATGATTTTTAGGGGAAGGTGGGTTATCTGGATGGATACTGAAGTATATATGTTAGTTCAGTAGAATTGGAGATGCAGAACTGGAGTTTAGGTAAGAGATCTTGACAACACATATGAAACTGGATATATCTGTGTAGTAGAAAAGAATATGGGATTTAGAAGAACTAGGTTTAAATCCTCAATCTGTAAATTATGGGTTACTATGCTTAAGCCATGATCTTTCAGCCTGCTTATTAAAGTAAACAATGGATAGAACTTGTTCTATCTACATTAAGGGATTATTAGTGAAACTCTTGATTAACTATATGGCATTATATAAAGACATAAGCTATCGAGATGAGTTAAAGTCATGAGAATGGGTCTATTTTGGAAAGAATATAAGGAGAGAAGAGTACGAGAGGTATCATAGCATCTTAGAAAGAATGCTGAACTTTAAGTCAGGGAGACCTAGGTTCAAATCTGCCTCTGCCACTTACAAGGTGTGTGACTTTGGGCAAATCATTTAACCCCTCTCAGCATCAGCTATTTCCCCAGTAAAAAGAGGAAGTTGGATTCGACTGCTTTAAAGGTCCCTTCTGGGTCTAACTGAAGACTTTGATGTTATGAGTAGAGCTCTGAGGAGTACCCGGTTAAGGTTTGGAAGAGCCATTGATTAGAGAAAAAGAACCAGAACACTTCAGTGTTCTACAAATTAAAGGAAAACTTTCAAGATGAGAGTGAATAATATAGTCTTGGGAAACTTAGGACCATGGCATTAACAGTTTGGCATAAATGGATTTCAACTCTATTCTATCAATTGTAATATCTTGCATTTACATAACTTTACAGCCTATTCAACAATGCACATTTTTCATAATAGCCCTGTTGGAGGTCAGTATGATATTATTTATTTTAAAGATGGGAAACCTGAGGTTAAGTAATTTTTTCATACTTATGTGCCTTGGAGAATTGAACTGAGGTGTGTCCTCTTTTTCAATGTGTTGCACAGCACTGCTTGGTTAAGTACCATAAAACAGCATCGGGACTTTGCTAGACTTTTTTCTTAAGCACAAAAAATACCTCTGAAGCATAACAGGTATCAAATTTAAATGTTTATTGGCTTTGCTATATCCTTATAACATCTTTGATTATATCTCTTCAGAGCTACTTTGGAGGAAATATATCGTGAAAATATTTAGACTTGAATAGATTAAAATCCTAGTTTTGACACTTCAGATCCTCTAATAGCTAGCATTTACATAGCACTTTATTTTGCAAAGTGCTTTATATATATTAACTTATGTAATTTTTTTTTAGGGCAATTGGGGTTAAGTGACTTGCCCAGGGTCACACAGCTAGTGTCAAGTGTTTAGTCTCAGGTCACATTTGAACTCGGGTCCTCCTGACTTCAGGGCCGGTTGTCTTTCCACTGTGCCACCTAGCTGCCCCTAACTCATGTAATTCTTAAAACCCTTCTGTGAAGTAGGTGCTATTATTCCCTTTTATAGATTAGAGACAGAGATCACAAAGCTAATAAACGTGTAAGCCAGGATTCAAACTTACGTTTCCTGAAGCCAAAGGCCAGTACTCTCTATCCACTGAGCCACTGGGTGAGCAGGGCACAATCTCTCTGAGACACTTGTTTCCTCAACTTTAAAAAGAGAATATCTACCTCACAGGTTTGTGGCGGGGAGACTGCTTTGTAAAATTCAAAATGCCATATAAATATGAGTTTTTATTTCAAGTAATGTTATTCTTCCTATCAATTCTTTGAATTTTCAGTTAGGCTTTCAAACTGCCTTTTGCTATCGTTCATCACGTGGCCCATGATTTATGCTTTTTATCCTAAAGAGTCGTACAATTTCCACAGCCGAATCATTTATTTTCTAAAATGTTTACATTTCTAAAAATTTTAAATCTATTTTTGCTGTTAAAGGCAAGAAGAAAGATAAAACCCTCAGAACCGAGACCTGCGCCTGGCTGCAACCTGATGTGGTGCGGCCACAAACACTGCAGAAAGGTCATTTTGGACAGTCAATAGGCCATTGATGTGGGAACAATGAGCACAGCCAGGTTGTGAAGCTGAGAGCCGGGCAACGATCAAAGGGATAACCTTTGTGAGGCGCTTACAAAGCCCAGTACAAAGCACGTCATTGTTCGCATTATCAGGCGGGAGGCAAAGCCTGGGGAGGAACAAAGGATTATAAAATGGGTCAGAGAGAGGCTCGGGCCGGGGCTTACCCTGAAGGTAGTCCCTGGGAAAAGCCCCCACAGTCCACACTTTATCAGCTAGTTTCTTCCCCGAACATATTTGAGATCCTCAAAAAGCCGCGTGGCCCCAGGGACTCACTGTTCGGCCTTGGGGAAGTCAATTCCTTTCTGAGGGCCTCAGTTTCCCCATTTGGAAAATGAGAGGGTTGGGGCTCGGTGACGTAGGCCAAGGTCCCTTCCAGCTCGTGGAGCTGACTCTGTGATTCACCTGCCCTTCGCGGCTCCCCACCCGGACAGAAAGCCCAGCCGACAGCTTTCTCCCCACCTCGGCCTCGAGTCGGAGTCGCTTTACCCCCGGGGGGGGGGCGGGGCGGGGCTGGGGAGACCGCAGACCCGGAGCTCCCTACGGCGGGATGGTGATCCGCGCCAGCCTCACACCGCCGCGTGAGCCTTCTACCAGTCGTTACTAAGGGAGCCTGAGTGGGTCGTGCCCACCCTCCGGGGCTTGAGCCCAGGAAAAGCAAGCTGCCGAGAAAGGGAAGGAGGAAGGCCGGCCGGGGCCCGTCGATGACTAACGCCACAAACCCTCCCCACAGGCGGCGACCGCAGCAGCTACTACGACTCCCCAGGCCCGAGGCAAACGCCCAAATACTAGGCGACGAGGCAGCGCGCATGCGCCCTCGGCTTTCTTCGGCCCCTCCCCCCGCTTCTGCCTGAGTTACGCCCATGCGCAAACGCTCTGGCGACGGGCTGACGCTACCGGCGTGAGACTAGGCTCGCACCAATCTAGTTTCTTCCTCTAGTCACCCTCGGTGTCTCGCGCCCGGCGATCACCTTCCCAGGGTTCTTTGCGCTGTGAAGAAGCGGCTTTAGTGGGCTGGGGGCATTTTGTGTCGGCTGTAGCCAGAGGAACAAGATGGCCGCCTCGGCCGAGTGACCGTGGTTCTAGCGGGCGGGACCTGGCGGCGGCTCTGGCAGCAGGTGGGCTACGCCCACTTACTGCGCCTTCTTTGGTTCAGGACATTTCCCTGAACCCGCAAGGGACCTTCTAACGGGGGCGGGGGGCACCCGGGGGAAGCTGCCCGGCCTGGAACCACAACCCTCCCGGGAGCCTGAGGAGGGAGAAGCCGGAACTCCGCGCGGCGGCGGCGGCAGCAGCAACAAGACTCCTTCGGGACGCCTCAGGACATCTTAATCCGGGGAAACAGCCTCTTTTCTTTATTTTTTGGGGAAAAATTTATTGAGTGCCACCATCTCCGGTCCCTGGAAGCTCGGGCCTGGTGGGTGAGACCCGCCTGATCCCCGTCCCCTCCCCCTTGGCCCCGGGACTCCCAGGTCCCCGTCCCCCCTTCCCGCCGCCAGGATGGCGAGCAGCAGCGGCTCCAAGGCCGAATTCATTGTCGGAGGGAAATATAAACTGGTGCGGAAGATCGGGTCCGGCTCCTTCGGGGACATCTATCTGGCCATCAACATCACCAACGGAGAGGTAACCACCCGAGGCTAGCGGCCGGGGCGGGGGGCAAACGACCCTTCCCTGGAGAACAATCCCTGCCCTCTCCCGGCTACGTGGGCGCCTCGTCCGCGCCCCTTGCCAGCGGCCAAGGCCCGGCCCAAGTTTTCTCTTTTCCCTGTGAACCTTTCCCTCAAAGGGTAAAAAAAAAAAAAAAAAAAAAAAAAAAGGAAACATTTAAGTTGGAACTGGGGGACAACTACGACAATTAAGTTTCCCAGCCTTTTTAAATCTCTTTTCAACCTTTAAAAACACATACCCCGAAAATTAAATATTAATATATAACCAAGAGTTTTTTGGCCTCAAGATACTTAGTCTTTGGAACCCCACCCCCCTTTTTTTAGTTCTAATTAGGGTAGCTTTCGATTCTCTCCCCCATTAGATCCTCTTATTATATAGGCTTCAGTGCGTTCAGGCGAAAACATTTTCTATATTTGCATCGTTGATGTTACCATTATTATTATTAAGCATCAGAAGACGATTTTGTTACCAGCCTGAAGAGGCTCTGTTGAGGCCGATTGCCTCGTTTTATGAATACAAGAAAAGATTTTGCTTCCTCAAATCCCCTATTTCACTTGATAGTTCGAATTGGAAGTTTACATGTTGTCCCTCTGCACCCCTAACCTTCCCCTCCCCAACTTGCTGTTAGGGGTGTTGATGCCATCCCCTCTCTTCCCCACAGGAAGTGGCAGTGAAGCTAGAGTCTCAGAAGGCCAGGCATCCCCAGTTGCTGTACGAGAGCAAACTCTATAAGATTCTTCAAGGTGGGGTTGGCATTCCCCACATACGGTAAGAAGCGAGCATCCCGTGAGCCGATGAGGGCTGAAGGGATGGGGAAAGTGAGTAGCTCGGCAACTAACGGGAACGCCTGAATCAGACTTGTTCAGTGTTTCGGATGTTCGGGAACATCTGAGTCATAACCTTTTAAGTGTCTGTGTGTTGGCGCACTCAGGTTATCTATATGGTTAGTAGTTTTCCTTGATTCCCAATCCAACTCCGTAAGAAAACAACGTTTTCTGTGAATATAAGGCTAAATTTTATTCCCGGTTCTCTTTTGGCTTCCGACAACCTTACTGAGTCATTTTTTGTGCTTTTAAGTTTATAGGGAGCAATTGCTTTCATTCCTGTGGGGAGAGACTGTTTTTATGTGTTATGTTCGATTTTCTTATAACCTTTACTTTAGCCTGTGCAGTGAATTTGAAGGTTCAGTGACCAGGATCATCCGGTTAGGGTTGCTATTGGATCTGGATTGGGAAATGGCTGCTCTTTTGTTGTGTTTTTGTTCCAACATGTCTTCCTCCTCCGCTTAGAAAATGGCGGATCTACGTGACTCAACCTCATTTTCCTACCCTTTTCACTTACGGAGTTAACAAGTCTTACTTCCTTAGATCCTCCTTTACTTCCTTAAAGTGGATTGATTGTACCTGTGAAAGAAGGAGAATAGAGCTTTGGAGGTCTAGGGGTGGCAGAATGACTACTCTTTTGTAGTCTATGAACTAGATGCAGTGTGAAATTGTCAGATTGGACCATGCCTACTATTTCCACATTTAGTTAATAATTTTTATTTCATTAATTAAGTAGAAAATGTCCTTTAAGGTAGGAAGATTATAGCTTTTCTCTCCATTGCAATGCAAATTGGACGTAACAACTGAGTTTGCTTGTTTTCTGAAGAGAAAAACCTAATCATTCCACAACAGGTTAATTTATCTGCAAGTCAGGAAAAAGTAAGCTGACTTTAGATGGGAATGCTTGTAAAACAGATCTGATTATTCTTCATTTCACTGTTAAACTTAATGGATTTTACAAAATTTGGATTTGGGGTTCATCACAATCCTAAGAATAAAATGACAACTGTACCTTGTCACATACAGGTTTTTTAAAATTTGCAGAGTTTAGAAGACCAGTAAGTAATGGACAGCCTGTCTTGACTTAAAGATCTGATTATATATATTGATTCTAAGGATGTAAGTACTAGAAAATTCAATAGCCACTCAGTTTTTGTAGAAAAAGAAAATAAAAAGGTTTTTAGTGGTTGGTGAATAATCATGAAGTTTTTATTTTGAAAAGCACCCATTTTTATTGGCCAGTTTTCTAAAGTGACAAGAAAGCAGGTGGAGTGGAAAGAACACTGAATTTTGGTTCTGTTACTTGTTTTTTGGCCAATTCCTTAACGTTTTTGGTCTTGAGTTTTTCCTTACTTGTAAAATGTAAAGGAATTCTGAAGTTCCTTCCAGGTCCAAATCTGTGATCCTAAAACATGGTGAAGTGGATAGAGCCTTGGGCTTGGAGTCAGGAAGACCTAAGTTCAAATTTGTCCTCAGACACTAGCTGTGTGATCCTGGGCAAGTCAATTAAATCTGTTTGCCTCAGTTTCCTTATCTGTAAAATGAATCTGAGAATGGAATAGCAAACCACTCCAGAAAACCCCAAATGGGGTCACAAAGAGTTGGACAAACTGAAAACAATTAAACAACAAAAAATTCAATCACTTCTCTTTTCTCCTCTCCAATTATGTAGGCCAAAAAGTGAAATTTCATAGTGTAGAATGGGAATTTCGTTAGCTTGTTTGCCTTTTTTTTTTCCGAGAAGAAAAAGTAGTGAAAAAGGATTTTCTGGTTTCATTCACAACATGCCCGATTTACTTTCTTAAAAATCAAAGTTCTTATTTTCTGAATAGAATGCTCGAGAATTTGAATAATGTAGTTTTGTTAGCCATGATTCAGAGTCCCTAGAATTCTCACCCAGAATGTGATGCAGAATTTCCACATTGGGCACAAAATTGAAATACTCTTGGTTTGCTTTTTGCTTACATTTTTCGGTTGATTTGAAACTTAACTACCCTCTTCTACTCCCCAGAAAACAACCCCAAAACATCAAAACTGTGCTCTGTTTCCTTGTTCCTTTCAAGGATGAGAAATTGCAAAACATCTTTGCAACTATTGTTCAAGTTCTCCAGGGGATGCCCCCAGTATGATGGGGTTCTTCTTTCTTTTCTCTAGAAGTTGACAGGATATTGTGGGGTATTGGACAAGCATTTTGACCTGCAATTAAATTACATTTTAGTTCATGACCTAGCTTTACTTTGCTCATATGATGAGAATCTTGAAATTGGATTTATTTTCCTAAATTGGTGGTTTATTTCATGATTTTATGACCTTAAGTTAAAATACACTTGTGAAGTTGATGAGATGCTAGATTTTTGAGGTGATAGTCAAGTTTCTTTATTTTACTGAGGTTAGCAGTAATACCTAATGTGGTTGTTACTTGCCAAGGTTCACATACAGTAATGTGAGTAGATCTGGATTCAAACTCAGGTTTTCCAACTGACTAAATGCTTTGCTCTTTTTACAATGCTGTGCTACTTCAACTGAACTTTTTGGTGTCAGTTTTAAAAAAACATTTAAGTGGTCTGCTAGTGGTATACAGGATGGCAGGGGCCATCTAATTTCTGTTAAGACATAAGGTACTAAACAAGTAATTGAGTAAGGTGGAGTGTTGGTAGTTAAGTTGGGTGGGGCTGGGGGAAATTACCACCTGGCTTCATAGGTAAAGAAGGCTTTATGGTTTTTAGGAATCCTTTAGGAGGGAGAAATATTTATGGCTCCAGAGAGGTAGACAGTCCTGAGTCTGTAACTATATATATATATATATATATAAATATACATAAATATAAATCTAAGAGAAGAAGAAATGGAGCTTAGTAAACAAAAGTAAGGTAGTGTAGTGGCTATGAAATAAAAATATTTGAGGTTCAGTGGAAGATTTTGTAAGAAAGATTAGCCTTAACCTTGATGTATTGTGTTGGGACAATTGCCCAGGTTGTGCCCAATTAAAAAAGATAGTGATTTCCAAACTTTTGGAAGATTTAACACTTCACTTTTTATTAGTGTTTTATGCTTTCCCCTCCCTCAAAAGCACAAAAGTCATGTGTTGTGTATTTTATAAGTGAATTTAATAATTTCTGGCATCCCTTAGAGATAATTTGAGATGGCCTTGAGTGAACTAACCATTGGCTGTAAAGTCAGCTGACCTACATAACACTCTTCTCTGTTAGAGTCATTATTGTGTAATTTGAGGAAACCATTTATAGAATCAAAAGCATACTTCCATTTTAGAGAGCAGAAGCAAGATGCTATCTCTTGAGATTGTGGAGGCACTGATAGTCTGCAGGCCTTCTCCCTTGACATATGGTACTGATGATGACTGTCAAGCCTTCAAATTTGGGGGAAGGGGAACTGTAGTAAAATTCAAAGGTAAGATTAAAAATTCCCTTCTCCATAATGTTGTGGTTCTACTTAGAGCCCTACAGGAACAGGACCATCATAACAATCCATTTGTAGTTAAGTGAATCTCAAACTGGCTAGAGGGAAATTAAAATGTTTAATGATGTGTTCAATGGAAATTAATAGGAAGTTTCTAACTTAGTTCAGTGGAAAGAACACTGGACCTGAAGTCAGGTAGATTTAAAGTTCAGATATGCCATGTGACCTATTATGACTTAGGGCAAATCACTTAACCTCTCTCAGTTTCAGTTTTCTCATCTGTAAAATGGAGGTAATAGCACTCATGTCCCAGGATTGTTGTGAGGATATAATGAGATAATATTTGTAAAGTGCTTTGGAAACCTTAAAATACCATATAAATGCTAGCTATCATCATTATTATTATTATCTGCTATTGATGAATTGAATTTTGGGGATGGGACGTTAATTTGATTGGCCAAGGATGAAGGAAATACTTCTTTTATCTTAATCCAAGTTTCAGAGGTTATGGGCTAATAGCTAACTGATTTAAATGTCTGTCAAGCACTTGGTACTCTTTGAAACCTGATGTGAGGAATAAAAAAGGATTCAATTCATTTAAAAAAAAATTTTAACTTTTCTTTTGCACTCTGGATACATAATTCATAAACTTTTCATTTATGAGAGAATTTAGAAGTCTAAAGTATTTTCAGAATTTTGAATTCAAGTAGTTATCTTGAAAGTTTAAACCATACTTTGTTAAATTTTATGTTCTGTGGAAGAAAAATTTTCTGTAATCTAACAAATAGGTAATTCCATAATCCCCCATATGCTTGCGTGGTTACCCAAGGATTGGGTGACATTCACATTATGGTGGTCCCTGTTAATAGGAGATCACATAGAGAACTAGATGCTTTGTGGTGAATTTCCACTTGTAGATTAGAATGGAATAATTCAATTACAAAAATAAAGATTGTTGATCTGGAAATAAGATAATCTAGTCAGATCTTTTCTTTTACAGATGTAAAAAAATCTGGGCTCCAGAAGGACTCATAGCTGATTTAGTAAGCCAGTGACTATAAAGACCCCAGATCACTCACCTTGTTCACACTATACCATTTGGTATCAGTCACTATATGAATGGCCAAGATGCTTTTGCATTTCATTCTTAAACTCTTACTTGGTTTATGTCTAAGCTTTGGCTTACCTCATTTTATGCCAGTTGAGAATGGGAAATTAAGTTCAAATACGATTGGAAATGTTTACTTTGGGGTCTAAATCAGAAGAAAGTGTTGTGAGCCATTGCAAAGTGAATGGATGGGCATCCTTATACCAAATGATTTTTTTTTGCTTCTTTCTGTGGAGGTGACCGTAGATTGTTGATTACTATGCCTTTGGAGCATGAGCTTTGGTAAATTGGATGAAGAGGTTGGTGGCTTGGTGACAGACTATATATGTTTCTCAGAAGACCAGTTTAGCTAAGTTTAGAGTAGTTAAATCTCTTCCAGCTTGGCTTAAGGAGGAATTTATTGGCTACTGCAATTTCCAAAGACTATGTACTAAATTGTAGTGTGATTATGATCTATATTGATGGAGGTAGTAACCACGATGATGAAATCTTGGGTCCTTTCAGTATAGATTAATTTTATAAAGTAATTTATGTGTAAGTTTTAGTATGAAATTTGGACATTGAATTATGAAAGAATGATTTGTCTTCTGAATGAAACCTAGAAGGGGAAGCATTCTACTCTTAGTGGAAAGAGCATTAGCTTTTGAGTTGGAGGACCTGGGTTCTAATTCTGGCTCTGCTATTTAGTGCTTATGTGACTGTATGCAGCTGCTTAACCTCTAGACCTTACTTTACTTATCTGTAAAATGAAGGGTTTGGGCTTGGACTACCAGATCACAAACCAATGATCTGCATGTACAAATTATATGAACTACCCTTTCAGAGGGTCCCTGAAGTCAAAATATTAAAATGTAATTTGCCTATTAAAATACACCCCCTTTTCTAATTATGTATCCTTATGAAGCCAGATTTTTTTCATATACCCTGAGACATGTCACAACAGATTGAATGCAGAAGCAGAATCCGATTGTCCTCTATTACGACACACATTAAAGAGATTTGCAAAAAAATAAGTTAAACCTGACAGTCTTCTCACAAATTTTTTTTATATCTTGGAAAAATTACTTTTCATAGAAGTGTTATTTTATGTTAATTTGTAATGAGTATTATTATAAATGAATTAATATTTAAAACTTTTATCAATTTTAGTTTTTAATATGATAATACTGATGTGTTAAACACATAAACAAAAGCTCCTTGGGGTCCTAAATAATTTTTAAGATTTGTAAAGGGAGACCAAAATGTTTGAGAACTATTGGACTAGAATCAGAGGTGTGGGGAACCTTCGGCCGTAGGACTAGATGATTCTTAAGCCCCGTTTCAGCTCTTAAATTTTCAGTCTTTTAAAAAATAGTGATCCTCAAATCAGGTTATGTGCATCATTGGGATTAATGGCTGGAAATTTGAACTTTCCTTTTTTGCAGACTAATCACCTTTCATCTCTACTATTCTTTATAACCTCCTAGATGGTTTCCCATACTACAATCATTTCCCTCTCCAAATCCATATAGCTGCCAAGTTGATATTTCTAAGGCACAATTCCCTCAAATAAAAACCTTCTTATGCCCTCTAGGATAAAACACAAAAGACCTCAGCCTTACGTTTGAAGCTTTCAACATATGTTTCTAGTCTTACTTAATATTGCTTTCTTCGTGTATTCTCCATTCCATTCTAACTGGCCTATACAACATTCTGTGTCCTATGTCTGGAATTCACTCAAATGCTTTAGAGAATCCTGAACTCAACCTTCAAAGTCTATTTTAGGTTCTACCGCCTACACTTTTCCTGAGTTATCTCCAGGCCTTCTCATATATATTAGCACTTTACTGTGTTGAAGTTACTTTATGTTTATTTGTGTTTTCTTGTGTGCAGACTGTATTTCTTTCAGTAGAATATAAGTTCTTTCAGGGGAGAGACTAGTTTCTGTATCCCTAGCTTTTTGCACATAATGACTGCTAGGTGTTTGTGTGACAAAATGATATGTGCTTTATGAAGACTTTATTTGAAGCTTGTACAATATTCTTTAAGTGATTACCTGGTACAGGTTATTTCAAAACTCTTACTGCAGTTTTATACTTTAATACTACAGAAGTGTAAATGCTATACTTTTAAAAATTATTTGAAGGCTTAATTATTTAAATTTCTTTTATATTTCTTTAATTGTGTGAATTTTGAATAAAAATTTACTTATCTTGATTTTTTTAAAGTTTGAGTTCCACATCTCTCCCTCCCTCTTGCTCCTCCCTTACCCAATGAGAAGACAAGCAATATATCCATTACACATATGAAATCATTAAAACATTTCCATATTAGCCATATTGTGTTTTTTAAAAAGCAAGAAAAATCAAGTGAGAAGACTATACTTCGATTTGCATTCACAGGTCATCAGTTCTTTCTCTGGAGATGGATGGCATTGTTCATCATGAGTCCTTTGGAATTTTCTTGGATCATCGTATTGATCAGAGTAGCTGAGTCTCACAGTTGATCATCGTTGCGATGTTGCTGTTACTGTGTACAGTGATCTGGTTCTGCTCATTTCACTCTGTATCGGTTCATATAGGTCTTCCCATGTTTTTCTGAAACCATCCCAATCATCATTTTTTGTAGCACAGTAGTACTCCCTCATACTTACATGCCACAACCTGTTCAGCTATTCCCTAAATGATGGGTATTCCCTCAATTTCTAGTTCTTTGCCATCACAAAAAGAGCTACTATAAGTATTTTTGTACATATGAGTCCTTTTCCTTTTCTCATTTTTGAAAATTTCTTTGGGATACAGACCTAGAAGTGGTATTGCTGAGTCAAAGGGTATGCAGTTTTATAGCTCCTTAGGCATAGTTTCAGATAGTTTTCTAGAGTAGTTGGACCAATTCACAACTCCACCAACAATTAATTAGTTTACCTATTTTTTTTTTCATCCCTTCCAGCATTTGTCATTTATAATAGATGTGAGATGAGCAATGACTTGAAGAACTAAACCTTAGTGTGGGGCATAAACTATTTTATGCTAGATTTGATACTAGTACTTTTTAATTTGCATTTCTCTAATCAATAGTGATTTCGAGCATTTCTTCATATGACTGTAGAGAGCTCTGATGCCTTCTGAAAACTGCCTGTTCATATTTCTTGACAATTTGTCACTTGGGAGATGACTCTTTTAAAACTTTGACTCAGTTCCCTATGTATTTGGGAAAAGAGGCTTCATCAGAGAAATTTGCTGTAAATATTTTTGATATTACATCTTTGCCTATGGTATCTTTTATCAAAATGTAGTTTCTCTGCTTTTTAAAGATTTCTTCAGTAAATTTTTGTATCTTTTTTATTGTGAGGCCAATTCTGTTTTTTAAGGTGTTATTTTCAGTATTTTTTGGTACCTTTTTTATCAAGCTGTTAATTCTCTTTTCATAATTTTCTTTCATGACTCATTTCTTTTCCCAATTCTTCTGCAACCACTTTTAGCTCTTTATTTTACTTTTCCAGGAATTCTTGATGGACTTGGGTCCAACTAGCATTTTTGAGGCTTTGCTTGTAGCTGTTTTCACATTGTTGTCATCTGAGTTTTTGGCTTTGTGTTTCCTGCCACTATAGTAGCTTTTTATGGTCAAGTGTTTTGTTGTTGTTTGCTCATTTGTCTAGCCTGTATCGTGATTTTGAACTTTATGTTGATATTGGCCTCTGCTCTCCTTGGGGTGATGAGGCACTGTCCCAAACTTCAGATTTTTTGTACTGTTCTTCTGGGAGTCTACAAGTTTTCAGTGTTTACAGGGTGGTGTGATCTGGGGAGGTATGGACTTAATTGAAGGAGGGTCCCTCCTCCCCTGTACCTGAAAGTTCTAGAGTTCCTCTGGGCTGTGGAACTGACCAGAGCCCGTTTGTTTTTTTTGTTTGTTTTTTGTTTTTGTTTTGTGTGTCTGTGACCAACCACACACATTCCTCTCCAGCTGTGAATCGTGACCCAGAACTGAGGATGGTAAATAGAGTTGCTAGCTGCACACAGTGCCAGCAGTGGGTCGCCTGTAATCTCTTTCTCAGCAGTTGACAGACTCCCTTACCATCTTTGGATTGAGAGCTCTCAAAGCTGCTGCTTGTTGCAGCTGCCTCCAGACCCTGTACCAGCTGCATCGAATGTGCCACTGGCTGGTGCCCACTTCAGTGTCCCAGACCTTCTGCTATCTTCCTTAGTCTGGAGAAATGTCTTATTCTGACCTTTTCTTGGTTCTGCTGCTCCAAAATTCAATTTGAGGTTTAATTGTAAAGTTGTTTGGAGAAGAATGTTATCATGGCGCTCCCCCCCCCCCCACCTTAATAAATTTTTAATTAAATTTTCTGATGCTTTCTTAGGTGATCAGTAGAGGAGATCCTCTTGCTTGGTCACCTTGGTCATGTGATCTGTCTTGGACTTTCCTGTGGGATTATGTCACGATTGTTGTATATTGCATCAAAACCTTCTTTGAGTGATCTTAAAGGCAGGGGTTACAAATGCAATCTTTTTAGTTACTGAGGAGTAGCTGATGAAAGCAATAGATAATTTGGTTAGTTGAATTTTAATAAATATATCAATACTTTAAAATTTTAAATAATTAACCTTTTAAATATTTTTTGCATGTTTGCAGCATTTATATTTTTGAAGTTATTAAAGTTTAAAGCTGCACTAAGACTTTTGGGACATCTTGTATTTGCTTGTGTGCTGGTGAATAGCACTGTGAAAGGGCAGTATAATGGAATGGAACATATGTTTGGGAGTCAGAAACAAGTTGTGGTATATGATTGTGATGGAATACTACTGTGCTATAAGAAATGATCAGCTGGTTGGAAAGACTTGCGTGAAATAATAAAGAGTTGAAATGAGCAGAACTGAGAAACCATTATACACAGTAGCAGCAATGTTGTTCTAAGAACAACTTTGAGTGACTAAGTTATTTTGAGTATTGTCAACTACAAAGGACCCATGAAAGAAGATGCTGTCCACCTCCAGAAAAAGAACTGTTAAAAGAGAAGTATGTATATAGTATGGTTTTACATACATACATACATACATACATACATACATGCATATATTTGTACAGCCTTTTTAGGGCTGGGTAGGGAGGGAGGGAGAATAGAATAAAAAATGCACATCAGAGAACAAAAGAAACTTGGAAGGAAGCACAGAAAAGCAGGGTAGTTTTGAAAATAACGTAGGGTATTTATTACATAATTTTTTTAAAAAAAGAAGAGTTTGAAATGGAAATTTGTGGTTTTATATTGAGCCCTCTTATGTTGTGCTGTTGTACATGGAAATGTTCTTTGCTTTTGTTTGGTCTTTGTATTTAAGTTCTAAAAAAAAAAAATAAGCTGCAAAAAAAAAAAGTCAGAAAATTCCTTTCTTCACCCTGTCCTTTTTGTTAAACTTTGGATAAGATCCATGGTGGTTGTCCTGCCTGTTCTCTAGTAGATTACGGGTCATTTACCTCAGGGACATGCTAAAAAATAAAATGACAAGATGTAGAATTTTGTTGAACATAAACATTCATTGAATACATAAATAGGATTTTAGGATTTGAATGATTCCATTACCTACTCTAGGAATTTTCAACTCTATAATTTAGAGACACATTGGGTAATCCTTTCAGGTGAGTTGGGGACTAAAACCTTACTCAAGGAATAGGATTTTGTGCTGTCCATCTCCAGAGAAGGAATCAATGGCATCTGAATGCAGATTGAAGCATACTTTTCTTTTTCTTTTTCTTTTTCCTTTTTTTTTTTTTTTTTTTGATCTGTGTTTCCTTTCAGATGTTTAACATGGAAATATGTTTTGAATGACTATTCATGTATAACCTATACAAATTACTTGCCTTCTCAATGGGGGAGGAGACTGGAGGGAAGGAGAAAATTTGGAATTCAAAAATTTAAAAAAAAATGTTAAAAATAGTTTTCACATGTAATTGGGAGAAAATATTAAATTAAAAAATTATAAATAAAAGTAGAAAAAAATAGTATTTTATCATAGGTAGAGGTACTGTACTTCTGACTCATTTGGGAAGGAGGGATGAAGTTCTTGAATACTTCCTGAAAGAATCACAGGTTAAAATCCCAATTTAATTCAAGAATCCTACAACTGCCAACACTGTTGTGTTAGAGAACTTGAATGTTTGCATTCCAGTACAGGTAGAACATTCCTTATGCATCGCTGAAATTTAAAGTGCAAGCAGGTTATTTGTATATTAATCATAATTGTTAATTTTGATTGTGAAAAGAAAAAATCCCTGCCCCAATGTTGATAATAGTAAAGAATGCTAGTGATGACTTTAAGAAAGATCTGCTGTTGTCATTCATTTCGTTTTCT
The DNA here is from genome assembly GCF_900497805.2 of Vombatus ursinus. Taxonomy (NCBI): domain Eukaryota; kingdom Metazoa; phylum Chordata; class Mammalia; order Diprotodontia; family Vombatidae; genus Vombatus; species Vombatus ursinus. Next base: position 33,469,508 of record NW_020954641.1, read on the forward strand.
TTTAATTTTTCCAGGAAACAGTTGGAGAAAGGTTAATCAAATAATAGTTAATCCATATGATCTTTGAATGGCAATTAAAAGTATGTTATAATTCAGATGAATTGTGTTCTAAAAGCATATAGTCAATTTCTGCTTGCTTGAGGGAATGAGTACATATGACTCCTTGGGATTTAAGGTGATTGATCCTAAGTGTTTTGTTGTCTAGCTCTGATGAGTCCCTCAACTCCTCCCTCTTTAGGATTTAGAAGTTGAGGCTCACTGAGGATAACCAACTTGCTCAAGGTTACATTGGTTGTAAATAGAACAGAGGTTCAAAACAGGTTTTCTCCCACCCTTTCCATGAAATCCAGGTCTTCTGACTTGAAAACCTGTGAAGATATTTTAGTTTAAATCCTTGTAATTTAGACTACTCAGTTCCACAGTTTAGATTTTACAGTGAAATGTTGCTAATTAAAGGCTAATGTCCATTAATGTGATAAGGGTTGAATGGTGTTGACTGGGTTTCATCAGCAGTATCTCTTTGGATTTATTAACAAAAGTACTTTTGGCCTGAATTTTGGTTCTTGCTTGGCAGAACTGGGGAAGTAAGAGCTTCCTGATACTTTTGTAGTTTATTTGGAGGTAATTTTTTTGAGTGTCTTTGTGGAGAATATTTCAGAGGCATAATTTAACAGACCTTTATTTCTTTTTTTATTTTATTTTTTTTAATTTTTAGGCAATTGGGGTTAAGTGACTTGCCCAGGGTCACACAGCTAGTAAGTGTCAAGTGTTTGGTCTGAGGCCGAATTTGAACTCGGATCCTTCTGACTTAAGGGCCGGTGCTCTATCCACTGCACTACCTAGTTGCCGCCAGAGGCATAATTTAGACCAAGAGATCAGCAAACTGCAGTGAAGAACCACATCCAGACAGTAAAATTTTATTAAAAAATGTGAAAACCATTTTAGCTTACTGGCTGTACAAAAAACAGGTAGGCTGTAGTTTTTTGACTCTTTAAAATTAAGACTTTCCTTATATATGTCTAATAACTGACATGAGGTTTGGGAATGCTTCCTGTTTGCAAAGCAAGTTTTTAAATAGTAATTTTATCACAAGGCACTATGTAGTCCATTTTCTTCTTTGAAGGTAGAAAGTTACCAAAGATAGACTTAATTGAAAGAAAGCAAATATGGCATTGCTCTGTGCATATACATTTTTTGCATGTCAAAAAGCACTGGTCTTCATTTTTGGAGAAGCCCATATGATTCTGTATCTTGAAGGCTTTTTGGTCTTTTTTGGAAGTAGACAATATAATTTTTAAAAATAGTTGAAAAGGCTGAAAGTTACCTCCTTGTAATATCTTCTTGTAATGTTTCCTGTTAGACATTGAGGGAAATGGAGCTAAATCTTTTTGCTTGAGGTGGTATCTGATGCAGTGGTCACCTCCTACATGAAGAAGATAGTGTAATTTTTCCTTTAGCAATCTCAGAATCTCTGTAGTTCAGAATATCTCTCTAGGCACTGCATGAATTGAAAATAGGTTCCACTCATCTGAATCTTGCTGGGGCTTTGTGAAGCCTGGGTCTTGACATGGATATGACTGGATCTATTTTAGTTTTTGTGGGTATTGGTCATTTGGGTGTATTTTAAATACTGTAGGTCAGCAGTATCAAACTGGCATGCTACAAAACTGAATGAGGCTAAACCAGATTAAAATGTAATTGGAAGACATTTAACAAAATAGATGAAAATACAATAAAACATAGATAATGTTAGTTTGTGACATTCTAAGTCAATATGCAGCTTGTGGGGATCTGTTTATATTTGAGTTTGACATCACTGCTGTTGATGAAGAAGTGTTATAATTTTTTTTTTGTAAATTTTTTTTCCAATAATATTTTTAACAAGATCTTGAGTTCCAAATTCTTCTCGCTCCCCTCCCCCTCCCTAAGATAGCAAACAGTCTGATATGGTCATACATATGCAATCATATTGAACATATTTCCACATTAGTCATGTTGTGAAAGAAGAAGCAGAACTAAAGGAAAAAACCATTAAAAAAAAAACAAAGAAAGTGAAAATAGTATGCTTTGATCTGCATTCGGACTCCATCAGTTCTTTCGCTGAATGTGGATAGCGTTTTCCATTATGAGTCTTCTGGAATTGTCTTGGATCATTGTTTTACTGAGAAGAGCTAAATTTGTCATAGTTGATCATCATTGTTGCTGTTACTGTGTACAGTGTTCTGCCTCTGCTCAAAGAAGTGTTATTTCTCTAATTTTCAGTATTTAGCAAAGCTGTTGGTTTTTTTAGAACTGCTTACGATGTTATGATATACCCCAACTGCCTTTAGCCTTACCTTCTAAGCCAAATGCCAGGATCCCTGGTCAGTGTGGATTTAGTTTTGTCCTTGTTGAAAGAATTGTTTTCTGTTGGGGGTTAGCATAGAGTACTCTAGATTTTACCCATTATTTCTTTCTTGGAGCATTTATTTGCCTTTGCCCAATTAAAAAAATTTGCTAAACATATTAATAGTAAAAATGAGATTGGAAGAACGGGTGGTATGTATAAATATTTGACCTACCTAGAAGGACTTATACTCTTGATAGGATTCGTTTACATTCAAACTGTGCTAATTATAAGTAATCTTTACCTGAACATAAGAATTCCCACAGGGGCTAATTTTTTTAAAATTGTCATAGTATTCAGGATAATTTTTCCAGTTCAGTAATCTGTTTTACTGTGGTAGATATGTACAGGTGTTTGGGGGACTGTTTGATTATTAATGAAGTCGGTTTCAAAAGACTGAGGGTCTCAAAAGACTCAGACTTTACTAGTTTTCCTTAAGACGATTATGATATGTAGATTATAATGTTAATATATAAATTTTTTTTGTCCTATTTACTGCAAAAATTAATCAGTTCCACTGCTTAGCATAGTGCCTGGAACATAGTAGAAAAACTGGTAGCAGGAGCTTCACTAGCTCCTTTTTCTTAGGGGAAAAAAGTTGAAAATACTTCCCTATTGATAATAAAAAATTTTTTGTTAAATTTCACAACTTGGGTTGGTGAGAAATTTGGCCACTAACCAGCTTTTTCAATTTTGTACAAGCAAGCATACTTCCCTTGTAGTTTGTTCATTTTCTCATTAACATATAGAAACAATGAAAGAAAAAAGGGTTATTCATTTTGGGGAAAGGATACATCCTTGGGCAATCGGAGCTTTTTGTCAGCTCTGCTCTAAGTGGCAGTCACAGATAAAAAGAAATAGAAGACTTGGCTCCTGTTACTGTCTAAAAATAGCATTTACATAGCTCTTGACAAATATGTCATTTGATCTTCTTAACAATTCTGGAAGATAGATACTATTAATATCCCTATTTTAGAGATGAGTAAACTGAGTCAGATTAAGTAACTTGTCAGGAGACACAGGTTTTCGTGACTCCCAAGTCCAGCATTTTATCCACCTAGCTGCCTCTGTCTAGTTGTAGACATACATTCAAAAATTACTCAGGACTCCTTTGTAAGGAATTTAAAAATATGTGGTCCACACTATTACTATTTTATAAATAAGGCTGTGATCCAGAGTATTGTGAATTGTTTTTTGTAGATGAAATAGAAATTGAGAAATACATCTTAAAGGCAATATAGGAATTGCGTTAGTAAGAGAGAAAAGGAAAAATTATCATTATAATATCTTACAGATCATCTATTCTAAACCCCCTTATTTTACTGAGAAGGAAATTAGTACAATGCATAGAACATAATTGCTTGCTAGTTTGACAATGCAGTGATCCTTGTATTATGAGGTGGGAAGGGTCAATTACTGGATCAATGTCTTGGAGTCTTAAATGTAGGACTTTGAAGGAAATATAGGCATCTAATACAACCTCCTAATTTTTACATATGACAAGTACTAAGTGGCTTTGGAATGAATTTTGTGGGTAAAAGGAACAGAAAGGAGACCATGATTAAAGTTGGAAGTTTTTGTGTTTGGGAGTTATGGAGAAATGAAGTTGGATAGATTAGACTAATGGAGTCACAGTAGGAAAATTACATGATAAAATCCGTTTTAGGAAGACTAAGGTGGTATTTAGTGGATCTTATGAACTAATCTAAATGTGAGATATTCCAAGGAAGAATTGAAAACAATAACTGAATATGGAAGAAATAGGTTGCTGAAATGTTTGGAATTAGGGTGACAACAACAGAGGTATTGAAATCCCCACTTGAAACTTGGATTTAAAAATTTCAACAATAAAAATACCTTTTTCTAATCATCCATACTTTGTACTTTCTTGTCTGTGATAAATATTTTTTCATAGCAGTGGTTACTTGTCTTTTTGTTTTTTTTTTAATAATATGTCTTTAAGAACTCAGTGCTGTGCTATAAAGGAATCAGTAACAATCCCTGTAGCTGTGAAGTTCCTCTTGAAAGTCTTGGCTTGTTTTCTGAGAAATTAGTAGGTTTTGTAGCAATAACTTAACCAGATTTTGGTGGGATTTTTTTTGTTTGTTTTCTAACAGTTCTTTGCTCTTCTGATTCAGCCATCCTCTTTTATGTTTGTTCCTCAAAACGTGATATTTCTATACCAGCAGTTGCTGCAGTTTCACTAATGGTCACTGAAATGTTCTCCTTGAGAGCTGCAACTTTATAAGTTTATTATTTTTATTTTTAAATAATAAGTAGTTTAAGAATTAATCTGTCCTCCCTATCCTTCTTTGAGCAAATTTAAAAAAATAAAATAAGCAAAAAACAAAGCCTTCAATACCTAACGGCATAATCAAGCAAAACAAATTTCCACATTGACCGTATCTGAAAATGTATGTCTTTCGGCCTTTTAAATTCCTCACTTTTTTGTTAGGAGATTAGTGGTATGTTTCATCTACATTCTTGTGGACTCCTGGTTTATCAAAGTGTCCATCAGAAGTATTTCAAAGTTGCTTTTCTATGATGTTAATGTATAAATTGTTCTTCTAGTTTTTGTTCGCTTCACTTGACATCTGTTCATAAGGGTCTTCCTAGTTTCCTCTGAAGTTGTCCACTTCATAATTTCTTATGATACAATAGTACTCCATTACATTCATATACCACAGTTTGTTTAGCTGTTCCTCAATTGGAGGTTCCCTGTTTAGTTTCCAATTTTGGGCTCCTATGAAAAGAGATTAATTTTTTTTTTACACATACGTTTTCTTCTTTATTTGGTAAATAGTCCTAGTTGAAATGTAGCTGGATCAAAGCATATGCAGTTTGGTAACTTTCTATGCGTAGTTCCAAATTGTGTTTTAGAATGGCTGGACCAAAACACAGCTCTACAACCAATACACTAATTCATGGTAACTTCAATTTTTAGAACATTTTTTTTCATTTGGCTATTGATACCTTGGATTTCTTCTTTTGAAAACTTCCTGTTCTTATCTAGTAAATGTTTACCTCCTGGTAAATGAAAGAGCTTCTGCTTCTGCACACTAGAAGCACAGCAAAAGAGAGCAATGAAAATGGTATGGCATGGGAATCCAGCTTGATACAGTTTTATCCAGTCATGGTTAAACACTGATTCTACTTTATATCAGAAACACACACACCGTGACCATTGCTGTCACAAAATCAAACCATGTCAAAATTACTTTTTGTCCCAAGTGATTCGCATAATACTGTAAATAACAGTAAAAAAAGTCACAATACTATCAATGCCAAATAGTTGTGCAGATACTTTAAGTACTATCCCACCAATGGAAGGCCCATCTATTGTTCATTGAAGTGATGGGGAAAACTTCATCTCTTAAGCATTTTAAGTGCCTGCTATGCCAAGCACTGACTGTATTAAGTGCTGAAGATAAAAATGTGGACTTCTGGACAGTCCCTGCCCTCAAGGAACTTACATGCTAACAGAAAGAAGCCCCACATATTGGGGAAATGGTGGCCAGGGTGTTTTGGTTTGGAAAGTTAAAGGGGTGGTGAATGCAGCAAAGAGTAGTTTGGCAGTAATTCATTTGATTGTAGTTAATGGGGCTAGTACTTAGAGGAGAAGGAAGCCTTGGAGTAAAATGAATTTGAAGTGGAGTGTGAAGCACTCATCTTTCAGGACAGGTGGAGCTAAAGATGGGAGTTCTTGAATTGAAGCTTTTAAGTTCTCAAGGGCAGGGTCTCTGGTCCAGGCAGCAAAATGACTGATGAGAAAGGGTTGCTGGGATTGTATACAAAAGTGATTCTAATTCCAGGAAGTTAATTTTCTACCAGACAAGGTGGACTTTGAACTGGACTGGGAAGGATGGGTTGTAGGTCATTCCATGTAGGAAAATTGGGATAAGCAGAATTGTGAATATTGTTACAGTTTGAATAAAGAGTACACTAGTCAGAGAGAAGCAGAATGGGTAGTAAATGATAAATTTGGAAAGATTAGTTGGGCCCTGAATGTCAAGCTGAATATTTTATACTTTTATCTAGTAGGGAAAAGGGAACTATTGAAGGTTTTTGATCAAAGCAGTGACCTGAACATTTGAGAAAGAGGCATGAAGACTAGTTAGGAAATTGTTGGTGATAATCCAGGATTGAGGAGAAGCATGCTTGAATTAGTGTAGGAATGGAAAATAGGGATTCCTGAGAGGCATGAAGAAAGGATTAAATTGGACTTGGTAGTTAGATATTTGTTACGTGGTAGCAAGGAAGACAAGATTTAAAAATTACTTAGATTTTCCAACTTAGGTGAATGATGCCAAGAAGAACAAGAATAAAGAAGTCAGAAATTAGATTCAGCAAGTATTTATTAAGCATTAGGTGCAAAGCATTAATTGTTCTAGGAACTGGGAATGAAAAAAGAAAAACTTCCTAAATACTTTCTATTTGGGTACATAGGAAGCATTAACATCTAGGGGGATGGGGGTAGGGTTAAGGTGTCACAGTTGAGATGGTTCCCATGAAATTGAGGTAGGAAGAGAGAGATAATAGTTGAGTTTTCTGAGGGATAAATAGGAAGCCAAGAACAATGTTCTTTTTCAGTGAGTAATATGGAATGTCTGATTTGTAAAAATGCTTTTTGTCTTAGAGAAAAAAGTGCTTTCACATAACCCTATTTGACAGATAAAGAATTTGGGGGACAGATTAGATGACTAAACTGTTTTGGTTAAAGCACCATGTCCAGTAACCAGTTTACAACCTCAGTTATTATCAATTCATTTTCCATTCCTCTTCTCCATCTCTGTCCCTCTCATTCCTTCTTTACATACTCCTCCTTCTCCCCATTCCCAATCATTTGGCCATGTCTTGCCAATTCTAACTCCACAACATTTCCTATCTGTCCATCACCACCACCATAGTTAGGCCCTCATCACCTCTCACTTGGACTATTGCTATAGCTTTCTCATGGTCTGCTATATCTAGTATCCCCTTTCCAATTCCTCTTCCTCACAAAGTGATATTCCTAAAGCCAAACTGATATTCGAAAAAAAACAGGTCAGTTACGTTATTACCTTGCTCAGAGGCTCCCTGTTAGCTTTAGGATAAAATACAAACTTCTTCAATCTGTATTTCCAGGCTTATTACAATATTTTTCTTTTTATCTTATATCTACAGTGCTGCTGTGGATATTTTGTTGCCTACCTGAATGTAGGGACAGTGGTTTGCCTCTTTGTATTCCCAGTTCTTGGCACAGCAGCTGGTACATAGTAGGCAAAGTGCTTTGCATTTAATCTTGACAATCGTATGAGCCCTCCCCACCCCCCCAAACCAGTGAGGCTTTCTTGTGGTGATTTATTAATTTCCTCATCTTTTAGTTGTGTTGTAGTTTATTTGTTGCACTTGTAACTGTTTTGAAGGTTGGGAGCCGGGCTTAGGCAGGATTTCAGCTATCTTGCCAGAAGTTGAATTCAGATTTAGGTAAGTCGCTACACACACACACACACCCACACACCCACACACACACACACACACCATTTTAGAAGTCACCTAATCCAACCCTCATTTTATAGATTAGGGAACTCAGTAAGTGGTAGGTCCTGGATTAGAATTGAGGCCTTTACCATAACTCCTATTCCACAATCAAAGTTAAACAAAATTGACAAAAATATTATAACTGACATTGTCTGGAAAATTAAGTAAGAAATGCTTTTGATCATGTTCTTCATGATTAAGATTTGGCCTTGCAATTAATCTGAGTGTTGCTGCCTTTTAATGTTTTCATTTGTTCTAGTTAGTCATTGTGTATACACTCTTGTTTCTGATTATTATTTCTCTGTGTATCAGTTTATACAAATCATCCTGATTGATCTTCATTGGTTGATAGATTTAGAGCTGGCTAGGACCTTAGAGATGATCTAGTCAAACTTAAGGCATGTTGTGATTTGTCCCCCCCACAGATAAAAAGTGGCAGATATTTGAATCCAGTTACTCCAAATCCAGCCTTCTTAGTATTCCATTCATTCATCACAGTTGTTCTATCATTTCAATGTCAGTAAACAGGTGTGTGTGTGTGTGTGTGTGTATTTGTTTTGTTTTTTGTCATTACCAAAAGTGCTGCCGTAGATATTTTGTTGTATACCTTGTTGAACTTTTCTGTCTTCTGTGGGATTCTATGCCTATAATAATATTGTTGAATCAAAAAATAAGTAATATAGTCTTTATTTCATTTCTCTTTCTGTCTTTCTCCACTACACAGTAAATGCCTCATGTTATATAGCCTGCAGCACTTCTTTTGGTTTTCTTGACTAGTTATTTTCAAATGTTGAGGATTAACTCCTAGATGTTTCTATAGAAATTCAGTACTTTTGAAGCAAAAAAGGGCATAATGACATTAAATACTTAAGCAGAACTTAAAAACAAGGAAGTTAAAATACAATGGGTTAAAAGATTTGGAATGCTAGTGCTTATAGAATCATGTGATTACTGAAAATTTTGAAGGATACTTTTGAGGAATTTTAGTAAACCCCTTTGCTTAGCAATCTTCAACAATTGAGAAGTACTCACTTCCAACTACAAGAATTGTTACTGTATTTCCCTCTGTCTTTGACTTCCTCAGAATATTTACCTAGTACGTATATCTCTGGGTCGGTTTCTACATACACCAAACATTTGTGGAACAACTGTTTTGCACTAGACACAAACTGATCTTAATGTATAAAATTAACAATTTGAGAGTGAATGAAATTGACAAATAAAAAGCAGATATAAGAATTTCATTAAAGGCATAGAGACCTATTGACTTTAGAAACAGTATTTCTGCAGGAGAATGTCTTAAACGTGTTTTGTCCATCTTTTTGGCAATGCATTTCTGTTTGATCTTGCGTGAATTTGCTATCTGGAATAATTCATCTAATTTAATATACATTAGTTCCTAATAATGGTAATATTGATATGTGATGGTAATATTATTATGAGCAATATTAATATTATTATGAGCAATAACTTTCCAATGATTTTTATAGCATTTTCTTCTAAGAAATAACTAATTAAGAATTGGTCAGTTGTGTTCTAACTAAAAACTGAGTTTAGAGTCAAGCAAATAGAACAGTAGCTTAAGATTTGTTAGCACTTGCTTTAGTATTTTTCCTTTTATTAAATAAGTAATAGAGGAAGAAGTGCTTCATTTGAAATAAGACTGGGGTTCAAATCCTACCTCAGACACTTAATTGCTAATATGACTGGGCAAATAAATGTATAAATCGGGATAATAATACTTGCACTTTTTTGCCTCATATATTGGTTGTGAGGAAAGTGCTTTGTAGACACTGTCCTGCTGTATAAATGTGAGTAGCTGGTGGAAGAGAAACCCAGATCTCTGATGTTCTTTATATCTTGCTATCTTTTTATCATGTGAGACATTTTTAAAAGGAAAATTTATTTTATTCCTGAGATTATATAAATTAGGTTACATCTCTACAATTAATGGGAAATTTTAGTTAATTTTTCATACTGAACTTTTTTATATCTTTATTTTACAGGTGGTATGGTCAAGAAAAAGACTATAATGTTCTAGTCATGGATCTTCTTGGACCGAGTCTTGAAGACCTCTTCAATTTCTGTTCCCGCAGATTCACAATGAAAACAGTACTTATGTTAGCTGACCAGGTACATAATGTTTATAAAGAAAAGATATAATTAAAATTGATAGAATAGCATTTTGCATAATTCTGACATGTCAGTACTTTGTAATATGGTCCTTTTTGACTATGTAGAAAACAATTATTCTAGGAATTACATAGGATGTCCCAAAAGTGCTTGGTACAATTTTAGGCTATTCTGTCAAACTTTGCCACAGCATGAAAAAAGAAACTAATAATTTTCAACCAACAAATAATTACACTTGACAATTGGCCTTGCTTACATGGCACTAGGAACAGACACTGACCATATCCTTAGTTAATTTTATTATTCTTTTTTAGACTGGGAGCAAGAAGAAGGGCCCTTTGTTTAAAGCAGACTCTATATTGCTGTCATAGTTCTACAGTTTTTTTTATCGGGTTGGGGAGTTAGAAAAGAAGACAGTATAATGTTACGTAGAAAACACTGGTGTAGGAAGTGAAATTTTGGGTTCCTTTAGGGATTTGTCAGTGACTCAAGAGATATTTGAGTTTGAACTAATTAGGTTCTGGTCTTCAGAGTCACTCATCTATAAATTAAGAAGTTTGGACTAGACATAAGATCTCTTCTGTCTTTAACATTATATGATTCTCTGAGACAGATCTTTACTTGAACATCGTTATCACAGGGTCTTAAACTAAGGTGTCTCTAAGGATGTTCTTCTGAGAGGGGCTCTAAGTGGGAGTGGCCCTTCCTTCTTCCATCTGAAACCGAAGCTTACAGGAATTAATGTGGGTATATGCAGATTAAGACAGTTCTTCATATTTAGGATGGGGAGTACACAAAATTTAGATAATTTTTTGTCAGGCTTCTGTGAAAGTTTTTCAGGTTCTTTCACAGATGGGTGTAATGCATTTGGGAAGTAAAGAATAGGAAAAGAGAACATAGTTGACAGAATTAGAAGAGGTATAAGAGGGAAGGGAAAATGCCTTGGAAAAAATCAATTATTTGGACATTTATGGCAAATTATATATAGATATAATAGATAAGTTGGCACTTGAGCATAAAACCAATTACTTGTCTCTGATTTTTTTTAATCTTAAAAACTAAAGTTTGTTTTACAGATTAAAATTTAGTATTAGTGGTTTTCAGATTAGACCTGTGAAATTTAGTGATCACTTACATTTATAAAGCACTTTATAGTTATCAGCCTTTTTATATCCATTATTCTCATTTGATCTTCACAACAATCCTGTGAGAATGGTATAAAATTGCAGATTCTTAAGTACAAAATTAGTAGACTTGAAAAATAATGTAGAAATTCAAGTGGCATCACCATTTTACAAATGAAGAAATGGAAGTTCTGAGAGGTTGCAGCTTGCCCAGTCACAAAGCTAATAAAAGGGGGAAGGGAAGACTACAAGCAATTACTAAAGCCTATTATGCACTTTACAAATACTATCACATTTGATCAAAGCTAATATGTGACGAAAGATCCATGTCCTCTGATATCAAATCAAGTACCTCTTCTATTATACGAATTACCTTTCAGAGTTCTTATTAGGAACCTTTCAGAAAATCAAAAGCATTTTTACATTCAGCCATCAAAATCTTTTGGAAAGTCAGGAGTATTATTTGTTCTTTAGAGATGACTATCTAAGTAAAACTATGACTAAATAAAATCATTATGATTATTGATATTCCCTCATTGAAGATAAAAGCCATCATTTAAACTTACAGATAAATTATCTGTAATTACAATTTGTCTGCCAGTTGACTGATATGCTGAAAATTAGAGTTTTTATAGACTGAACTTGATAGCATTTTTCCTCTGAAAAGGAAAAGCCAGAGCAAAGAAATGATATTACTCACATACTATATATAATTCCTAGCTCATTGTGCTCAATAAGTATTCATTAAAGAGTTTTCCACATTTTTAGTCCTAGTTTCAGAGGATAAGATTTAGGGGTAAGATTATGAGAGATATGTACCTATAGTTAAAAAAAATAATACCCTTGAGCAAGAAACAGGCAAATGAAAAACAGAAGCTGAAGATATCCTGATTACTAAAGACCAAAAAAACCCAGATGGTGAAATGAAGTACCTGTTTGTGTAATTCAATTCAACAAGCATTTATTGAAGTACTTACTGTATGTCAGACTGTTGGGTCTTTGGGATATAAACACAGAAATGAAAGCTCCCACCTTCAATGAGTTTACCTTGTACTAGAGGATATAACATATATACAAGTAAGAACAAAGAATATACAAAGGAATTTCAAAATGAAGAGAGCATTAATAACTGTGAAGCCCAGGAAAGGCCTTTGGTATGAACCGGAGCTAGAACTTGGTAAGCTGAGGCAGTTGTGGGAGGGAGTGTGGGCAAAGGCATGGAAATGGGAGATGGAATATGATATTGAGAGTAGCCAGCATGGTGTTTTGACTGGGATGGGAGTGTACGTTAATGGAAGTAACATGAAGTAAGAGTCAGATAACTACCATATATTCCTGTGTACCACAAATTATCTTTTTTTCCTCCAAGTATTTTCTCCCACCCCCCCAATTTAAAAAAAAAAAATCTCATGAGAATTAAAGGTCTATAAATGTCATTTTTATGATGCAACAGCTATGTGTTTGTGTGTATGTTCATTATACCACAAAGAAGTCCTTTGATGTTCTTATGATCTGTTAATAGAAGAGACTAACCATTGGATTTATTTGGTATTCAGTATACCATACTTTTAAGAACTCTTGAACCAATGTCAAATGGTGACTTTTTTCAAGAATGTGTTTGGTCCCTTTATCTGTATAATTTTGTAAAATGATGCTTTTAATAACCTAACAAAGGTTGGTGAAGGGGGTGAGGGAATACCTTACAGTGCTTATGAACTTTTTGGTCAGATGAACTTGTTTATAACTAGTATGTTAATTTTATTTTAACTCAGTTCTTTTTTTTTTTTCCAGATGATCAGTAGAATTGAATTTGTGCATACAAAGAATTTTATACACAGAGACATTAAACCAGATAATTTCCTAATGGGTATTGGGCGTCACTGTAATAAGGTTAGTCCAGTGTTCTTTGCATGAAAGAACAAAGTGTATCTCTCTAATCTCTGATAAAATATCAGCTTTAAAAAATTCTTAGTACTTAAATTAGCTGTTTGTAATTGCTTACAAAGATTGTTCCACAAAGACCAAATCACCCAACTTCTAACTTGTTAACTTTTGGTTGTTTTCCACCTCCTTCAGCCAAGAAGGTTAGTTAGATCTCCATATGGAAGTGTTTAACCTAAAAGTCCAAATGCTCTATAAAGAAATTTGCCTATGTTGTTTCACTTTTGAACTACTGTGTCCATCATTCACGTATTATAATAGTGGGAGTCCCCATATATTTTTGTAAATGTTAAAATTCAATATTAACTTTGTGGCTCTCAGTTTTGGATTTCCTGACATGTGTTTGTGCCAGCATTGGAGCTACTGACCCACCTATCACCAAGGCATTAAAGTTTGCTGACTGAGAATGGTTGGTAATCAGAATTCTTTAGCCCCTGAATCTGTGTTTATAAGTGCCACCCTTGAGCCTATTTCAGAAGTAATTGACAATTTTATCTATATGCTACACTTGCCCAGATGCTAAGTTGGGAGGGCTTTTTTTTTTAAGTAACAATTTAGAAAAGTAAAATTATGTCATAAAACCACTGTCATACTTTGGTATTTCTGAAAGCTGTTGAACTTATGTGGTGAGTGGGTCTTAGTGATGCATGATTGCAGTCAAAAACCATATAATCGTATAGAAATTTTATCTTCGATGATTAGTTTTGTTGAGTGAATTGCATAATTTACCGATTCAATGTTCAGCTCGGGCAGACAGGCAGCATTGGCAATGCACTAAGCATGCTGTGTTCTGAGAGAAATTCTCAACTGCAGGACAACTGTACATTTTTTTTTAAATTGGAAGCAAGATTCCCATTGTTTTGTTAAGCCGTCACTATGTTTGGTGTTTTTAAGCTCTAGCTGCAAATGTTTACCTTTGTTTGCCTGTATGAATGCCAACTTGGAGCATTAGACATGGAATTGGTTGCTGACGTGTGAGATGTTAGTGTCGGTCTGACTTAGTTTTATAGAATTAAATTTTTTTGGTTAAGAAACTGAGCTTTTTAATAGTATTCAACAATCTACATGTAACTTGTTAAATCTTGCCCATTCCCAAGTTAAATATTTTTTGTCTTATTAGCTGTTTCTTTGCTACAAATTAACCAGGGTTTTAAATATCCTGGAAAAAAATATGATAGTAATTCAGTTGGAAGAAAAACAAAGTATTTATTTTAATTTTTTGGTAATTTTGTCAATTTCTCAATCTTTCCCCATATTTGGCCATTTCCCAACCCCCTTCCCTTCATTTCCTTATCTCCATTAACTTGGCTTCTACCCCTCTTAATACCCACTGTCTGCACAGTCATGCTGGGTTAACATTGCAGTACCATGTTTTTACTTTAAACTGGAGTAATGGCCCAGAAAATGGTGCTTTGTATTTTAAGAAATAGTTAGTCACATAGATGTAATAGGAAGCCCAAATTACTCCCATGATGTTTTAAAAGTCCTGTGTACTCTCCTTTTGGAGTGACAGCCATAAAAATGATAAATTTGTCTTACACGATTTTAGAGTCTGGCATAGACCTGCAGTATTTTGATTATCTAGGAGTCAAGCAACAAATATGCTCTTAAAATTTTAAATTAAGAATTGATTAATTTTAACAGCTTCCAAATGTAAAATAGTATCTGTAGGTGATTTTTAGTGTTTTCTATACTATAGATAGTAATGCCAGTTGAATAAAGAGTGGATTCTGTGGTAATCTTGTTCCAGTAGTTTTATTAATAGAAAAAATTTTTTTTTAAAATAAGTGATTTTTAACCAAATTTATTATTTGGAAAATTGTTCTGAATGGATATTAAGGAGTGACTACTCCTGTCTTTAAAAGGTGAATTTGTTCACCTCTGCCAATAATCAGCCCTGCATGCTTATAACTTTAAGGTGACTAAATGCCTTCTACCTCTTCCTTACTGAAGATTTTTTCCCCTATTTACTTTTTTTGGGGGAAGGGCAGTTTGTGGTACAAAAGATTGCAAAGACTAAATTTCTATTTTAAAATAGAGCCAAATGTCACCATTGCTATCCCTGTTTACAGCAGTGGCACTATATACAGTGACACTTAAAATTAAGTTGTTTTCTAGGATTCAAATTTTCTTGAGCATGTGATTCTTCTCAATATTTGGAAAACTGAGAAGCTCCAAGTGCTTGGTGGAAGAAGGATGGCATTTGGCTACCCTTTTCTTTCTCTGATGCCTCGGTGTTGCCTGTCTGCGCCGGCCATTGTTGCAATGTAAGCAATCCTGTTTGATGCACTGCCACCCTCTATTGTCTGTTTAGTGTTTAGAATCTCCAGTGGGGAAGAGGAAAAGAAGCATGACTGTTAGTACTTCTCAGGACCCATCTTTCTCAGGATTAAACCAGGTCTGAAACTGTCTCCTATTCCAACCTCAACCCCAAATTCATGTGCTTTTTTTGGTTTTATTTTTTGTTTTGTTTGATTTCTGGAGAATGTAGACCTTGCTCAAGCACCTCTTACGTTGGCATTATTCAGACATACTTGGCAAACATGTAACGTTACTAAGATGTTCCCTTGTGGCTGTTGCTTAAACTATAAAGTTTAGAGAAAAGTATGTGTAAATAGGATTAATTTTAGACATCTAACATCTACATGAGAAAATGTTGTGTAGTTCTGGTATCAAAAATTATTTAGAGTATCATTTGGGTTGAACTTAAGGGAATAGCCTGTTTATTTTATTAAAATGGCACTTGGAGTACTAGATCTTAATGCATGGGGGAACATAGCTAACCTTAGCTGTATCTGAATACTCTGTATCTGAAATTACTTCTGGAAACCACTTGTGTCCCTTTTTTCTGATCTTAATGAATTTCAGGTAAGTAAATTTTAAGTTTCAGATCTTGGGCATATGGTAAAACGATTCATCCTAGTTCTATATTCCTTTCTCTCTACTTAGGAACTAAATGGCTGTTCAGTACACTAAATGTTTTGGGACCAGAAATCTTGGTAAAAAGTCATACTACATTAGTATCTCAGGGAGAGTAGTAATTGAACTTTATATAATATTTTGTAGCTACAAAATGTTTCCTACCTTTAACTTGCTCCTTACAACAGCCCCCTGTGTTACAGTTATTGCCCTTATTTAACAGGTGAGGACCTGAGATTGAGAGAAGTGAAGTTGATTTGCTTGAGAATGGTCAGGTAACTAGTAAAATAGTGGAGCAGGGACTCAAACCTGGGTCTTCTGATTCCAAGTCCAATGCTCTTTACATCATATATGCTGTCTCACATCTCAATAATATATTTAGAACATTCATAATCCTGTTAAATATGAGATGCTAAATCTGATCATTAAGATAAATAAAAAGTTGGGTAACTGTGTAACTGATAGAATACTAGGAAGTATGAGCCATAGTCTTTCTTGCATGTACTACAAAATATCTTTTCCTTGTTTATTAAAATAGTGAAAATAAAAGGTGCTTCCATCACTAGATACCCCTCCCCCAAAAAAGAACAAATGACTAAAGTTTGAATGGCTTTCATATGTCATGTGATCATGCATGTACTTTTTAAAGGCTGCTTGAGAGTCTAAATACAGTCAACTCTTTTTTAGCTGTGCTGATGAAGGAGAACACTGGCCTGAATATGCTTCCCTTTCTCCTTTCCCCTTCCAAATTCTTCCAGCCTTAAGAGTGATGTTAGTAAGCTTTCAATTAAGATTTCACTGTGTATTACACAGACTAAAATTTTAATCCCAAACTGAGCTTTTTATGTTGCCCCCAAATACGTTTGGTCCAACCTTTTTTTTCGCATGTCTGAGAAGTGAAAATTTATTTTAATTATAACAAAGCAAAACCATAAGAAAAGTACATTTACTTGGTGAAAAACCATAAAGTAGATTACTAGATATTTTTTCCCCAAAATATTTGTTACATTCATGTTCCATTCATGAGCATAGATAATCAAGAGTTGACTTAAATTTTACAGATTTTGCAGCGTTTTTGCTTTTTAGTTAATTTGAAAATGTGCTTATATTTCCAGCTGGATGGGCAAGAGAGATGAAATTTAGGAGTAGAGTGAAAGATGAGTTCAAGTTTAACCACAGATGAAAAATTTTGGCTAGGGATAATTGAGTTGACCATGTTATTTTCTTGTGTTTATTATAGTTGGAAAAGATCTTGAAGAGAATAGTACCTTTATTGAATGGAAATTTCATCTCACTGAATAGTCATTTCTTTACCTTCTTCATCAAGGACAGATAACTTTTTGGAATAACAAGATTGTTCAGAACATATGTCTATTTTTCCTCTAAATAGGCAGTTAGTAGAGACCTCTGGGCAGCTTTCATTACCACGTTAATATAATTTTGCATATGCAGGTTTATCTAAAGGCCTTCTGTTAAGAACCCACATTGTGACTTACCTATCTGATTTACCTGTTAATGTCTTTATTGTATTGAATCTCAAGACTCCTGAGGCTACTCAGTAAATAAGTATTTACTGTTTCAGAACAATGGTATGTTCTGGCATAATTTTGGTCATTTGGTTTCTTGGAAACAGTTTGTTAGGTGAAACAGCATTGTCTGAAACATTTTGTTCCTGTCCCATTGTTTAAATAGGAGTTATGTTTCTGGGTGAAGGAGTGCAGGATTTGGTAAGGTGAGAAAGGTTGGAGAACTGGATAGACACAAGATGATTAGATTAGCTGAGACAGTGGATTTAGGGCAGGGGTTGGTTAGATTGGTCCTTTTGATTGGATAGATGTCAGTTTAATTGGGGTTTTATGACCTTAAGGTGGGCTTTATTATTTCATTGAATATACTATTTCAAAGTAGTGTTAGCAATTGTATGTGTCATATGTCTACATGCATATAAGCATTCAGTTTATTGTTACTAGTGAGGGAGGGAGAGTATGGACTTGATTCTCAAAGAAAAATAAAGTTTAGAAACCTGTCATAATCTGTACTTTGTCCCCTTTTACTGTTTCACCTTTTCTTCACTTAAGATGATTTTTCTTATTCTATCTAGTTGTTTTCCTGTCATATATTTAGTAGTCCAATAAAATAAGAGGAGGGCTTAAAATTTTCTTTACTTTTTGCTAATGACGTTGGAGTTCAGTTATCTTAACCTGACAGTGGGATTAAGATAACTTATTTAGATGTTTAGGAAGACAATATATTTCATTGGGAATGTTCTCATGACAAGTAGAGTTTTCCTTTAAAGCTATGAAAAGATGTCCAGTACTGGTTTATAATAAAACTGTCAGTCTGAAAGCATCTTTGTAATTTGCCACAATACATACAACTATTGTGTTTAACTTAGCTATATATAAAATATATATAAAATTCAACTATAAAGTTGAATTATTGCTCCTCCTTTCATGCTTTCTCTTTTGGGGGAAGGGAAATCCTGACCTCAGTGTCAGATACTAGATAGTCCTGCTGCACAGACTCCCTCATCAATGCAGATGGACAGCTCTGTAATCTATTAGAGACATGACTTGAACCCTTTGGAATCTTCCTGATTCTAGGGCAAGACTGGCCTTTTAGTCACTTATCCATGCTGCTTCTTGCTTGATGTACTAGAGTATCAAAGGGCTCAACCCTATAATATATTTCAACTCTGCAGACTTGTTTTACTTAAGTTTCCTCATTTCCTGATATGTTTCTCAGTATTGATCTTGTGTTGGGGGGAATTTAAATTTTAATAACTAGATTATACATATATGTATGTATACATATATAGAGAGAGAGAGAGAGAGAGACAGACAAGACACTTGTGGTGTCATACAGTGTTAGATGTAGGAAAGACTTTAAAAACTATTGAAACAATCCCTTCATTTTGTAAATAGAACCCCAAAGAGAATGATGGTTCTTGATTCCTTTCCACATTGAACTTTATTTTGTGAACAAAACTTAGAAATTATAATTATAATTTTTACTTAGGAATTCATTTAAACTTGTTTAAATATTTTATTCTTCTGTCAGTTTTCTTATAAAGAAAAATCTTTATGTTGGTGTCAACCATATTTCTTTTGTTTAATGCATTTATGATCCCTTATCACAAAGAAAGAGTTAAATATAAATAGTTTTTATCCTATTTGGAAAGCTTTGAATAATCAATTATATCTTAATAAGAATATCATTTGGTCTATTTGTAGTAAAGCAAAAGGAAACATGTTAAAAACTCCATTTATTGGGAGTCAGATTTTTGTCATTCTCAGCAGTTCAAAACTTGCCAAAATAGCTACTAACCAATCTCGTGTGCTTTATGCCATAGAAGAGAGAGCTCACTAAGAACATTCTGACTTCATAGATTCATAGGATTGTAACTGTTAACTTTATTTTATATACTCCATACAAGCTTGATAAGCTACTTTTCACGCCAACTGAAGATCATAAATAGGGAGAAATGATAGCAAAAAGGCAAACAGGATAAAGGCATAACTGAAGAGCTGATACAAGAACTATTTCTATAAAGGCCTACTACTATACCTACTTACCTCACTTGATCCTGAAGATATTATTTTATTATAAGACCATAAGTAATGTTTCTCGTGATCCTGAATTATCAGGAAAAGATTAAATTATATTTAGAACACTGTGTAAAAATACAGTGTATTTTAGATTTTCATCCAAAATACTTTGTTCAGGTTTTAAAAATACTTTCTTCTAGATACTGTGTGAGTGAGGCAGCACTGTCTACCTGAGGTTCTGTGAGACCAATTAATGAGTTTTATTCCTCAGTTAAATAGTATATAAACCTTTTAGTTCATTTAGTCTCTTGGTTAATTTTAGCTTATTTCATTTTCAATGCTTAGCTAAATGCTTGTTAGAAATTAAGCCGACTTGATATATAGGCATTTAACTTCTTGATTAAATGTATAATGTCACCTTGAATTAGTCAGTGTGATGCATGATTCTGTAGAAGTGCTGTAAATTTTGTTTGCAACTATGTGTTCCATTTATGTAAAACTTTTAAATGTTTATTATTTTCAGATGGTCAGATTTTTGGCATGTTGAGCAGCATATGGCATTAGTAGATAAAATGGGACTTTGTTGATTTAAAAATACCATGTGAAATAAATGAGATTTTGAAAAATATATTGTAGTTATGGTTTCATGGCATTATGGAAAATTAGCACTTCATTTTTGTTTATAAAGAAGAGACTACATGCCTATTCAGCAAAGCAACTAAATACATTTAAGGGTGAATGAACTTGGCATGCTGAATAGTGCAAATGACAAAATGCTTGAGCTAGTTGTGTTTTTATCTATTGGTTTATTGGTGAAGGCTAGTAAAAAAAATCTTACTGTAATAAATCTCTTTAACTGCCCTTCAGATACTTACCATATTTGATGAATGAGAAAAAAGGATTTTTGAAGTAAAGTATTTGTAAACCTAACCTGTCTCCATTTCTTTTTTAAAGTTATTCCTTATTGACTTTGGTTTGGCCAAAAAGTACAGAGACAACAGAACAAGACAACATATACCATACAGAGAAGATAAAAATCTCACTGGCACTGCCCGTTATGCCAGCATCAATGCACACCTTGGCATTGAGCAGAGGTAACTTTTTAAAGTTGACTATACTTCACAGGCTGTACATAGTAGTTATTCTTGAAGTTTTTAGGAATTTAATTACTCTTGTCATGTGAGGATTTGCAGAGGATTTGAAAGATGCTTATAAATCTTGTACCTGCTATCTTACACAGAATAGGAAGGCTAATTAAATGAAGGCTGTTTTTTTTTTTTGTATTGTTGTTGCTTTTTTTTTTTTAAAGCATAAAAATATCTTGGCAAGATTTTATGATAGAAAATCTTCAAGGCACAAATGGGCTTTGATTTCAATTTGATTCTAAGTTTCTCTTTTGCATATGAAGCATTTGCCTCTTATGTGGACTAATGTTTTCATTAAGAAAATTTCCTTACAAATGCAATCAGTCTTTAGGATCCTTGAATATTTGAACCCAAAGGAGCTTTAGGTATAATCATATATAGTCAAGGAAGCCGAGATCCTGGAAAGAGATAGTGTCTTTTTCCAAGGTCACGCAGGTTGACTTAGTGCTCTGATTAGAAACCGTGTTTTTTTAGCAGTAGTCGTTCCACTGTTACTTCAGCTACTCTGTCCTGCCCCTTAGATTTATTTTGCTTTCTGTGCTTTGTGAATAATTTCTAGGCTTTTCATTTATTTAACCTTGTATCTATTTGGTTTGTTTTCTGTGGAATTTTTAAATAGCAATCATTTGTGGCTCTCTTATGTCATATTAGTAATTGAGATATAGCATAGATCAATGCAAAGGATGCTGCATTTAGAGTCTTGAAGACTTGGATTTACATCTTGTCTTTACCACTTTATTATTTGACTTTTGAAGTCCATCCAGTTGTAAATCTGTGATACTATGAACTCTTAAAACATCATTTTTTTCTGGTGTTCTACTGGCATTTGTCTTAATGTGTGATTTTATGTGTCTTACATTTTGAAAGGAAGTATTTTCCTCGTTATTTTAAGGAGAAAAATGTAATCTCAGCCAAAGAGGGGGTGTTTATGGGGAGTAGTAGGAGGCAGTGTACAAACAACACTTAGAGTGTTTGACAATAGAAGCTGAGTAGAGGCAGTGTTTATAGAAAGGAATTGACATTTGAAATATTTATACTTATAGGTCTGTATAACACCTTTATTTGAATAATTCTTCAAAGTTTTTACATGTCATTAATCTTTACAACCTCTTATGCCCTACCAGTTCCCCCTATTTTTCTCAGCTATAAAATTTCTGGTACATTTAATATCAAGTAAAATAGTTATACCATCTAATTAGTATCTAATTAATAGTCCTTTTCTATAATTCTATATAATTTATATAATTCACTACTAAGATATGTTATTTAGAGATACTGATAAGACTGAAAATACTTGGTTGTTAAGTGTGATATAGTGTAGTAGATTAAGCACTGATCTTGGAGTCTTGAAGACCTGAGTTCAAATTACATCTCAAATAGTTAATGAAACTAGGGAAATCACTTCTTTGCCTCAGTTTCCTCATCTGTAAAATGACTCCTTTATGGTCCTTTCCAGCTTAATTTTGATCATTCTGTGATACTAAGTAATTTATTAAAGATTCAAAGGTTAAGTCATTCAGTAGTCTAGTCTAAGTATTATAATTTGGGGTATGATAGAATCTCAGTTGTCAGGGACCATAGAGGCTATCCTAGTTCATACCTGAAGAAGAATCCTTTCTAGAACATACCTCAGAACTCAAGTGAGAAAGAGTTTAATACCTTCTAAGGCAGCCTGTTCTACTTGTAGATAGCTTTAATTATAAGGAAGGTCTGCTTTAGACTAAATAAAATAAAAGTCTGTTACCTTGCTATAGGATAGTCCTGGAAGTACTTGAAGATAGCTGTCATGTAGTCTTTTTTGAACTGAATATCACCAACCCCTTTAACTTCTTCCTCATGTGATCTAATTCTAAGACCCTTTATTGACTTAGTTTTTCTGTGGATGTTCGTTAGAGGCCTGTCAGCATCCTTTTGTAAAATATGCCTAGCAGGAGTAAGAGTAGGATTATCATTTGCCTAGTCCTAGATGTTATTCCTCTTACTGTGACCCTGTAGATTTTATTAACTTAGCTACCCATCATTGTTGATCACTGAGTTTATTGTCCATCAAAACCCCAAAGTTTTTTTACATAAACTATTGTCTAGACACAATTCCTTTATGTGGTACTTTTGAAGTAGTGGTTTGTTTTTTGTTTTTTGTTTTTTTTTGGTAAATCAAGTGCAAGATTTTATATGTCTTATAAATTGCATCTTAATAAATTCTGCCTAGTGTTTTATCTAGCCTGTTATCTTTTTTAGATCTTGATTCTTTTATTCAGTGTATTAGCTATTCTTTTCTCTTTTATCTACAAATTTAATAATTATGTTGTCTGTGCCTTTATTGGTTATTACTCTTTTTTCAGGCTGGACCAGTAACTTCTGTAGAGATAGGGGACTTTCATGAGGAAACTGCAGTTCTGGATCTTGTTCTGCAATTTATGGAGAGCTACTGGGGCATTGAAAGAAAAATGACTTGCCCAGTGGCACACAGCTACTTTCTCAGAAGCTAGACTTGATTCTGGATTTTTCTGCATTTTCCTAGTTCTGAAGTAGATTCTTATCTACTACCCTGTACTGGCTTTCCTTGGGCCTCTGGGACTCTTCCCAAATCATCAGTAAAAATGTTAAGTAGCACAAGGCCAAATACATATCACTGGGTCACGAGTGAGATTGACTTCCAAATTGACATCAAAATGAATTTTTGAGTCTGCCCATTCAACTAATTACATTCCACTGAGTTGTGCTATTATTTAGCCTATGTTTACTATTTTCCCACGTAACAGAATGAGAAACTTTGTCAAATGCTTTGTCGAATCTATTAGGTTATACAATAATATTTTTGTCAATCATTTTTAAAATAGTAACACTTTGTCCTTTATTTGATGTGTGAACTTGAAGCATTTCAGGATGTTTTTGCTTGTAGTGAGGTAGTTTTTGGTTGGTAAAGATCATACTTCAAAATCCAAATACCCTGAAGGTAATTTTCTTAGATTGTGGTTACTTAGGAAAGTTTTAGAAGCATTCTCACTTACATCCTAGGTACTGTTAGCTTTAAAAACTTAGTTCATGCTTTTTATCCTGCTGGGCTATTGAGCACACCTAAGTTTTAATTTTACTGTGTTCCTGCAAAGCTTTCTGAATTGCTGTGATACTTGGTGCTTCAGCTTCCAATAAAGTTGTAACTTGTCTAAATTGTTTTGCTCTTAAAGTCGAGTTGTCAAGCGCTGTGAAATTTTGTTGGTTCGTTGACTAATAATTCGTAGCATTTCCTCCATTTATAATCTAGTCATTTGTTTAAAAAGCAACCTGGTATGAACTTTTCCTTTCATATTTTTGTATTTCTTAGTTTATCATGCCAATTCACAAAGATATTCTTTTTAAAATAGTATGTGTGTATATACACACACACACAATTCCTAAAATTTTTTTCCCTTCTTCTTTAGTCGTCGTGATGATATGGAGTCTCTAGGATATGTGTTGATGTATTTTAATAGGACCAGCCTGCCCTGGCAAGGATTAAAGGTAGGTCATACTCCTGCTAGGCAAGGACTCTTAAGTTGAGTCTGTGAACTTGTTTTTAAATATTGAACATCACAACAACTGCATTTTAATACTATTGACTTCCTATAGTATGTACTTTATTTTATGCATTTTAAAACATTTTGATGAGTGTATACATTTCACCAGACTACCAGTGGGGGTCCATGACACACGAAAAAGGTTATGAATTCCTGTACTATAAGGACTTACTTTTTGTAAACATAGATGAATATGTCTTTAATTGGCTTATTGGGGGAAAAAGTAAAGAATTACAGAGGGTTGGAAAGGTGAGGAGTCCCAGGACTTTGGGACTTACTTGTCCTTTAGTGGCAGTCGCTGTTGGTGGTAGCAAGAATAGAAGGACTTTTCTCCATAACACTCCTTTTTCTGATATCTAAGGGGAATCAGACTCATTGTCCTGGACTCTTTCCACAGGAGTGGAATGTAGTGGCAGAGATTTTAGCTACCTGGCCCATGCCACATTGTGTTCTGTACTTTGCCACCTCAGTAGGCTGGCTCACCTGCTCTGGTGGTGCTCTCGCTTTCTAGAGATGGCCCTCATGCTTTCCCCAACTTGTTTCTCTGAACTATGAGTGAGTGGGGCTGGGCTGGAAGAGAGCTTGAGGTCTGAGATGTGCTGCTGTTTTCAGGGATGTTGGTCCCTTCCTCCACAAACAGGGCTCCCCCAACACCTCCCTTCCAACCTCCCACACTCACTTTTATCAGGCACCTAGCTAGAAGCTTATGACTGTTTCTCATTGGCAGAGTACACCCTCTCACTGTCATTTCATTTGGGTTGGGAGTATGAGCTGAGCTAATCTCCCTAGTACTTCACAATTTACAAACTGCATTTTATGTTTTTATATACATATTATATATTTATATAAAATATTTATACATGTTATATTGTTGTTATTGTTATTACATTTAATTCTCACAGCAGACTTTTGAGGTGGATGTTATTTTATGGATGAAGAAATTCAGGCTCAGAGAGCCCAAATATTTTTGTGTACATTCACACATCTAGTAAACAATAGGTCTGGAACTTCACCTTATGTCTTTTAGACTATAAGAACAGCATTCTCTTTAAAATGTTGATCTGGTATGTTATGAAGAATAAGCATACTTTTTGTGTAAAGAAGAGTTGAAAGCATTTCTTTGAGAGTATTTGCATTTCCTAGTAGGTAAAAATCTTGTTATTTGACTTTTTTAAAATGAATTAACAATACAGCCACATAGATGGTGGATTACTTTTAAGTACAAGTAGTGAGCATTGAGAAAAGCTTTCATCTAGTTTTGATTTTTCTATTATTTTTGTATTGGACAAAAGTATTTTGCTTTGTAAGAAAAAAATTAAACAATGTTAAATTACACTGGATTGGGATAGTTTTGTTGTTTTTGGAGATATATCTATAAAAACTTGTGATTTCACAGGTGTGTGAAAAAAGTGAGGAAGCACCTTCTACTAATGTGTATTGTCACTTCTTTTCTAACTTTACTGGCTTAGAGAGTTCATGGGATATTGAGGAGTTGAGGGATTTGCCAAGAATCAAATAGCCAATATCTGTTGGGAACAGGACTCAATCCCAAGTTTTGCCAGCTCTCTATGCACTATGTCTCCCTTTGTCTCATATTTAATCTGGTAGGGGAGAGAAGGAAGTTACCGCGGTCAGGAAGATTGTTTTCCCGTGGAATGGGGTTCATCTTTTGCACAGGGACTGCTAACACATGAGATTTCCCCATGGGAAACTCAACTGTACGGTTTGCTGTGTCATTAATATATTTATATTAAAAGATCTTTGTGGGTAATTCTTCTGACTGGGCCAGGCAGACATCCCCTTCTCTTCCTCTTCACAACTTGTCGAACTTAATGAATAGCTGTGGCTTACAACTCTGTTAATGACCCCCTCTAGACTTTGCCTGGATAACAGGCACAAGTGCATTCCTGAAAACTTGCAGCTTATATGACCAACCAGAGTAGAGTCCTTTTAATGTACTCTTTTGAGAACTCAGGATTGATATAAGTTTTAAAACAAAATATAGGAAATTAGGCTAAAATATTCTGAACTTTGCATTTACTCCATTTGCTTTTTTAAAAATTCCCTGTAGTTGTGCCCCCTTGAATGATCTGTTAGTGATCATATTGTGTATCTCATGTTCCATAGGCTGCAACGAAGAAACAAAAATATGAAAAGATTAGTGAAAAGAAAATGTCCACTCCTGTTGAAGTTTTATGTAAGGTAAGATGCATTTAATTGATTAGCAATCAAAGAAAAGCAATTTATGATAGGCATTAAAACTTGAATGTCCTGTCGGAGTGGTCAGTTAACTTTATGAATTTGCTTTATGCTAATGCCATAGTATAATTGACTTTTCAGTGAATTGGCCATATGTGAGTGATTTATAAGATAACCTATGATGCCAACATATTTTAGTCTGCTTAGACTAATCCCTAGTATGATAGGGGCAAAGACTTTGGTAGAGAAAAATCCATATTAAAAAGGTAAAGATGGACATTGAGAAAAAGGTATAGGACATAAGCTCTCCTGATAGAATTCTCCAAAGCAGTGTATAATTTAACTTAAGAAAAAGAAAAGATACCCAGTGTATTTATGTTGGCAGGTAGAATCATCAGAAGAAAGAAGTGGTAGACTTAGTAAAGAATAGAAGCATAGGAGTAGACAGAAAAGCTATTGATTTCTGCATACTTTTGAAGGAATTTAAACTCATTTTATTTAACGGGAGTGAGATTAGAAAAGAAAAAACTTCCTTAAATATCTTATCATCACACATTGTGTAAAGTAGGCTTATAGAATTGCTGAATAGTTTGTATATCATATAAAAGTTGATTGAAATACTACTAAGTTTTGTGTAACTACTGTGTACCTTTAATTCAGGGGAATGTAAGATATGTTGTATGCTTTAAAGGAACTCATATTTTGTTAGGGACATAGACCTAATACATGTTGGTGGTGTGCATGTATTTCTGGAGGTGTATTGTGCATATGCAGGGTTCCTAAATGAGCAAGTTGACTTTGAAAATTAAAGGTGTGCTAGAGAAATAAAATTATTTTGCATATCTGCACTTTCCCTTTCCTAAGATGGGGGAAGGGCAGATGATAAGGTTTACACCACATGTTGTATGTTTCTAAATATCTAGAAATTTTCTCTTAATGGAAAATATTAAGGGAAGACTTTGGAAGTAGAGAAACAATTGGACAGAAAGGTAGAGGTAAGAATAGATTAGGACAGAGGACAAGTATCTGCTATATGTCCATTTCCTATCTCACTTGGCTCCTGTAACATTAAAAAGCACTTGAGTGCTTTGTGGTATGGTAGTGTGCTGCTGGGAAGGACAATTATAATTATGCATTCCATTTCTTTTAGATTCTTAAAAGACAACACTTTTCAAAAAATCCAAGATAGAAGTGAAATAATATTTGATAATAAGAAACATTACTTTATAGGTAATTTGCCCTAAAACTATGTGTATAACTACATTTTAGCAGTGTGGTTACTACTCATGGGGATGGGAATTTTGATTCCTTCAGGCCCCCGTGCTCCCACATCAATGCTGTTGAGAAATTAGTATTACGGAGTGAATAAGGAAACATTATACTGGTTACACAATGCAGGCAAACCAAATTTTAGAGTAGTTAATTTTTAATTTTCAGACCCTTTTGAAATAGTAAACATAGTATCCTGCTTAGTTATTGTTAATTACATATATAAATGTTTGTTTTCTGTTAAGCATGCAGTATGTTTCTTTGACTCACTTGTTTTCATTCTTGGTCCTATAGGGGTTTCCAGCAGAATTTGCCATGTATCTAAACTATTGTCGTGGACTACGCTTTGAAGAAGCACCAGATTATATGTATCTGAGGCAACTATTTCGTATTCTTTTCAGGTCAGTTTTGAAATTGTTGAGGATAAAGCATCCTGCCCAAATGACATCATGATATTAATGCAGCCTTTCCTTTTACTTACACTGTGCTGTGGCAAAATGAGCTAAAAGTTATCCAAGCCTTTATTTGTCTACAAAATGAGTATGTTAACATCTGTAGTGGATCTCTTAGAAGGTTATGATGAGGATCAAGTGTAAAGACCTTTGTAAACCTCTAACTATTTAAATGATGATAATGATGATTCCCCAAGGTTTCAGGGGAAACATTTTGAGAAAATATAAATTCCATAAGAAATTGAGAGGCAGCATAGAACAGTAGTGCATAGGATTTGCACACCAGAAATTTGATTTATAATCCTGACTATTTACTAGTTGTTGACTTTGGGCAAATTATCTTTTTACTGATGTAATAATTGCAAATGATAATAACATTTTTTCAGTACTTGGGTATAGTTTTGGGGAGGGGGTTCAGACTTTTTTATTTAAGCGAGCACTGAATTTTGAGTCTACTTGTGTATTAAGATGTTTACCAGCATCGTTTGTTAGGTTAGAGGGAAGACCTACTGCTACCGTGATTATAAAGTGCTTAGCACAGTACCTGGCACATAGTAAGTGCTATATAAATGTTAGCTGTTGTTATTATTGTTACTGTTGATTACTGAGCCCAGAAAAGAGCATTCGAAATTACCAACTATAGGGCCACACTAAAGATTTCCAGATGTTTACTTAGATTTTATTTGCTTTTTCTACTCTTTGTCAAGGCTGTGAGACTTGTTGGTATAAATAAGCTACAAATTTGCAACAGATGGACTGTGCTCGCAAAGACAAACTATTCATGGAGCTAAAGTAACCCGAATGTTGGAACTGCATGCCTTGCCATTTTTCTTCCCTCTCTCAGGGATTTCCCCATAGTCTTTAGGTCTATATTTGAGCCAAGCATTGATTATAACCATGTTCTCACTACTCCTTCCTTTATACATTTTATCATGCCACTTGATTTCCCATCTTGAAATGAAGATAGGTGTGTGTGCAGGCACGCGTGAGTGCGTGCATGTCCACTCCCATGCAAGCACCTAACTAACTTGACAAAGCAGGACCATAGGCATGTGAGTGATCATCTATGAGATCTATTTCATGACAGAATTTAGGCTTAGGTGGTAAGGCTTGGCTTTATCGCAGCATGAGTTTGGGTTTTGAGGTTTGACCTATGGTTTTTTTATTTTTGTTTTTTAATGTTTGAAGGTTATATAAATATACCATGGACAGATATTTGGAGTGGTTTTCTGTACACACCAAACTTTTTTTTATTGCTCTATTTTAATGTCTTAAGGTATAGGAATAAGGTGCCAGTGATGGCCAGATTGTCTTTCAATCAAAGAGAAATGTTCTCGTGGCTGACATTGCTTGTTTCTCTGATAAACCTCTAAATCCATGCTGATGTATCCCTAGGCAATACAGATCTTTTCCTCATAGGCTTCTTGTTCTATAAATATAATTTATAATCCCAGTTTGTGGGATACAGCTGTGGTGTAATCACTGCATTTAGAATTACTAGCTGAGTTTAAGAAGTCCTACTCTGCAATTCACTAGCTTTGTGACAAATTAAAATTGCTTAAAAGCCTCCTTTTACTCATCAGTAAATTAGGTTTAAATACCTGCAGTAACTACCTCATTCACAGGTTTCTTCTAATTACAAAGGATATATTAAGCACTTGAAAAATTATAAAGTGCTATACAAATGCCAGCTATTATTGCTCCTTTGCTTTTTTTAAAGCCAGATCTTTTTAATTTATCAGCCTTGTAGTTGAAAGTGCTCATTTTGAGATGTTATTTTTTAACTGCTACTGTAGTCACTGTTTCCTCCCACCCCTCAATATTTCAGCATTAAATGACATTTCATTTGGAGTTACTGGGATATTATATATTGTTATCAGCTTTGATCCTGCACTGGTGTGTGTATGTGTATACTTATAAGTATATACATATACACATTTATCTGCATTTATATACACATTCACAAATAACGGTTTGGGGGTTTTGGTATTTGAGGGGGTTTTTTTTGGAGGAAAGAAATAAGGAAAGTTCATATCTGAACTTTTGCAAGACTTTCACAATAAAACACTTGTAAGAGTACTTTGCCACCACCTATCCTATAGAGAGGATGAGAGGATGAGATTACCAGACTAGTTTTGAACTAATTTATAGGTTGTCAAGATGAATTTTATTTTTATTTCATTCAAAAATTATTTCATTTTATTTTTATTTTCAGTTTCTACTTTTCTCCCTCCATTCATCACTCCCCCACCCACTGAGGAGGCAAGAAATATGATTCTTATTTTACCTAAGAAGTCATGCTAGTCATATTTTTGAATTAGCCATGTTGGGAAGAGGGAAGGCAAGGGGAAAAAAGGAAAAAAATATGCTTCAGTATGCTTTCTGAGACCATCAGTTCTCTATATGGAGGTGTATAACATAAATTTTATCAGCCCTTAAGAACACATAGATTGTTATATGAATTGTCTGTCCTTGGTATTTGAGTGTAACAGTTACCAAGTATTGGTATAAAGGAAATTATTTTTCCCCCCTAGGACTCTGAACCACCAGTATGACTACACTTTTGATTGGACAATGTTAAAGCAGAAAGCAGCCCAGCAGGCAGCCTCTTCCAGTGGGCAGGGTCAGCAGGCCCAAACCCCCACAGGCAAGCAAACTGACAAAACCAAGAGTAACATGAAAGGTTAGTAGCCAAGAACCAAGTGACGTTACAGGGAAAAAATTTGAACACACAATTTGGGTCAGTCAGTAATTTATAACAGTGTTAGATCAAGGAGGTGGTTTAAAATACACACACACATTTGGCTCTTGATTTTAAAAAATCAGACGTCCTTGGAAAATTTGACTACTAACTTTAAACCCAAAATGTCCTTGTTCATATATATATATATATATATGTATATATATGTGTGTATATGTGTTCATATATATATATGTATATATATTTTCATATATATGTGTGTATATTTATATCATTTCTCTTGGGATGTTGGGTCATTTTTAACAACTGCCATCTTTTTTAGTCATGCATTAACCCCTCTTCCAAGCAAGAACCATGACTTGGTGTTGGGAATGTGATTAATAAATTATTCAATCCAAAATCCTAGACCTAACACTTGTTGATTTTTTCCCCCCCTTTTAGGAATGGATTTGATTAGCCATGGTATTTTCAAACTAACAGTGTTAAGATTTTTTTCTCTGCATGATAATTTGGCAGTAAATGTGAAAAATTGTGGGTATGATTTTCTTTCACTAGGTGAAAAGGTGGCATTACTATGAATGCTTATACTCAGGAGTATACCTCTTAGTTGCAAAGAATTTTGCTGAATTAGATATTTAAATAATGGAGGAATTGAATGTATCTTTACTTATACATATCTATATCAGTTATTTTATTTTCTTAATTACATATGTTTGAGGGATTTCAGCTTAAGAATTTCAAAGAAAATTTTCAAGTACTTGGGTTATTTAGAGGTTCATCATGCATTTTCTTTATATTAAGAGCTTGCAACTTGAAGGTGCCTATTTTCATGGGGCAGGGGCTACTGCATTACTGGTATCTTCTTCTCTTTACCTAACTCCTTTATTTTCAGGGAGTGGAGGGTTTATGGCAATTTGCAGTCATTATGTCAACTGCCTTGAGACCCCACTTCCTTTATGCATTCTTTTTTCTTGGGGGCTTACTGGAAATTTTGCTTGACAGTCCTGGAAATGGTGATGGGATTTGATTTTTTTTTTTTTTTTCGGTGATGTCTTCATTGTTGTATGAATGATCTAGTTTGAATATAGTCTTCAGTTTGCCCTTGGTCTGTAGTCTGATTAAAACTTTTTATAATAACCAACTTTCAAATCAAAGAATAAGAGATTTTAATTCTAAGTTAGTTTCAGAAGTCATAATTTACTGATGTCATCCTCATCTTAGCAGCTAATCTTCGATGTACATAATAAACTCATAATGAAGTTATCAAAGAAAAAAAGTGAGGGAGAATAAACCAGGGTTCAAGCCACAATTAAAAACAAAGGAGAGCAAAATGTAAGCAGCATACAAAGGAGAATTTGTTTTGACCCTGAGCTAGATTTGAGAGGGTCTTTCTGTGGCATAAAAAATGACTGCTGAATTTGGGTTTTGTAGGTAATAGAAAATTCAATTGGAAATCCAGAGTTAAACCAACACGTTACTTAATGGGACCAAAAATAGGTTTCTGAGAAAAAGAAAGGAGGTGCCAAGTATGGATTGAAGCTGTGGAAGCTGGATGAATCAACTCTGGGTAGAGTTTTGCATATGACCAGAATTGTTTCTCAGGAAAGTTAATATTTAACCCAATGACCATCACTTTGTTTCTTAATATTAATAATTACCCTTTAAAATTCAGAGTAGGATTTATTTTTAATTTGTAGTTGGACAGTGACCAGAGGAGAGGCATCAGGATTAATTGAAGGAACTAAGGACATTTTAGCCAAGAAAAGATAGAACAGAGGGAGCATTCGCCTTCAAATACCTGAAGGACTGTCATGTGACAGAAATACGAGACTTCATTCTGGATAGCTCCAGTAATTCTGCTTAAAAATTAGAATGCCTTGTCTTCTGAACTTTTGAGTTTTCTATCACTCGAACTGCATGAACAGACTGTCAATGGAT
The DNA here is from genome assembly GCF_900497805.2 of Vombatus ursinus. Classification (NCBI taxonomy): domain Eukaryota; kingdom Metazoa; phylum Chordata; class Mammalia; order Diprotodontia; family Vombatidae; genus Vombatus; species Vombatus ursinus. The sequence goes on from NW_020954641.1 coordinate 33,502,340, forward strand.
GTTGTATAGGGCTGTGATTCTTGGATTTACTGGAGGTTGTACTAGATGACCTCTGAGGTTCCTTTCTTATTTGGAATTATTGAAGTTGATGCATTTCTCTTCTGTACTTGTGTCTACGAATAGAGTTAGCAATGCAGGTTTGAAGAAATAATTAATGACTTGATTTAAATGGAAAGAGTGGCAAGTATTGCCTGATTGACCAGTGCCCTGGTAATAGATTTCATTTAGGGCTTGTTGTTCCTCTTATGCATGCCAGTTATTAGATTAATATTAATTGTACCAGTGCTATTGAAGGAAATAACTGATGTCCATAAGTCATGACTCATTATTAGGGTGGGCAGCTCTGGTGTAATTTTCCTTACAAATGAAATAATTTGTTACTGAAATAAATTGAAAAAGTTTTTCAAAAGCTAGCTAAGATCCATTTTGGAAACTGGACACACTCCAAATTAGATTGCAGTATCAGTTAACCTAGAGCATTTTAATTCAGGCATTAGGTAACTTTCAGAAAGAATTAGTAAAGCATTAGTTTTGAAAGCTAGAGATTTTATTATTGTAGAGATCACCTGGTACAATACTACTTAAAGGTTGAGTCTCCTGAAATACTCCTGGTTAAGTAAGCAGTGTTACACCACTGCTCTTCTAGTGACAGGGAACTTTAATGCCAAGTCCACTCCACTTTTGGACAGCTCTTAACTGTTAGGGAATTGGTCCAGTTTTACCTTTTCAGGTTATAAGTCTCATGTCTTTTCTATGTTAAATACAGTATGAGTTTCTTAACCATTAATAAGCAGAAGTAAGACCTTTTATTTCCAAATCTCACAGAAAAGATTCTGGGCATATTGAATTCATGTTTTCTTGTAAAAATATTATTAAAATTATTTTGAAAATTTCTATGTAATAGGGATTTTTCTTATAAACACTTTCATTTTTCCAAAACAATTATAATATTAATGTGCTAGTTTTCTGACAAATAATGTATTCCTTCATCTTAACAAAAAAGGTATCCATAAAGATTTGTTTATAAAGTAAGAGATTTTGTATCTTTTTAAACTGAAAGAGCTCACATTTCATTGACTGTCATTTCAAAGAGAACTCAGTCCAGGGGGAACATATTTGGCCCTTATGTAAAATATTGCTTGTGATCAAATGCCCCCACATCCTACGTGACCAACAGCTGTTACTTGAGATCCCTTGCATGTCAGGTGCTGACATGTTGTAGTTTCTGTGGTTTGACAACTAGGGAAATCTTTTCATTGGCATTACAAGACCTTTTGCCTTTATTGTTAGTCAGAGAATTTGGAGTACCAGGAAATGACAGATACTATTAGATACAATATTTTCCCAGAATTTTTAAGACTTTGTAATTTGGGGGAATTAGTTCCTTATCTCTGTTTGGCAGTTCATAATATTTTTAGTTGGTTTCAAAATTCTTTGTTTCACATTCTCTAAATGAAGTTGAATTGTTTTAAATCAAAACTAATGCAATATTGCTAAAGAAAATGCAAAGCCCTAGACTGTTTTTGCAGTACTGGCTTTTATGAAGTGAATATTATTTGTTTCCTAGCTACTGAACTTTGCTGGACTTTTCAGAAAGTTAAGTTGTGCTTTTACAAAACCTATCAGTCTTCAAAATTGATCTCTAAAGGTTAAGTAACCAATATTTCTTTTCTTTTGTTTGGATCCTATAAAACTCAAGCACCAAACAAATCTTTGCTTCTTCCCTAAGACAGTAGTGCTGGGTTGTCATAGTCTTAATACTGGGTCTAAATAGTGAAATGAAACTGCCTATGAGCCCTACCTCAATAAAGACACTGAAGAAATAGAAACACATTTTTTAGTCAGTTACATACGAGTATATTTTTCTCTTTTTGCACATCTACTTAATTAGCAGTGAATTATTTTTTGAGAACTTGAGTTTAATAAAGGAAGGGAAAAATTTGGGACATCAGTTACAGTTAACCTGAGTAAATAAGGGTGTAACTCTGAGAAGTAATGAAGTTTACCAAGGGTGGTACCAGATAAAACTTCACTCAATTCTAAGGCCCCGAACAATTCATTTCCACCTTAGAAACTGGAAGAGGGAAATTTGGGGAGTAAATACATTAGAAACAAATAGAGGTTTTGTCTTTATGTTTGCATATGCTGTTTTGATTTTGCCAATCAAAAAGCATTTCTGTCTACAAGGGTTTTTGATTTATAAGAGCTGTATGAGGATTTAACATTAATTTTGATGGACATTAACTTTTAATGAGTGCCTAAATAAATATATAAGGTAGTGTTATCAAGAGCACTTAATACTAATTTTTGGAAAGAAAACCTGAGTAGAACCTATAAAGTTAGCAAATTAGATACCTGTGGCATTAAGAAAGACATGCAGACAGGGTGTTCCAGAAGTCTACCAAAACTTAAAAGTTTTTGGGATACCCTGTATTTTTATGCATGTCACAGGTAGGACTCCCTGTTCAACATTTTTATCAACAACTTGGATGAAGACATTGATGAAACACACTCTTTATGTTTGTAGTTTAAAATCTAGAAGGAACAGGTAATATGCTGGATGACAGAGTCTGGATTCAAAAATATCTCAACAGGCTTGAATGATGGGTGGAAACTAGCAACATGAAATTTAATAGGTGTAAATGTAAGCTTGAAATTTAGGTTAAAAATCCATCATATAGATACAGGATAGAGAAACTTCGCTTAAAAGCCATTAATATGAAATTGAATTTAGAGTTTGTGTTTTCTGTAGGTTTAGTGCAGTGTAACTACCAAAAATGAGAATACACTTTTCAACTGAATTAATAGAAGTTTGTGTTCAGAATTTAGCGAGGTGACAGTTTTTTACTGTGTTCTCTTTTGATCAGCCTGATGCTGCAGTATTTTTTTTTTTTCCAAGAGGGACTTAGACAAGATATGCCCACAGGAGGGTAGCCAGGATGCCTATAGGTCTTTTGGCTGTATCATTTGATATATCATTTGGCTATATCATTTTGAAGGAATTTGGAGATGTTTGGGCTGAAAGTGTGAGTAAGAGAATAGAAAGAATGAATGTAACTTGAAGTGTGTGAAGAATTGTCATATGAAGGAGAAAGTAGACTGTTTTTGTTCCAGAGAACAGAAATTAATCTATAGATAGAAGTTAAAGGGAAACAGATTTCAGGCATAAATTATAAGGGAGAACTTAAAAGATAAATTAGAGCTGTTAAAAATGGAATGTGCTTCAGGAAGCGAAGTGTTGTCACAGGTTGTGATGATAAAGGAAATCCCTTGTGGTGGTTGAAATGTTCAAGTAGATGGCTTGTTACGGTACATTTCAGCTGGATTCTAGAAAGAAGCATGAAGGATGTTCATTTGATAAGTCTGCATTTGTATCATAAAAATAATACCACCAGCATCTTTTGATAGAAAAGGCAAAATATGTTTTAAGTAATGTTGCAAGTGTGGAAAAAATTATACATGGGGCGGTGGGTAAGCTAGGTGGCGCAGTAGATAGAGCACGAACCCTGGAGTCAGGAGGGCTTGAGTTCAAATCCAGCCTCAGACAGATGATACTTAATAGCTCTGTTGACCCTAGGCAAATCACTTAACACTGATTGCCTCACCAAAAAAAAAGCAGTATATGTAGGAAGTATGTTTGTTATCTCCCAGACTTTCCAGTCTAACGTTTAAATATGTTTAGCATTTGTGCTAAATACTGTTATAGTCTAGATAGCAAAGCCAGTATGTAATATAGTTTGTTGACTTGAGATGATTTTTCTCTGCTTTGGTAGAATGTTGGCATTCAAAACAAATGGAGTGATACTATTTCATCATGCCTACCTTACCAGTTTCTTTTCTTACCCTCCAATGTTTATCGGACTTCAGCTTCAGTTTTTGTCTAGCGTGACTTTTTCTGACTTCACCAGTTACTGCTAGGAACATGTCTGGTTACTCAGCAGAATAGTGCAAATCACAGGCGAAGATCATGAACCGTGTCTGGAAATGCTAATCTACTCAGGAAAAAAATGTGTTGAATCTATTGAGATGCCAGAAGAACTGTGACTGTCTACTGGAATCTAGAAAAACTGAACAACAACGTTGGATTGTAAAGATCTAAAAATAAACTAACAAGAAAGAAGATAAATGTCAGAGAATCTATTGTGATTTGAACTCCATCTTTTCCAAAAACTCACTGAATCTTTCATACTCTTGGCATTGATATATTTCTGAGTAGCTCTATAACAAGTGAGAAGGCCTTGTGAATAGCTAACTGGAGTACGATGTTGCTGTAACGCAGCGATGATGTGGAATAGCTTCCAATTGGGAGAGGAATCAGTCCAACGATCTATAAGCAGAGTGTCTTCCAATTGGGAAGAGGAGTCAGTATAACAGGTATTACTTTCAAATAAAACAACTTCACAAATCTCTCTGAAATGGTGACCTTTGTTATAGTAAAGCTTTGAAAGCATTTAAGTTCTTTGAGCTTTATTGTGGTCATCTTTGAGCTAAGTGAAATAAATGTTGTGCCTGCTGTGTTTAATCTTTACTTGTCCTTTCTGTAAAGATAAGAATAAGGTTGTTTCCTTTATCTCTTCCCACCTACTGGCTATTTTTTAAAGTTTCTGTGGGAAGGCAGCATTTCTGTTATTAATTCCATTTTGTATGCTGCTATCTTATAGTTCAGGTTCTAGAATATTCATAGTTTGATTTAATTAAATTTTGAGCTATTAAAAACTGTCCAAAATAAAGTATAATAATGAAGAGTGGAAAACTCCCCATTTGTGTTTTTAAGGTGTTGCTAGTTTTTCTTTCATCATTGGGATCCTAAACTCTTAAGGCTTATGTAAGACCTTCTTGATGCCTATACTAGATAAATAAGGATCAGTTGACATTAATTTTTGGTCATTGTTCTAATTTGATCTAAGTGGGAAATGTGGAAATTTATAATATAGGAACATCAGCAAATATTGTACATACATGGGATAATATATATATTTAAATTTATGGGTTCTACTGACTTATGTAAAACTTGACAATTTTTTTTTTCTTTTTAATATTTACAGGTTTGGGAGAAACTTCAAAGTAGAGAAATAGCCAGATGCATACCACTGACCTCGACTATCACCTTAACTTCAAGCTCTGGTTTTACTATTTCCAAGAGGAAAAGGATTTAGCCTTTAGTTTAGCTGAAGTTTCCGTGAAGATGGCATCTTTAAGCGACCTTTATCTTTTGGAAGCCAGGAGGTTCTTGGCTTCATCTGGACTGAAAGATAAAAGCCAAGGAATAAAGGATTATGCTAACTGGAAAAAGAATTCAAGAGAGTATTTAATGCTTGAAGATGAAATGCAAGGCCCAAATGTTATATATATGGTGGATATACATACTGGTTCTCCTTTCTTCCCCTATCCCTTCCCCCCAAAAAATGTTTATTGAGCTCCACTGAAATCCTAGGATAATTTACTAGAGGAATGATCATCCTTGGGTAGAGTATCCTTCTGACCCTTTTGAAGAGTTGAATCTGCAATTAACTACCACCGCTTCCAACAACACTGATCTAGTTGCCCCTCCTTAAACATTTATCTCTAAAGAAAGTGGTCTGGTTGGCACAGAATAATTTTCAAAATAGGTTAGATTGAATGAAACAGAAGTCTTTGTATAATTTTAGCTTGTATGCTTTCAGAAAAGGGAAGTAAAACTGACCTTCCTCTTCCTCGTTCCTCCCCTTCTCAAAAAAATAGACCAATAGTTTAACCTTTAATTACATTGCAAATTTGATTTCTTTGTCAGCAAAAGAAGTTAAAGCCTAATTTCTAGTTTAATGTTAGATCCTGGTTATATGATAACTATAAGGATTTCTTCACATTTTCATGAGTCTCCTTTTAAATAAAGGATTTATTTTTAGGTTATAACAGCAAATTTTCAAGAATGACTGTAGGTTTTATGGTTAAAAAAACAAAAACAAAAAAAAAACCTGTCATTTCCATTTAATCAGCTTTCAGTTTGGGTGTTGGCCATGAAAGAATTGGGTTCACCTTGAATTGAAGAGTTACGTGTAATTCTTGGAAATTAGGTTATTGAGCATGGCCATTTTTAATGTATAATTTATTTGGAAATTGATCTATAGGCTTTATTTCTTTAAAATACATGTCTAGATTATCCCAAGTAAATTTTTCATTTAAACAACAAACCTTTTAATGTACCAGTCAATACATACTCATCAGATAGTATAATAGATACTACTTCTTCCTGCAGTAATCTTTCTTATGAGAAACATATTAACTTTTGAAAAGATAGTTCAAGATAAGTAGCAGTTTGCTATATAGCTATTCAATAGATATCATGTAGAAGTATATGATTTGTCTACCGTGTAAGTAATAAGAGATTACTAGACTGTAGAGGATGAAGGATCAGATCTGATTGTGTTGTAGAGTCTGAAGAAGGCTTCATGGAAGAGGTAGAGTTTGTGCACAACAGTTATAAATAAGCAGAGGGTTTACTTCAAATGTGAAGAAAGGGTTAAGGGCAGGAGTGTTTTTCATGCTAGGTGGAAGTAATAGCTTATTCTGTGGAGTTGTACACATTGAACAACAGGAGGCATTTCTGAGTTTCATTCCTCTATCTTTCCTACCAGTTCTAGTTTTATTGTTTCCTGGAGGAAATTTAAATTGCTGTCCATATTCATTCTCGTTCGAAGGGTTTGAATGCTGGTGTCAGAAAGAGTAACTTTTTTCGGTGTTTACTTTTAAGGGGCAAGTGAGGTATTTTCACCAAAATAGTTGAATAATGCCTCTAAAGTGGAATCTTAATTTGACATCTATAAAAAAAGGAATCTTAACAGTGAAAGTATATAACATTTTAATTGAGGTAAGACAGGTATCAGTTGCTGATGAAAAAGTAACTGCAGCTTACAGTGACAGTAAGCTCATTTATATGGCTTGGCTACTAGAGCTAGAAAGAGTTTTGTTAAATATTGAATGAAAATACAGAGACATAATAGACATAAATCTGGTACTTTAGTCATTGTAAGAGTGGGGAAATTCTATGGATAACTAGCTAAATTTAAGCAACATCAGTTTTTGAAACTAAAGGATTGAGGATTTAGTAGATTTTAGTAGAAAAACAGTGACATTTTGGAAGACGTATGTTATCCAGCAGTCTTCAAGGATGCAACCCAAATTTTCTTGATCAGCTCTCCTGGGCCAAATTGAGTGGAATAAAAACAGAAATTACAAATAATGAGGTTTTTTTGCTTATTGCTTATTAAAGCTTATTTATTCCAGTTTGATGAACATTAGCTAATTTACAGCTGTTAAAGCAATCCACAACTTAGGCTAACTCTAATCAAATATCCCTTTGAATTGGCCACTACCAGATGGTTGTGTTTTGACATATGAGTAACTTTAAAGTAGATTTGCCTGGCTGTAAAGCCACAACATTCAATATTCAAATGAGAAAACAGCCCTTCAATTAGGAAAGGACATTCCTGACTTTCAGAATATAGATCCAAAGGCTAACGGGAGAGACTCCATTTCTCTGAGAATTCTTAGCTTGGCTCAGTTCTCCTGGATATAGTTTCTCTTTTTCAGTTTGAATTAACTCTTCTTTCTCTTTTCTCTGTCTCTTTTGGGCAGGTTTCTAAACATGAAGAGGAACAGATGAAGCACAGCAGATGATCAGAGCAGGACTTGTTACTCCCCAAATCTAGAAATTTTAGTTCATATGTACACGTACCAGTGGTTGTGGGCAACCATTTACTTGGTGTAAAGAACTTAATTTCAGTATAAACTGGCTCTGGTCAGCGTTGGTGATGCTGCATCCTGAGTTATAGCCGCTGTAATTGTGAATATTAACTGAGATAGTGAAACATGGTGTCCAGTTTTCTATTGCATTTTTTCAAGTGGAAAAGTTAACTAAATGGTTGACACACAAGTGGTGGAGAAATTGTGCATATGCCAATTTTTTGATACCTTTTATTTTGAACTACACTGCTTTGAGATCTCTTTTCAGAAGAAACGGCATGAACAGTTTTCAACTGCAGTTGTGATAATTGTAAATGTTCACAATTGTGCACTCTTAGGATTTTTTCCCCTTCCTAGGGTTTGAAAGTTGTAAACTTACACATTCTTAAAATTGTTGGCTTCTGTGTGCAAGTCAGCTGACATGGTAGCAACCAAAGATTCCAGTTTTTAAGCATATGAAAGACTGCCTGCTTACTGTGCTAGAATTAACAGCATCTAAAAGTGAAGATTTGAGAAAAACTTAGTGACTACTAGATTTATCCTTAGGACTCTGCATTAACTCTGTAATGTTCTTGGTATAAAAAAGAAAAACAACATATTCGTCACAGAAATTTAGTTAACATCTTACAACTAAATCTGTATGTAAGTTGCTTAGATCAATGTAATCACTGTAAACATCTATATGACCTGAGATTTTGTTTTTATTTTGAAATGGGAGCTTTTTTGTTTACAAGTTCATTAAAAACTAAAAAATGTTTCTGTAAAAAAAAAGTTTTTTTTTTTTTTTAAAAGAAATGCCTTGCTAATTCATTGATAGAATCAATATCTCCCCAGTTTTTTTAATAGACTACTTGATGGCCATTGTTAAATAAGTCATATTCCTTTGCAAACCATTTTAGATTTAGTGTTGTACCTCTTTTTTTTTAAAAATAAATTTTGTATTTTTTTTCCCTCAAGGGAGAAGGCATTCTTGATTTTTTTTTTTAAGTTCTTGCATCAATGCCTAGTAGTGCAACTGCAGGACTGGTGTTGGTAGCTCCAGTGTTGCCATTGACTAAACAGCTGGACTGATTTGTGTTGTTCCCTTTGAAAATAAGAGTGGAAGAGTTAAATGGTTTTGCAAACGAAGGGGATTTTCTTTCAAATTCTTATGAAGTGGCTATGACCAGATTGTTTCTTGTTCTTAGATTGCCTCACACTGTGGTGTTCTCATGATTACTGTCCCAAGTCCTCCAAGGCAGCCGGTGTGAGAGCTTTTTCCAGCTTATTTGCTTGTTTTCTTTTTCTCTTTATCTCTGACCCAGCGGGGGGAAAATACTATGATTGCTGGTTATCCTTTAAACAGTGTAATTTATTCATTTATAGCATGTCAGAATAAATTAAAAAAAAAAAAAACATTGTCTGAAAATGCTACCAGATGCCTATGTGTAAATGTGGTGTTTTGTACATTAACTTTGTTAAGACTGTAAATTTACACACGTTAAGGTTTAGTTTTGTGCCCTTTAATTCCAGCTTAGTTTTGTTTGTTTGTTTTTTAATTTGAAAACTGCCTTAGCAATAATTTCATGATTGCCATATTCAGCCATTAAGGTATATATATATATATATATATATATCAGAACTTCAATACTGCAAGCATCTTAATAAATAAGCTCTTGGAGGTAGTCAGCTTATTGTAATGAATCCTTTTTTTTTTTCTCCTAGCCTTTCTAGCTTGTTATAGTGTTAGTTGCTTTATTAATAAACCCTTTCTTTGGTACTTTAGCTAGAAATCACTCTCGTAAAGCTATTTTTAAGTATGATTTGTGTAAAAAGAAAAAGAAAAAAGTTTAGCTTGGTTAAAGGTTTTACCAAGTTGAGCTTCCTCTGGCAAATATTTTCCAGTGCTTTCATTTACTATGCACTTAGACTATGCACTTTTTCTGAAATATTTTTGTAACACTTAAACCTTTTTGTATTTTTGCCATTTGAAAAGGTTGTGGTGTAGTCCGTTTGTAATTAAGTTACAGATTTAAGACTGTTTAGCTTTGTAAATCAAAATGTAGGTATTTGTCCTGAGTGTATTGTCATTCCATCTGCAGCTGGAGCTGGAATCCCATTCATCTTCTAGCTAGCATTCCTTTTCTTCACAGTTTGACAAAAGAAGAATTTGAAATTCAGTGAATGCACTAACAAATCCTGACTGGAGAGGAATCTCGTTTGAACAAAATATAAATTACGCTTTTCCACTAAAATGATGGTACAAGTTGAAGACAAGACACTGAAATTGGACAACCTGACCACTTATGACTCCACAGTGGTTCACTCAGCTGAACTCTAGGTTATTCCTTCTTTGTTCACCCATTGGAGGTGCTGTTTAAAAAAATGTTGGGAGATGGCCATTCTAACTATTGTTTGAATGTCTCTGTTTGGGAAAAAATAACAAGGAAATAAAAGTGGAGGGAGAGTCTGGTTATCTCTTCCCCATATTATTGTGGATATGATCTTATGGCCTACAAATGCCTTTTTAAAGGGGTTGTTTTTAACTGTGAATTTACCACCAGTAAGTTTTTAAAAGTTGAGGTTCTGTTATTATTGTCCCTGCCATACTGACATTAGTTATACTGTCCCATTGTAACAAAGCTCTAGTCAATAGTCTATTCCCCCAGAATTCTTAAATGCAAATTTCTTGTAATAAAAGGGGTTTGTTTAAATTGTTGCTCATATTAACAGAGTGAACCTCAAGGAGGCAAGGAAACTGGAACCTGCTTCATGATCTTAACGTTTGAAAGAAGCTTACACAACTAAGTTCACTAGGGCATTTGATAACTGGTTCGCAAGTTGCGGTGCCCTGAGTTTCTTAAATAACTGGTTCTGATTTGAATTACCCAGTTTGCTTGTACATTTTCCAAACTAAACATTTATATGTATAATTAAATGAAAGGTAATTTTAATTTAGGTTACCATATGGCAAATTAATATACTCTTTTCTGTTAACTGGAACACAAAGATTTTTAGCATCTTTTTTTGTGCTGCAAGTGGCAGGAGTTTATTCAGTCATAAATCTGTGGATTAGTCATGTGCCTTGAGATTGAGCTTTTTAGAGTTATATTGAACTTTATAAAGTTGTCTAAGTTTCATGATTGCCAGTGAAATGAAATTGTTACTGTGCCTGTACAGGTAGTCATACCCTTCCTCACGCCACCTCATCATATTGCTTTTCATTGAAGTGTAGCTCCAATATACTGATTTTCTGATCATCACTCACATGTTTAAAAATAATCTAAAATAATATTTGTGTTCCCCATAAGCTCCCATAGCATTCTTGCCACCATATTTTTTGTGTGCCTAAACATAATTCCTATGAAATAGCCCCATGCTTTCTGGGGTTTTTTTTTGGTTTTGTTTTGTTTTTGTGGTGGGGAGAGAAGTGTTCTGGAACCAGTTAGGCAGGTTATGTCTTTTATGGAGCTAGCAAAGATACACAGTTTAGTATGGTTGTGTTTTAACTTGCTAATGCTTAATTAATGTTATTAATGTTATTTTTTGCCAGAAGTTTCAATACTTTATTGTTGTGCAGCATTTTCTATTTTAGACTAAGTGTGGGAGGCAGGAATACCTCGGAGCAAAAGTCTGACACGTCTATTTATTTATGTATTTTAAATGACTGTAATGACCAGTTTATCAACTGCCAGTTTAAAATAGAAAACTTTTCCTTAAATCTTTGAAACAAAGTAATATTTGAATTTCCCTTTAAGAATTCACAGTAAGCCAAGTCAGTTCCCCTAGTTTATTTTGCATTTGCTCTGTTGCCATCCCTTGTATGTCTGCTTGGATCATATAAATCTATAAATCTAAAAATTAGTATCTGGGATAAAGTAGGCAGTAGAACTTGATAAAGAGCTAGTTACAAGCACTTCTAAAGTGTAGGGGTATCTAATTTGATTTTAAAGAGTAGGACATGAGTGCTTTCTTTGATTGTGTGGAATTAAGACTATACTATTTTACAAAGGAGGTATGAATGCACAGGTAAAAAGACCATAAGATTTCATTGGTATGAGAAACTTCCAATGTGGAGCTACTTCCCTTTGATTATGACAGTCACCTCTTAAGTAATGCGGTCAAGTGAAGTGATTGTACCAGGTTTGCTCAGGGTATGTCAGAGGTGGGACTTGAACCTACTTAGATGACTTAGAGGCCAGCTCTTCACTATACCAAGCTGCCTCATGTGAAAATATATTCTTTAAAATTTAAGGAGGAATTAAAGGAAAAGAAATATAAAGTTATTTTATGATTTCATTTTTACTATGTCCTTTTTTAAAGTCTAAAAATTTAATAAATTGCTACTCACTGTACTATTGCTCCGTTTAGTTTATAATTTGCAGTGAAATTTTAGGTGCTTCCATGTACTCTTATAACAGAAGCTTGGATTCATTATTGGAGGAGGGCAATTAAAGTGTATATTTTTTTCTTCAAACCTGCCACCTTCAGATCTAAGTATAAAAGCCTTGCTTTGAAGTGTACTGTTAATAGCTTCAACTAGTGCAAAGTTTTGTACCTGATACGATGTCAGAACTAGATTATGTATATATAGGTGGGGCTTGCCTAAGAGCATAGAAAAAAACCAAAGTTTTAAAATGTGCTTTTTATGCAGTTCAGAAAAAAAAAAATGTACAGCTTTAATATTTGGAAAACATGCTAGTGTAGACTTTAATTTTCAGCAAGTTAGGGTTCTACTTGCCATTTTCTAGGTGAGCCAGTCATTTGCAATTGGGCTAAAGTCTTGGCTTGAATCTTAGGGTGCATATACCTGATAATTTAAAATAGTTCTGAGCCAAATAAGAACTTGCTGAGTAGTCAGTAAATATATTTTTTAAAAAGTGTACAGTAGTTTTCTATCAGGGAAAGCAAAATTTAATAATATGGCAATCCATGTTTATTTTTAAGCATAAACAATAAAGTCGAGTAGATTTTGGTTTTAAATAAACACTGATGAATTTGCTATTTAAGGCTCTTAGGTTAGATATAATTATAGTTTATAACAGGGAGGGCCATAATACTTTGTATTTCATGTAAATATGTCAACAGAGTAATCCTGTAGAAGAAATACTTTATCTAGGCTCTGCCGAGGTACTTTTTTAATGCTACAAGTACCTAGTTTTATGTCTTAGTTCCGATAATGTTCATTAAAGTTGGAGTTGTCAATCAGCTATCTCCAGTTTTTCGCTTTTGCTCCTTACCACCTCAGAGATAACAGCTACCAAGATTTAGCTTACATTTTTGGGCTGCTTGGCCTCAGGATCCCTATGAGGGAGGCAATGCAGGAATATTACAAGGGGGGAAAAAAGCTCAAAGATAACGATTTGCTTGGTATCAGTAAGTGGGCAAGCTATCTGTCCTCAAGTCATATTAAGACAGGCAACACGACTGTAGAGAATAAAGAATGAAACTAAAGGATTTTCTGTTGTAATTTGCTGACCACTCCTTAGCCCAGTCCTTTTATTTCTTGCTTGACAACTAGAATCCCTGTTAGCACATTAATTCACAATTCCAAAGTGAAGAACCTGTGGGATTTTTTTAATTAGATCTAAAGTAGTGCTTTATGCTTTTGCCACCTGAAATAAAATTCAGCTATCCTTAAAAAGTTGTGATAGAGAAAGCAGTGAAATTGGATTATCTGAGATCATCTAAGTTTGAATCATAGCTTTACTGATTCCTTTCTTTTATGACCTTAGGCGGGTCACTTTATCTCTGTGGGCTTCAGGTTCTTTCTCTGTAAGGAGTTTTGATTTAGAAGATCGAAAGATTACTTTCATCTTAAGTATTTATGATCTCCAGCAGCACAGTCAATTCAACTTAAAATTTATCACCTCTTCCCCCCCCCCCCCCCCCGTAAGCTTTTTGGATGCTTTTGATGAGTAGAAAAGCAAGAATGCCTTCGATTGAGGTATGAGGAATACAAAGGTGTCAAAGGAACTTTACAGGAGTCCTCCGCTAGATAAGTTAACAGAAACATAGATGAATTACAAGTAAGACATGAAGTCCAACCGTTTAAATTTACAGATAATGCAACAGGCTTTAAGTAGCTTGTCCAATGAAGGTCACATAGCTGGCAAGCAGCAGGATTTGAACCAGCATCAGGACTACACCTCCCAGTCTTTATTGATTGCACTATTCTGCGTAAACTAGTTGGATCAAAGGGAACTGGGGCTAATTGAGAGCTCACTTTTCTGAAAGTTATGACTCTGTGAGCTAATTCCTAGTCTAGTGCTTGTTAGACTATTTTTTGATTTTCATGTAATTCAACGTGGCTTAAGGGCAAAGAGGAGTAAATTTTGTTTCTTGAAAAAATTTGGAGAATTCAAAGCTGTTACTAAAGTGGTTTTAAATGGCATATTTTCACTGCACTTGGTCTCTCACAAAATATTAAGATGTGTTTTTTCTTTGGAAAACAACTAGGCCAAGTTGGCATTTGCTTATGTCTGGTTTGTTTCAATGTATCCAGAGTTGTTGGGGTTGATGTTTTCTCAGAGAAAGTTCCAGTTCTGCTCTCTCCTTCCCTGCAATAATCCTGGGCTTCTACTTTGAACATAATTGAGATAGCTATTGAATAGGTTTCCAATGCCTTGTTTTGAGGGGGAAATAGCCCTTAAACATTTTGTTACTGTATTGTGTGTGATGCATACAAAACTTGTAGATAAACAAGTTTTTCAATTTTCCATTTATATGCAAACTTCACAGATTTCATAAAGGTAATCTTCAGTCAGTCACTGTTGGAGTTAAGTGCCTGTTATTCAAAAGCGAAGTATACCAAGTGTACTTTGTTTCAGCAAGACTAGTTTGTATTGACTAGTTTATCTCTTTCTGGAGGTGATAGGAAGTGGAGGCCCTTTTTAAAAGGCTCATTCTATATGAAAAAGTCTTTTTGAGTAGTTTTGGAAAGTCAAAGTCAGTTTGCAATGTGCTAACATTTAGTCTAATACTTAAGATATAGATAATATGATATCTCTCTAGCGATGCAAATTACAACCCCTCTATAACTTTGTAAATGGTCTCAGAGTTGCTGTTAGAAAAATTTGCCCTGTGGCCAGTCTGGTGATGAGGATCTTCCAGCATATCTAGGCCATTCTTTGGGCAAATATAATCAGATAGTTATCCTTATACACCAGACCTTTTGTGTATAGTCAAAACCTTTTGTGTATATTAAAACACTGGGGTTTTTTGTTTTGTTATTTTGGCCTACAATCCACTGAGGTACAGAACACCTTAAAAAAGACCCTCAAATAAGAATTTTTAAATGCATAGGGTGATGAAATATGTAGGTTACCAGATGTAGTATTAGCACTTCTATGTATAATTGGAGGTTTGGGTTTTTTTTCCCCCCCAAAAGTTTGTGAAGATCAATGATATTTTCAGCATTTTAATACCTAAAAGGGATACGTATCCCTAGATATAAATCAAAGTTTATTAATATGATTTCATGTGTGCCCAGTATGAGTGTAATTCACTTAATGCTCTAAAGAAGAAAATATCCATGGAAAAAGTAAGGCACCAAGGTAATTCATTTTACAGAAGGTTGCTTTAAAGATAGCAGATTCAGTATTAGAGTAAAGGTTTCAGGGATTCAGAGAAAGAGCTCACTAAATTGGAATGTTAGTATAAGTGAGATGAATATAGTCTTGATTAAGTTACTGGTATCAAAGGAATCCCATAAATTCAGTTCAAAGTGCTCTATGTAAAGTATTGTTTTGTCATAAACTTGACAGTCATATCTTACTGGACAAGATATTACAAATACCTTGTTCATTCATTTCACTTATGTCTGACTCTTGGTGACCCCATTTGGAGTTTTCTTCACAGAGATACTGGAGTAGTTTGTTATTTCCTTCTCCAGTTCATTTTACAGATGAGGAAACTAAGGCAAACAGCTAAGTAACTTGCCCAGGGTCACACAGCTAGTAAGTGTATGAGGCCAGATATTAGTCTAGGCCAGGCTCTATGCACTGTGCCACGTAATTGCCCTACATATATCTTACTTGAGATAAAAAAAACCCAAAACCTAACATCTGGACACCAATAAGTGTGTGAAAAAGGCCTGGAGATTTAGGTGCACTTCAAGCTTAACCTAGCAACTGCTAATTATGCTTACATTTCCATAGAGGTAGAACGAGAAGAGCTAGGCCAGCCAGCTATACCTTCATTCAGCCATCCCTTCTCTCAGCCTTTTCACCCCAATCACATAGCATAGAGCTTGGAAAGTGCTTTCCTCAAGACAATGAACAATGCAGAGCTGAGACTTAACCCTTGTTGTTTATGATTTCATCAGTGCTCTTTTTTGCTGCCTCAAAGCAAACCAAAAAAGGCAATGAACTCTTAGGCTGCATTCCCAGGAGCGGTGTCCAGGGTAAGGGGCGTGATAGCACTCTGCGGCTGAGGACTGTGTTCAGTTCCAGGCACTGCCTTTTGGAAAGGATTATGATGAGGTGGAGAAGTTCAGATATTTCTCTGAAAAATGCAGTGAAATCATTACCTTTAAATATTTGAAGAGTTATCCAATTGAATTAAGGGGGCAGCCTGACTGTGGATAGAACTTGCTGGATTACTACTGGAGGACATACAAATTGACAACGTGAGAGTGGCCCCCACCTCAGACTCTGGGTGACACTGCAAACCATTTAACCTTTTGATTGCCTCATTTTTCCTTGTCCCCAAAAGGATCCTCAAAATACCTACCTCAGGGTTGTATCAAATGAGGTGTGATGTGTTTTGCAAACCTTAAAGCACTATATGAATGTCAAATACTTCTTTCCTTTTTAAAGGCATTAAACTTGCTTAGTCCCAGAAGACAGAATAGGGAGCAGTGAACACAAGTGTACAGTAAAAAGCACTGGTTGTAGGAATTTGAGAATTTGGCTTTGCATCCTGTCCTGACTCATTACCTGTGAGAACTTGGACTAGTTACTTAATACCTCTGAGTCTCAGCATCCTCATTTATAAAATGAGGGGATTGTACTTGGCAGAGATCTCTAAGGTCTTCCATTTTTAAATCTCTAATCCTCTGGTTCTAAATTACAAAGAGGAAGATTTCAGCTCCATTTAAGATAATTTAATCACAACTGGAGCCCGTAAGTAAAATGGGAAAACTCAGTGGGGTACGTTGGGAATATTATGGATGTGATCTCTGCTCAGCTAAATATTAGACTATCTGATCTCTAAATGTCTTCATATTTGGAGGTTCTCGGGGAATACGTACTGTGTGCCAGACAGTGCGAAGTGCTTTATAACTATCACTTGATCCTCACAAAAATCTTGACAGGTGGGCATTGTTATTATCCCAATTTTACTGTTGAGGAAACTGAGGCAGACAGGTTTAAGTGACTTGCCCAGAGTCATACCCCTAATAAGTGCCTGAGGGCAGATTTCAACATTGGTCATGACTCCAGGCCTGGCACTGTAATTACTATGTCTAACTGACTCAAACTTGCAAGACAAAAGCCCCTTCCCCCAACGCTACCTCCCAACAACCATCCCACTCACTTCCTGTCCTCCATTTTGCCAGTTAACCCTTTTTTAAAAGTCTTATAGCATTTGAATAAAAAACCCTATATTAGCTCTCATCTTTGCCATTTGAGGTGTGAGGTGAAACTTGGTATTTTAATATTTCTCAGTGATTTGGAGCCTTTTGAAATGGTGGTTGATAGCTTGCATTTCCTCTTTGAAAATTTGATCATTTATCTATTGTGGCTGAAGCCTGCATTTAAAATTCTATTTAAACATACTTGGAGTTTTGGTTTTTTAACAAGAGAATTTAAAATTTTCCTATACTTATCCTTTGGAGAAAAGTGACAACCAAGCTGAGAAGATCAATCATGATTTATGTGTTCAATAAGGTCACTGAAATCACAGAATGTCAGCTAGAAGGGAATTTAATGACCCAGCCCATCCCTTCTGTGAAATACGGAGGAATCAAAGACCCTTGTGGGGAAAATGACTTATACATGAAGAATAACCAAGAGGAAATACTAGGATGGATTCCTTCTTCAACACCTAGACCAAGGCTCTTTGTTCTCCGTCTTTGCCTTTGCATTGTTAAGACTGCAGAAGATGAATTTGTATTCCTGTTCAAATGCCACAAATTTCTTGAGTGTTTTTTATTACTGTGATATAAATCTAGGAATGATTCAAATATAATAGAAAATATAATTTCCCTATCTGGTGGCAAAAGGAAAAAAAATTATCTCCCATTACTGTTGTCTTAAGATACCTAATGGTTACAATTAATGTTCTTAAGCCTGCCAAGTCCTGGAGCCCTTCTTGGGAGAGGAAAAAATGTGTCCCAGACATCTCTAAAGAATATATACAAGGAGACACTTTACGTACGTAGTATGTAATTTGTAAAAGTTCCTGCCTGCAATGGAAATACACCAATAAGAATCAAAAGCAATTCCAGTTCCGAGGACTCTTGTCTTAATAACAATGCTATTTAATGAAACTCAATAGCACAGCGCTAGGCCTAGAGTCAGAGACCTGAGTTCAAATGTGGCCTTAGGCATACACTAGCTATGTGACTCTTGGCAAGTCATTTAACCACTTTACTTTGATTTCTTCATCTGTAAGATGGAGATAATACCTATTTCCCAAGATTTTTAGGGGATTAAATGAGATATTTGTAAAGTGTTTAACACAGTACCTGGTACATGGTATTATATGTTAGCTATTATTATTAAATGAGGTAATGTTTGTTAAGTGTTTAATATAGTCCTTGGCACCTACTTTAGTCCTAGATGCAGAACCATAGAGTAGCAGAGCTGGGAGGAACAGACAGCATCTAATCTAAATCTCTTAGGAGGAAATTGGGGCCCAAAAAAGGGAAGGCAATCTTAGAGGTGTTTACTTTCAAGTTAAAATGCAATATCTAATATCAGTAAATGCAGACTTTAGCAGGAAGCTTTCTTCTTGGCCATAAATGGATGTTAAATTCTCTTTATCATTTTGTGTCTGCATTTCTTACTCAAGTTTGGAGTATGCAATTGTAATTCTTAGGGAAAAAAAAAAACATTCTTACTGTTGTCAAAATAAAATCTCTTTCATAGTCATTTTAATGTTAAGGGTATTGCATTTCCAAGATTGAAGTGGTATGATGAAAAAAGTATGGCTTTAGGTGTCAGGAGATCTGGATTCTAGTTTTGCTTGTTATTTCACTGTGCAACTTTGGGCAAGTCACTTCCCTTCTCATCCTCAGTTTCTCTTTCTTTACAATGGAAAAGTTAGAGCAAATGATCTCCAAGGTTTCATTTGTATATGCTCCCTCTCTGCTGCAGAGCCTCCACTCCCTTGTGATATAGATCCTATTTCTCCACAACTTTGTAGAAAATTCTCTGTGAGTTGCTGAAACAAAAATTCGTCCTTGGAATGTGGCTATTCAATCAAACATTTAATTAAATGTCTTCTGTTCTATGCACTGTGCTAATCATTGAGGATAAAAAGAATGGCAAAAGACATCCCCTATCCTCATGGAGCTTACAGCCTGTAATAGTTACAGACAACAGGCAAACAAATATACACAAACTGTATACAGGAAAAATAGGAAACAATGGAGGAAGGTAGTAGAATTAAGAGGGGTTGGGAAAGGCTTCCTGAAGAAGGTGGGGTTGTTGTTGGAACTTGAAGGAAGCCTGGGAAACCTGGAAGTGAAGATGAGGAGAGAATATCCCAGATACAGGGGAAAGCCAGAGAAATTGCCTGGGACAGGATGGAGAGTATTGTTTGTGGAACAGGAATCCACTGATGAGACACTACATGGTTAGTTAGGCTGGTCTTCAGATGATAACCAATCCATTCATTGCTAGTCTATACTGTAAACATTTCTAGTTAGGTAGAATAAGACTGGGCTTATGCTGTACTGGCATAACATTTTTTTTGTATTGATGTTTTGTGTTAAATTTCTATCAAAGCATTTTTAAAAATGTCTTATATGCAGCATGGTTAGGCAGCTAGAAGGCTCAGTGGATAGAACAGTGGGTTCCTGGAAGATCTGTGTTCAAATCCAGCCTCAGATACTAGCTGTGTGACCTTGGGCGAATCACTTAACCTTTGCCTTAATCCCCTGGAGAAGGAAATGGCAAACTACCCCAGTATCTTTGCCAAGAAAACCCCATGGACAGTATGGTCCATAGGGTCACTGAAGAGTTGGACATGACTGAATGATAACATATACAGCATGATATTAAGGATTTAGGATAAAGGAATGCTTTATATTGTCTCTACCATATACTGCTTATGTGACTGAATAAGCCACTTCCCCAATCTGGGTCTCAGCCCTCCCATCTGCAAAATGAAGGGCCAGACTTAATGACCTCTAATTCCAACTCCATAGCACTGTGACCTATGGTGTAAGCCCTTTAAGGGCAGAGACCATACCTTCCTTACACAGTACCCTCCATGAGTTAGATGCTCAATAAATGTCTGATGGTCATGGCATTGGGGAGGGTGCGTGTCCTTTTGTTTCTTAATTTCTTCCAAATATAGATGCCTAGTTCAGAACATGATAGGATTTAAAGCTGGAAGGAACCATGTACACATATAAACAATATCTACACATACATATATGTATGTATACGTGTCAATCTGCCCATTCCACAGGAAACTGAGGTCCATAGAAGTCACAATAAGTTAATTGAAGAACTGGAATTTAAACCCGAGCTGTCTGATTCCAAATTGAGTGCCCTTTCCACTGTACTATGTTATGAAGTCTGATTCCAAATTGAATGCCCTTTCCACTATACTATATATGTCATGAAAAAAAAGTTATATATGTAGCACGTTTGATCTGTTCCTGCTTACTTTTTAAAAAATAATTTAGTACTTTTTAAGAAAAAATTGTCACCTTCATTTTCATGTTCTCCTGGCATAATAAGATCCCAGTATTATCCTCCAGCCCATAAGAAGGCTTTGGAAGACGACTTCTGGGAGACACACGAATCTCATAGCTGCAAAATCCTACATACAAGGCTGTTCTGCTTATGCATTCAAACAAAGCTGCTTTAGCCAGAATCTCTATAGTGTCAGAGTTTGTATTTGTATTTTATTTTCTCTTGTCTTGGCATCTTTGTAGCATAGAAAGGAGACCAACACCCATTCACCATCTTTCGCACTAATGCTTCTGTCCAGCACTCATAGGAATGTTGCCTTCGGTGGAAGTCGAGTCTCACTTCCTATAATGTAGTGGAAAAAGCCCTAGATGTAGAATCAGAAAACCTGAGTTCTAGTCCTGGTTCTGCCACAAACTTGCTTTGAGACCATGGGCAAGTTTTTAACTGACCCTCAATTTCCACTTCTGTATGAGGGATGACTTGATATCTTTTTGTCTTTCTGTGTGTTATATTTTATTTTTAAAATAATACTTATTTTTAACATTTAAAAATGTGAGTTCCAAATTCCCTCCTGCCGCTCCCACCCATTGAGAAGGCAAGCAACATATCAATTATATATGTGAAATGCAAAACATTTCTATATTAGCTATATTGCAAAAAATAAAGAAAATTATGCTTCAGTTTGCGCTCAGTTCATCAGATCTTACTCTTGAGGTGGATAGCATTTTCATTATGGTCCTTTGGAATTTTCTTGAAACATTATATTGATCAGAGTAGCTAAATCTTTTACAGTTGATCATCATTACAATACTGCTGTTACTATGTCCGTTGATCTAGTTCTGCTCACTTCACTCTACACTGATTCATATAGATCCAACTATGTTTTTCCAGAACCATCCCGCTTAGTCATTGCTTATAGCACAATAATACTACATCACAATCACATGCCACAACTTGTTCAGTCATTCCCCAATTGATGGGCATCCACTCGATTTCCAATTCTTTGCTTCCACCAAAAAAAAAAAATTACTATGAATATTTTTGTTCATATAGGTCTTTTTCCTTTGATCTCTTTGGGGTACAGACCTAGTAGCGGTATTGCTGGGTCAAAGGGTATACACAGTTTTATAGCCTCTCCCTATTTTCACCTCCACTGTAAGCTCTTCCTTTTACCCCCTTTTTCCCATTTTACCTCTCCCTTCACCCTTCTCCTAATGCATCCCTCTTTTTCACTCCATTTTTTTTTGAGATTATCCTAACATAAGCCCTCTGTCTATGTAGACTAACTGCCTTAATAATGATTAAAAAAAAAAAAGATTCTTAGGAGCTACATGTATTAGTTTTTACATATGGGAGTATGAACAGTTTAACTTTATTAAATCCCTTATGATTTCTCTTTCATCTTTACCTTTGTATGCTTCTCTTGAGTCTTGTATTTAAAAGTCAGATTTTTCTATTCAGCTCTGGTCTTTTCACTCAGAATGCTTGAAAGTCCTCTATTTCATTAAATATCCATTTTCTATTTATGCTTAGTTTTGCTGGATAGGTGACTCTTGGTTGTAATCCTAGCTCTTTTGCCTTTTGGAATATATTTCAATCACTCTGCTCCTTTAAGGTGAAAGCTGCTAAACCTTGTTGAATGGTTTCCTTATGGCTGCTTGCAATATCTTCTTGATCTGGGAGCTCTGGAATTTGGCTACAATATTCCTGGTTATTTTCATCTGGGGATCTCTTTCAGGAGGTGATCAGTGGATTCTTTCAGTATCTATTTGACCCTCTAGATCTAACATATCAGAGCAGTTTTTGTTGATAATTTCTTGAAATGTGATATCTACGCTCCTTAAAAAAAAAAAATGATGGCTTTTAGGTAACCCAATAATTCTTAAAGTATCTCTCCTTAATCTTTTTTCCAGGTTAGTTATTTTTCTGATGAGATATTTCACATTTTCTTCTATTTTTTCATTCTTTTGACTTTTTTTTTCATTGTTTCTTGATGACTAATGGAATCCTTAGCTTCCACTTGCCCAGTTCTAATTTTTAAGGAATTGTTTTCTTCAATGAGCTATTGTACCTCTTTTTTCCTTTTGGCCAATTCTGTTTTTTAAGTTCTTCAGTGAATTTTTTATGTCTTTTACCAATAGGCCAATTCTGTTTTTTAAGGTATTATTTTCTTCAATATTTTTGTGCCTCTTTTACCAACTAAATACTCTTTTCATAATTTTCTTGCATCATTTGCATTTCTTTTCCCAATTTTTCTTCTACCACTCAGCTCTTAAAAAACAAACAACTTCTTCCAGGAATTCTTGTTGGGCAGTTAGCATTTTTCTTTTAGGCTTTGATTATAGCTATTTTCACATTGTTGTCTTCTACTGTGTCTTGGTCTTCCCTGCCACTGTAGTAGCTTTTTGTGTTGCTGGGGTTTTTTTTTTAATTCAAAAAATTTTTTTTTTGTTTGCTCAGTTTCCCAGCCTATTTCTTGACTTTGACCTTTATGTTAAAGTTGGGTTTTGCTCACCTAGGGATGGGGAGGCACTGTCCCAAATGTTGGTTTTTTTTTTTTCATTCTGCTATTTTCAGAGCTAGTTTTGGGGGTCAGCAAGTTTTCAGTACTTCTGTTGTGGGATTCAGGGAGAGGTGTG
Source organism: Vombatus ursinus (assembly GCF_900497805.2). Taxonomy (NCBI): domain Eukaryota; kingdom Metazoa; phylum Chordata; class Mammalia; order Diprotodontia; family Vombatidae; genus Vombatus; species Vombatus ursinus. The sequence continues at coordinate 33,525,552 of NW_020954641.1, forward strand.
GTCATTGTTCTTCTGGTTGGTGCTTTGGTCTTTATACAGGAAGCGCCCCTGTTCCCTAGTGACTGACCACAAGTACTCTTCTCTGACCCAGAACTTCATATGGACAATAAAGTTGCCAGTCAATTCTAGCTGTACACAGTGCCAGCAAAGGATCTCTTATAATCTCTTTCTAACCAGTTGTCCAACCCTCTTACCTTCTCATGGCTGGCCGCCACCTCAATGTCACATACTTCTTCTAACCTCCAAAGCTGTAAAATGTCTCACCCTGACCTTTTCTTGGCTCTGCTGCTCCAAAACTCATCTTGAGGCACTATTTTAAAATTGTTCAGAGAGAAACATTGGGAGAGTTTGGCTGGGTTGATGACTCTAATACACTATTTTAGTTTTACCCTCCTGGACTTGATTCCTAAGGGCCCCCCTCTAGCTCAAATATTCTAGATCTCTTTGTTGTCATGGCACAGGCCAAGAAACAGTCATATGTGCCATTGTGTGAGCCCTTTACAAGTTGTATATTGAAAGCCAATCTGTTTATGTCTGTCCATCAGAACACCTGGAATTGGCTGCGTGTGTAAGTCAGAAAAGTAATGACTCCAACTCAGTTTTATTTTCACTAAGCGACTAATCTGACAAGATCGTGAGTCCTTAGAGCTGGAAGGGACCTTAGAACCTAGAATGTCAGAGCAGGAAGGGTCCTGAGAAGTCTTCAGTGCTGACTTCACCATTTCACAGAGGAGGAAAAGAGGTCAAAAGAAAGGAAATAAGTTGTGAACAAGCATTTATTAAGTACCTACTATGTACCAGGCACTGTGCTAAGCACTAGGGATACAGAGAAAGGCAAAAACAGTTTTTGCTCTCAGGGAGCTCGCAGTCTAATGAGAAAGAAAACGTATAAACTATGTACAGACAAACTCCATACAGGATAAATTGGAAATAATTTCAAAGGGAAGACACTATAAGAAGAACTAGGGAAGGCTTCTTGCACAAAGTGCCATTTTAGCTGAGACTTGAAGGAAGTCCAGGAAGCCAAGAGGTAGAGATGAGAAGGGAAAGAATTCTAAGCGTAGGAAATAGCCAATGAAAATGTATGCAGTTGAGAATGAGTTGCCTAAAGTCAAATAGAATCATATAGCCTGGGTCACTAGACTCCCCATCCATGAACCCTTCGCTCTAAACTGTGCTGCCCCATGCAGTGTTTGGCGTGCACTGTGCCCCAGCAGAAGGCCTTCTGTCATTGCCCACCCTGCCCAGGGATCAGGCAGAATATTCAGTATATGATTATCCAAACAGCCCCTTGTTGCTAGGAAATAGGTCAACACAATAAGAAATATCTGCCACGGGGCTTACGTTGTGACTTTGATATAAGAAGCCAACAGCTATTTGACCTTTGCAGGGCAAGTGTTGATCTCTGTGGGAGGCTGAGGGGGAGAAGGAGGAGGAGGGGGACAGCTCAGTTAGGCTTGAGAGATGTGCTCATCTTGTGCAAAATGAAAGTCTAAAGTTCAGGGATCCCTTAATGAAGAAAGCCTCAGGAAACATATGGCCTAAGGGAGGAGGTGCCTGGGGAAAATGTTTCCTTATTATTGGGAAGAGGGTAGCTGAGGAGGCCTAGAGGCAGAGACAGAAGTACAGAGGTGTTTAAGTAGCCTCATCACTTAAGTGCAAGGACCAAAGCCTGGGCTTCTGGGTGTAGCTGAAGGGAAGCTGCATTTCTGGTGCTTACAGGAACCTTTAGAAAGGATACTACCCTGGGGTCTTAGTCTTTGCTATACATTGTAACTTCCTGAAGACATCAACTCTTCCTCAGAACCAATCCAGGGGATTTCTGTCTTCTACTTTAATGACCTCTGATCTTTGTTGAAGCACCGAGTCTTCTGACCTTCTTGGTGCCTTGTTGTGAATGTTCCTGCTTTCCCACTTTCCTAAAGAGTGCCATAGTTAATATCTGTATGGATTAGAGATTCATGGGGTTTCATTTAGAATCCTTTTGTGTTTATAGAAATGCTTTTTAAAAAAATTGGCTGAATGTTCAAAATAACAAGATTATGGCTGTGTACTCATTTCCTACCATTTTTGGTAATGCAATGATTAGCAGCTGGTGCCTTTCAGCTATTTGAATGGGGAGAAGAGATAGAGTAGCTGGACCCTCCCCAACCTCAAGGCTGCCAGGACAGGAATAATCCCCAGTTGCTCATAGGATTGAAAGAGAAACTTTTCTCGAAAACATAGCGCAATACCATAAACCATGAGAAAGAAAGTGTGCTTCTTTTCACCGTATGGACTCCTCACCTTCCAAATTATTTCTATTGGCACAGCTTTCAATGTGGTTAAGCAGGGCTTCTTATAAAGGAAAGGACCATTTTTCCCAAAAATATCTGAGGCTGAATCCGAACTCAGGTCTGCCTGAGACCGAGACTAGTGTTCTATCCATCTAGCTACCTACTATTGAGTCCTTCAATGAATTTCTCTGCTTCTTTCATCTGCAACAGCTGTTAGCACCTAAGTTTCAATTCTTCTCCTTTTTTTAAGTTATTTTTTAATGAACAAAAATCCAATTTTTGTCCCCTGCCGCTTCCCCCTAACATTGGAAAAAGAAAAAAGAGAAAGAAAAACCAAGCCGTTGTAACAACTATGGATAGTTAAGCAAAATTAATGTCCACATTGGTCATGTCTGTCCACTGAGTCCATCACCTCTGTCAGGAGGTGGGTGGTCTATTTCATCTGCAGTTGTTTTCTTGGTGGTCTTTCTGCATATGCTGATCATGAGCCCAGCAATATGTGATGACCAAATGGCCCATTACATCATGTTTTTGGTTACCTTTGGACACATAGTAAAACTCTACTAACTCTTTATTTGCCTTTCCAAGGAGTGGCTGAGTCATCCTTCCATTTAGATACAACTTCTCTCTGTCTTTGGGTTACATTTATAGCAAGAATGTGGAGATGGATGAAATTTAGCTCTTTAAGTAGCATATCTACTTGTTGGTACAAAGAGTTCACATTTAGTGATAGAACAGAGCTAAGTTAATGTTTATATATGGTCTAAAAATGATGATTCTTATCCCCTTTTGCTACATCCCTCTGCCACTGTCAGGGCAAAAGTTTCTGAAGGGAGCCAGCAACTGGGCTGAGGGATGATTTGTGTTTTTCTTTGTTTAATAGGTTGCTATGGCTAAAGAATTCATCCCAAAGTGGCCAGCCTTCTGGTGATGAACCTCTCAGGACTTAGCTAGGTTTGTGCTCCCAAAACAGATCCAGTCTGTTGCCAGGACTGCACTCAAAGCCTGTGAAGCATAGGAGAACCTGCCAGAGCTTGTCCTGGGCTGGCATTGCTTTAGAACCCCGGGTAACCTCTACAACATGATCAAACCTTGAAATAGGACTTTGAGGATGTTTAGAAGTAACCATGCTATAGCAGGCTCTTTGTGTAGATGATAAGAACAGCATGGCCCATCTCCTGGGGATTGACTAAACAAGGCGTGGTATGTGAATGTAATGGAATTACTCTGTTGCAATAAGCAATGGATCCTGGTGAATACAGAAAAGCTTGCAAAGACTTAGATGAACTGATACGAAGTGAATTAAGTGTAACCAGGAAAATGATACACACCATGAGCGCAGCAATGAAAATGGAAAGTACGATAATGACAACAACACAATCAAAACTGAATGCTCTGAAATTATAATGACGAAGATTGGCTCCAGAGAAGAGAGGAGGTGCCCCCCTCACCTCCTCTGATGAAGTTGGGGACTGTATGTGTCGAACACTGCATATAATTTCAGCCTTTTTGTTGTGTTTATAAGTTAAGCTGAACTTTTTTTTTCTTCTTGATTTCTTATTCTTTGTTATAAGGAATGGCTCTCTCGAAGGAGGCTGAGAGAGCTATACATAGGGAAATATAGGTGATGTAGAAACAAAAGATGTCAACAAACATACATTTAAATTTTTTTTTTTTTTTACTGTACATACACCTTTAATTTCCAGAAGAAGCTGGGTTAGCCACAGGCCAAGTCTACTTCACTGACAATTAGATAAATGTAGAAGGTTAGGTTTCATCTCCCTTTGAGGTATTGCATCTGTGGGTTTCTATTTGTCTCCTTTGGTACAGTAATTATTAACACCTGAGTAGTACCTAGGCTTTGAAACTAAATGTGTTTTTAAATTCAAGAAATTCACTGTATAAGTCCAGAATGGGATGTGACATGGCTAGATTGTAATTTCAGTATAAAGCAACATGATGACATAATTGCTAAAAGTAATGAAATCTAGAAATGACATTTTTTCCTTAAAATAAACACCAACAAAAACAAATAATCAAGCAAATACTCAAAAATAATTGTATATGAAACTCCTAGCATGGTGAATACAAACAAGTTGCTTATCTGCACTGGTGGAGGGAATTTCTACCCTAGAAGTTCCCCAAGACAGTGAAATCATACATCTGGTTAAAACAAAACTAAATAAACTTTTGCTGCATGGTGCTCCAATACAAAGATAGAGTGGCAAGGACAGTAAGAAATATTTGGAAAATATGGTTCAGGGCTAACAAATGAGAGGCCGATGACTTATAGACTCCACAGAAGCCTCATGCCTACATGTCATGATAATTTTTTTTGAAAAAAGTATCAGGTAGTGCTGGACAGGTGAGCACTGTAACAAATGAAATTGATTGCTTCCTTACAAATAGGAAATGACTCATTACTGATGGCCGAGTCATTCTTGAATCATTTGTCTGTGTACTATGAACTTTTTAGAGCAAAGACCAATTAGCAGAAAGCTGGAAGAAAAAAAAAAGAAAGAAAGATATGGCATGAAATGAAAACAGCAACTTGACCTATTTAAACAAGTTATTGATGCTTAAAAAAATTGAGAAATGGATGGAAGAAAAAACATAGGCAGTGATTTTAGCAATTTCATATAGATGTTTAATGTAAATCAATTGCTATAACAAGGAAATCAAAAGAGTCTTAAAACTCACTCAATCAGCCAATTCTTGACTTTTTTGCCAAGAACAGAGATATGGAAATCAATGGGAAAACCAGTTTAGGATATAATCTTGTTCATATAGTTGATTACTTGGAAAAAAATGATGGATGATTATGAGCAGTATTGCCTCCTAAAACAATAGGAAGTTGTGGAAGGGAAAAATTTTTAAAGAAAGGTTAGCAAGAAACTTAAGCAAACAAAGTCATCCCATAGGTGTTTAAGGATGAAACTAGAAGGAAGCTAGGAAACAGATGGAAGACAGGAAAAGATCTGTAGTTTTTTAAACATTCTTTTCACGTTCAAAGATTATGGAGCCGCTGCATTTGGACTCTAATAGCACAATCTTAGTAATGTCTATAGAGGAAATGGAAATGGGATAGAAGAAAACAAAAATAGGAAAAATAGTTGTACTAGACTAGAACATGTACCATCAGAAGTGGTATGTATTGGAGGCAATACAATTTTTAGGGAATTGAGGCATTGGTTCTCAAGTTGTATTAAGGAACAGAAGTCACAAAAGGAAAAAATCATGGACTATATTAATATAAAAAAAAGGAGACTGAGAAAACATTAACTACCAAGTGATATGCCTACTCTTGGATAGATAGATGAATTGACTATAAATCTTAATCAAAGATACCCTCACACATGTATAAATTAGTCTTATAATGATTATATATACTTTCAGATCTGGAAGTAAGATTGAAAGTAATCTAAAAGTATATTATATATAACCTTAATGAGACTAATCTATACATGCATTGAAGGCATCTTTGATTAGAGTTTATAGTTAAATTTATCAACAAGCATTTATTACTTGCCTACTATATGCCAGGCATTGAAATTTTGTGCTTTGGATACAAATGAAAAAATGACAGTCCTAGCCTTTAAGAAATTTGGTTTGTCAGAAGAGACCACTGTGTGCTGAATATTTACACAGTAAATAAAAGGTAAATTGTTGAGAGACCTCATCAACAATTGGGATGGAGGAGTTGGAAAGGTCTCTTATAGAAGGTAAGATGATAGGAAGACTCACTAGTGATATTCTACAATATACTACGCGTTTACTATCATACAGTTGAAGGTATGATGAATATAAGGGACAATTCTGATCATTGTTTGACTATAAAAAAAAAAGCATTTGATTCAGTAGAGCAAAACACCTCAAAGGCTCTCCACCAGCAGGGTATCCCCAAAGTATATGTCAAAACTATTTGACATTAGTTGCTTGAAAGTTGTAACACCAAAGACCAACTTGTTTTCCCCTCTAATCAGTAATATCAATCAAGGAATAAAGAAAAGAGGTGGGCTGTCCAAAGATGGTCACTACTGTTAGGGGAAGATCCAATGCCAAGTTCAGCTTAAAGAGGGCTTCCCTATAGGTGAGGTGCTTCAGACCTTCCTATTGTGGATGACATTCTGCTGATTGCATCAATCCCTGGAACATTATAGAACCTCCTAAATGAGTCCATAATTACTCTTAAGAGTTTGGCCTAATTCTCATATGGGAAAAACTAAGTAGATGAAGAACACCTATAGTCTAGTTTAGGGATTCTTTACCTGGGGTCCATGGATACCCAAGGGATCATGGATAGATTTCAGGGGGGCCTGGGAACTTGGATTGGAAAAAATGACATTTTAATTTTCACTAGCTCATTTCTGACCTGGCTGCACAACCTTGGGACTTCTCTAATTAAATTCTCCACCATGCCCCAAATCGTCCTTGAGGGCAGAGGCTGTTTCTTTTTTATATTTGTATCCTTGGTGCTGAGCATGGTGGCTGGTACATAGTAGGTACTTAATACATGGTTATTGACTAACTTCTAACTGAAATTTGGTATTTTCTTCAGTTAGGAACAAAGACCAAAAACAAACAACATTATTCTGATAAATGGTTCACAGACTTTGCCATATTGGCAGGGGTTCATGGCACACCAAAAATGTGAAGAAACCCTGCTCTAAATTGTTGTGCAGTTGAATGGACAACCTACAGAGCTCATCCACCAATAAATGTCTTGGATAAGAAACACAGAAAATGTACAATAGATTGGGTCTAGAATTGAACAGGAAGGTTGTGAGATGGATTACCTTTGGGAAATAGCAAGTGACCCCAAGCTATCCCCTGGAACAAATGTCTATTTTTCTAATACAAACATTCTTCTAGTAGTATTGTATAGCTTTCAGTCATGGAATACTATAGTTTCTGAAGAACTGAAATTGAGACTCACCCTGGGCAACTAGGTGGCAAAGTAAATGGAGCATTGCACTTGGAGTCAGGAAGATGAGTTCAAATCCATCCTCAGATGCTGACTGACTGTGTGTCACTTAACCTGTCTGCCTCAGTTTCCTCAAAGGGAAAATGAGGCTAATAATATCACCTATCTCCCAGGGCCATTGTGAGTATCAGTTGCGATAATATTTGTAGGGCACTTAGCATAATGCTTGGCATATAGCAGGCACTTAAGTGCTTGCTCCCTTCCTTTTCTCCCAAAGAGCAATTGGATGGTTCATAGTGGGACAGGGGGACTGCTATATCTTACAAAGAATTAACAAAGAAGCAAATTAAAGGATGCTATTAAAGAAAAATATATAATTCCTTTTTTTAAAATTTTTAGGCAGTTGGGGTTAAGTGACTTGCCCAGGGTCACATAGCTAGTAAGTGTCGAGTGTTTGGTCTGAGGCCAGATTTGAACTCAGGTCCTCCTGACTTCAGGGCTGGTGCTCTATCCACTGTGCCACCTAGCTGCCCTGCAAAATGTATAATTCTCAAAGAAGGTTGGACTGGTCATGAGGACAGATAGAAGGAAAGCCAGTTGTCAACCTATGTGCTCCATTGGTATTGTCTCAATATCAACAGAAAGCAAGGAAGTGCCCCAGTGTGTGGATGGACCTCTTATGGTGAACACATGGGAGGATATGGAGGCAGCTCAGCAGATAGAGCATTGGGCCTGGAGTCAGGAAGACCTGAGTTTAAATCTGGCCTCAGATGCTCACTAGCTGTGTGACCCTGGGCAAGTCACTTAACCTCTGTTCTCCTAATCCGCTAGAGAAGGCAATGGCAAACACTCCAGTATCTTTGCCAAAAAACCCCATACAGGGTCACAAAGAGTCAGATATGCCTGAACAAACTAGCATGGGCAAGCATGGATGGACTGTGACCTGTATCGTCAGAAAGATTCCCCACATTCATGAGATCACAAGTCCACTTGAGTATCTTATCTGAGAATACTTTGGGAAGGTCAGACTTGCCAGTCTCTGAGTCTATGAACTTGACTTATTTCTTTTTTCCAAGTATTCCTTCTCTCTAGTAAGCTGGTTTTTAGAGTGTCTTCCTTTGCTCAGATGCTTGGATATCTATTCTGTCAAGGGCATATGGAAGCAAGCCAGAACAACCCCCTCAGACCTATTTAACAGCCGGCACTGGAGTCTGTGCCTTAAGTGGTCTCAGAGTCCTAAGAACCCTGAATTCTGGGTGCCCTATAATCTTCTATGTACCATGGTACACAAATACCACAGTATTTTCTGAACTCTTATTATACTCCCAATACTCTGAGATCCTTGATTTGCACCTGCTTTTTTGGGGAGGGACTGATGTTGGGGAGATTGTTAGTTGGTCCAAGACTTTACTTCTATCTCTATTGAGAATAGAAACTGTGTAGCAGTTCTCTTTGTTGGCTTAGGTTGGCGGCTAGTCTTGAAAAGTTGTCCTGGGCACTGAGAGATTATGTGATTTGTCCATCTATGGTTAACCATGTGTCAGAACTTCAAAAGTCATCTAACCCATAAGTGTTGAACATGGCCAGCCACCAGAACCAGATTAAAATGTAATTAGGAAATATTTAACAAAATGAATAAAAATTCAATAAAATATAGATAACATCACATTTAAAAACTAAGTCAATATGCTGTTTGCTGGGATCATTATGTATGGATTAGTGGCCCCTGATTCTCTTTGTTTGACACCACTGATCCCATCTAGTTTATATCTGGGTAGAATCCCTTCAACAACACTTTTTTTTTTAAATTAACTTTATTAATTTATTTTTGTTTGTCAACAATCACTTCCATAAGCTTTTGAGTTTTAAATTTTTCTCCCTCTCCCTTCCCACCTCCCTCTCTAAGACAATGCACAATCTGATATAGGCTATACATATACATTCCTGTTAAACATATTTTCACATTAGTGATGTTGTAAGGATTAGAACCAAAAGGAGGAACCACCGGCAAAAACACCCTTGACAAAGGATCATCCAACATCTCGAAAACCTCCGGGTATAGAGAATTCAGTATCTACTATGTCTACTGGTTCCACTCTAGCCATTTTTAATTACTATGAGGTTCTTCCTAAGATGAAACTAGAATCTACTTCTGCAATTTCCATGCTTTATTGCCCCAAGGGACAAACCTGGGCAGGGCACGGCAGAGAAGTCCAGAGTGCAGCCTGAGAAATGAGGCCAAGGATGGCCTGGGTACACTCCTTAAATTATTGATAAGTGAATAATTACGTTTAAGGACAAAAAGTTTCATCATTTGGTTTGTGTAAATAGAAACAGGTTGAGACTTGAAAGAGAAAGTGTTGAATGGGGTGGGGGAAGCATTTTCCCCCTCTGACATATTTCTCCTTAGGATCCCTATCTTCTCTTGAATCCTTAACCCCCTTAATCATATCAATCAATGATTACACCCAGCCAAGCTTTACTTGGATCACTCCCACCACTCGTTGCCTTCACTCCTACACATGTGCTGCTGAATAAAGGTGGAAATAATCATGCAACTATTCTGAGCGTTATATAAAATTTATGTTTTATAACCTCAACTGGGCCCTCACCGATGCTCGGCAATCTTTCTACGTCTCCCTTTTCAACTCACTAGACCACTCTCCATGGTGACTATTCCAAACTTTTTCATCCCTCCTCAAATCTCCCTTGGTGCTACCTCCCCCGATCTTTTAGTTGAGAATTTTGCTTTTATTTTACAGAAAAAATGAGGCCATTCTCTGTGAGTTCCCTCTTCTTCCCTCTTCCTCATCAATAATTTAGATGCCTTCTGCCACTCTCTTCTCCTTCACCCCCTGTTTCACATGATAAAGTGGCTTTGTTCTTTACCAAGGTTAACCCTTCTACTTGTTCAAGTGATCCCATTCCATCTTGTGTCCTCCAATAGATTTCCCTCCTCTGTCATTCTCACTCTTTCATTGATTTTAATCTCCTTTTTAATTGATCAGTTTATCACTTTATTCATAATTTTCATATCACATTTGTTTTTTTAAATTTATTTATTTTTAGTTTCCAACATTCACTTCCATAAGATTTTGAGTTTTAAATTTTCTCCTCCTCTCATTTCTTCCCCTCCCTCCCCAGACAGCATACAATCCAATATAAGCTCTACATATACATTCATCTTAAGCATATTTTCCCATTAGTCATGATATAAAGAACAATTAGAACTAATGGGAGGAATCACCAGAATGAAGATATAAAACAAAAGAACAAAGGAAAAGGAAAGCAAGTAGTATGCTTCCATCTGCATTCAGATTCCATATTTCTTTTTCTGGGTGTGGACAGCAATTTCCATCATGAATTTTTTGGAGCTGTCTTAGATTCTTGAGTGGCTGTGAAGAGCCAAGTTTATCAAAGTCAGTCATTGCACAACGTGACTGTTACTATGGACAGCATTCTCCTGGTTCTGCTCATTTCACTCAGCATCAGACCATGCAAGTCTTTCCAGGTTTTTCTGAAGTCTGCCTGCTAATGATTTCATATAGCACAATAGTATTCCATTACATTCATATACCACAACTTGTTCAGTCATTCCCCAATTGATGGGCATCCTCTCAATTTCCAGTTCTTTGCCACCACAACAAGAGCTGCTATAAATATTTTTGTACATGTGAGTCCTTTTCCCATTTTTATGATCTCTTTGGAATACAGCCCTAGAAGCAGTATTGCTGGGTCAAAGGGAATGCACAATTTTATAGCCCTTTGGACATAGTTCCAAATTGCTCTCCAAAAATGGTTGGATCATTTCACAACTCCACCAACAATGTATTAGTGATCCAATTTTCCCACATCTTCTCCAACATTTATCATTGCCCTGTTTTATCATGTTAGCCAATCTGATAGGTGTGATGTGGTACCTCAGAGTCATTTTCATTTGCATTTCTCTAATCAATAGTTATTTAGAACATTTTTTCATATGACTACAGATAGCTTTTGTTTCATCCTCTGAGAACTGCCTGTTCATATCCTTTGACCATTTATCAATTGGGGAATGACTTGTATTTTTATAAATTTGACTTAGTTCTCTATATATTTTAGAAATGAGGCCTTTATCAGAGACACTGGTTGTGAAAATTCTTTCCCGGTTTTCTGCTTCCCTCTTAATCTTGGATGCATTATAGCTTTATTTGTGCAAAAACTTTTCAATTTAATATAATCAAAATTATTCATTTTGCATTTCATAATGTTCTCTATCTCTTGTTTGATCATAAATGCTTCCCTTCTCCATAGATCTAAAAGGTAAACTATTCCTTGCTCTTCTAGTTTGCTTATAGTATCAGCCTTTATATCTAAATCGTGTATCCATTTTGACTTTACCTTAGTATAGAGTGTAAGATATTGGTCTATGCCCATTTTCTGTCATACATTTTTCCAGTTTTCCCAGCAGTTTTTGCTGAATAGTGATTTCTTATCCCAGAAGCTGAAATCTTTGGATTTATCAAATAGTAGATTAGTACAGTCATCGACTGTTGGGTCTTGTATACCTAACCTATTCCACTGATCTACTACTCTATTTCTTAGCCAGTACCAAGTAGTTTTGATGATTGCTATTTTATAATATAATTTAAGATCAGGTACAGCTAGACCACCTTCTCTTGCATTTCTTTTCATTAGTTCCATTGATATTCTGGACTTTTTGTTCTTCCAGATGAATTTCGTTATTGTTTTTTCTAGCTCTATAAAAAAGTTTTTTGGTAGTTTGATTGGTATGGCACTGAATAAGTAAATTAATTTAGGTAGAATTGTCATTTTTATTACATTAGCTTGGCTTACACATGAGCAACTGATATTCTTCCAATTATTTAGATCTGACTTTATTTGTGTAAAAAGTGTTTTGTAATTGTGTTCATATAGTTCCTGGTTTTGTTTTGGCAGGTAGACTCTCAAATATTTTATAGTGTCTACAGTAATTTTAAAGAGAATTTCTCTTTCTATCTTTTGCTGCTAGAACTTATTTTTAATCTCTCCCTATCTGCTAGCTCCTTTTCTACTGCCTACAAACATGCTCACATTTCCCCCATCAAGGAAAAACCCACTTGATCCTTCCATCCCTGCTAATAATTATCCTATATCTCTTCTGCTCTTTCTAGCTAAACTCCTTGAAAAGACCATCTACAATAAGTGCCTTCACTTTCTTTCCTCTCGCTCTCTTCTAAACCCCTTACAATCCAGCTTCTGACCTTATCATTCCACTGAAATTGCCCTCTCCAAAGTTGCCAGTGATCTCTTAGTTGCCGAGTCCAATGGCCTTTTCTCAATCCTCATTGTCCTTGACCTGTCTGCAGCCTTTGACACTGTTGATCTCTCTCTCCTCCTGGATGTGCTCTTTTCTCTAGGTTTTCAGGACACCATTCTCTCCTGGTTTTCCTCCTACCTATTGGACTGCTCCTTTTCTGTCTCCTTTGCTGGGTTCTCCTCCAGATCACACCCTTTAACCATAGGTGTCATTCTGGGGCTTCTTATCTTCTCCCTCTATGCTACTTCACTGGGTGATCTCAACAGCTACCATGGATTTAATTACCATTTCTGTACTGATGATTCTCAAATCTACCTTTCCTTCCCCATTCTTTCTACTGACCTCCAAACTCACATCCCCAGCTGCCTTTGAGACATTTTGAATAGGATGTCCAGTAGACTCAATATGTCCAAAACAGAACTCATTATCTTTCCCTCTAAAACCTCCCACTATCTCCTACCTTCCCTATTACTGTAGAGGGCATCACCATCTTCTCAGTCCCTCAGGTTTGCAGCCTAGGATTCCTCATTATCTCTTATCCACCATATCCAATCTGTTGCCAAGGCCTGCTGATTTCATCTTTGCAACATCTCGTGAATATGCTCTCTTCTCTTCTCTGACACAGCCACCACTCTAGAGCAGGCCCTCATCACCTCACACCTGGTTTACTGCAACAGGCTGCTGGTGTGTCTGCTGCCTCAAGTCTCCCAATCCATCCTCCATTCAGCCACAAAAGAGATTTTCCTAAAGTGCAGGTCCAATCATGTCACCCCTCAATTCAATAAACTCCAGTGGCTCCCTATTGCTTCCAGGGGCAAATACATAATGCTCTGTTTGGTATTCAAAGCCCTTCACATAACCAAAACCCCTTCTACCTTTCCAGTCTTGTTACACCTTATTTCCTACCACATACTCATTGATCCAGTGGCCCTGGCCTCCTGACTGTTCTTAGAACAAGACACTCCATCTCTCAGGTATGGGTATTTTCTCTGGCTGTCCCCAGTGCCTGGAAGGCTCTCCCTCCTCCTCCTGGCCTATTGACCCTCCCTGGCTTCTTTTAAGTTCCAAATAAAATCCTTTCTTTTATAGGAAGCCTTTCCTAATCCCTCTGAATTCTAATGCCATCCCCTTGGTTAGTTGTTTCCTATTTATCTCGTATAAACTTGCTTTGTATATGTTTGTTTGCATATTGTCTCCCTCTAGATTTTAAGCTCCTCGAGGGTAGGGACTGTCCTTTACCTTTTTTTGTATCTCCAGCATTTAGCACAGTGCCTAGCACGTAGTAGGTACTTAATAAATCTTGATTGATTGAGTATAACAACATGACGGTGGTCATTCTTTGCAAACCTAGACCTGCCAGTGTAAGGGCAGGTTGGAAAGAGTGAGCCAGCCAGAGAATCAGGAGGTATCCACACTCTCTATAGACAAGTATGAGGTGCCACAATATGAGCAGCACTAAGAACCACATGGGGGAAGAATGAGAAGTTTCCAGGTCTGCATTATGCTAAAATGGTCTAGCTTAGGTCTAACATCTCCAGGTTGTTCTCAGAGCTAGCGCCACATTAAGTCCATATTCCCTTCCCTTCCTATCCCTCCCTGCTGTCCTTACAATCATGCAATCGAAGCTCATACTGAATAAGATCACTGTCCTCCTTTACGAGAAAGCCAGGTTATTGATTGCAAGTGTCAGGACATCCCTTGGACAAGGAAACCACATCCTCCTGCCTTGGTCACTATTTGCCTAGTTAAAAGTTTTAGTTTATACCAAGGACCTTCTAAAGAGCCTGATTTGTTGTAGATTTTCAATCTTCTTCTTTAGCTAATAGCATTAGCCTCTTATTAAAAGGCACTGAATTGGCCAGTTGCCTTACTCACTTATTCATTGCTGACAATTGCAGGATGTGGTGATCTATGGTGACTTCAGAGGAGTATTGATAAAGCATGCTTCCTATTTCTCAGCAGAGAGGTCATAGAATGAAGGATGTTTCAGATATAGACCAGTCAACAAGCATTTATTAAGCACCTACTATGTACCGTATACTTTGCTAAGCACTGGTGATAAAAAGAAAGGCAAAAAATAAAACAAACAAGCAAATCCAACACCTGCCTTTGCTTTCAAGGAATTTACAGTCTAATGGGAGACTGCATGCAAACAACTGAATGTAAATGATGTAGACAGGATAAATTAGAGATAATCTCAGAGGGAAGCCATTAGCACTGAGAGGGACTAGGGTGAGTTTCTTATAGAAGATAGGACTTTAGCTGAGACTTGAAAGAAGTCAGGGAAGTCGGGGGTGGGGAGGAAGATGAGGGAAGAGAGAGTTCTAGGACAGAGTCTGGACATGGAGTATCTTGTAGGAGGAAGAACACAGGCCAGTGTCACTGGATTATAGAGTAGATGGAGGGGAGGAAGTGTAAGAAGACTAGAAAGATAGGAAGCAGTCAGGTTATGAAAGTCTTCAGAAACCAAACAGAGAATTTCATATTTGATCGTGGAGATAACATGGAGCCACTAGTTTATTGAAGAAGGGGTTGTCATAGTCAGACTTGTGCTTTAGGAAGATCAGTTTGATAGTCGAGTGAAGTATGATTTGGAGTGCGAAGAGACTTGAGACAGGAGGACCGACCAACAGGCTTTTTATTACCATGGTCAAGGCATGAGGTAATGAGGGCCTGCCCCAGGCTGCTAGCAGAGTCAGAGAAGGGAAGGGGGTGTGAAAGAGAGATTTTATGAAGGCGGAAATGACAAGACCTCGCCTTGGTTGGATATGGTGGGGGAAAGAGAGCGAGGAACTGAGAATGATACCCAGATTGGGAGCTAAGTAACTGTCTGCAATAGGGAAATTAGGAAGAGGGGAGGGCTTGGAGAGGAAGCTAATTAGTTCACTTTTGGATATGTTGAATTTAAGATGTGTACAAGACTTCAGTTTCTTTTCTTTTTTTAATTAATTTCTTTTGATTTATCAACCATCACTTCCATATGCTTTTGAGTTTAAAATTTTTCTCCCCCTCTCTCCCCACCTCCCTCCCCAAGACAGCGCACAATCTGATATAGGCTATACATATACATTCCTATTAAACATATTTTCACAATAGTGATGTTGTAAGGAAGAGTTAGAACCAATAGGAAGAACCACCAGAAAGAGGAAGCAAAACACAACAGAAGAAAAAAAATAGCAAAGAGTATGCTTTGATCTGCATTCAAACTCCATAGTTCTTTATTTTTTTTTATTGTTTCATGGAGTCAGTAATCTTTATTTGATCCACTTTGATTTTTTTTTTTTTAGGCAATTGGGGTTAAGTGACTTGCCCAGGGTCACACAGCTAGTAAGTGTCAAGTGTTTGGTCTGAGGCCGGATTTGAGCTCAGGTACTCCTGACTTCAGGGCCAGTGCTCTATCCACTGTGCCACCTAGCTGCCCCTTCCATAGTTCTTTCTTTGGATGTGGATAGCATTTTCCATCATGAGGCCTTTGAAGATGTCTTAGGTCCTTGTATTGCTGAGAAGAGCTAAGTCTATCAGTATTAGTTATTGCATAACGTGGCTGTTACTGTGTACAACATTCCCCTGGTTCTGCTCAAAGACTTCATTTTCTCAATATAGGCAGTTGGAGGTTTGAGACTAGAGGTCAGGAGAAAGGTTAGGGATGGACCAATAGATTTCAGATTCGTCTATGTAGAGATGATAATTGAAGCCGTGGGAGCTGATGAAATAACTGAGTATAGTATAGAGAGAGAAGAGACTCCAACCTAGGGCAGAACCTTGGACAACACTTAACAGTTAATGGGCATCTCTTGGATGAAGATCCAGCAAAGGAGACTGAGGCAGTGCAGTCATGGCCAATGTGATGATTTGTTTTCCTTGACTGTACTTACTTGCTACAAGGGAGAGTTCTTTTGGGTAATCATTAGGATGTACAGAGTTGTTTTCATGTTGTCTTCCTCGTTAGACTGTGAGCTACCTGAGGGCAGGGATTGTCTTTTGCCTTTCTTTGTATCCCTAGTGCTTAGCATAATGCCTGGCACATGGTAGACGCTTAATAAATGCTTATAGATTGATTTATTAATTGATGCACAGCAAGATTTACACAAAGAAAATAGCATCAATAAAATATTTTAAAAGAAGAAAACAAAAAAGAAAGTAAACCCCCACAAGTTACTGTCTCTCAATTTCCCTGAGTATTTAGCTCAGAGCCACTTCTCTGCTCTTGGTTCTGATTCTGGTGAGTTCTCCTCCAAAACCCAACTGTGGGACTCTAAACAATTCATTTCTTCTTTGTTGAGCCTCAGCATTCATTTGCCAAGGGAGGGAGACAAAAAGCAATTCACAAATGGAAAGAACATTGGATTTGAAATCAGAAGGCCTGTGTTTGTTTGAAGCTAAGTCCTGCTGATTTTTACTATATGTTTTGGGGTAAGCTCCTTCCCCCTCTGGGCCTCAGTTTCCTTATCTGTAACAGTCTAACTAGATGACCTATTAGGTCTCCTTCTGCTTAGAATCTTATGTTCATGAAACCTGATTTCTCAGGTCCCTTCAGCTCTGACAATTGATATGTATATATGATACTCTGGGAGATCTGACCAACAGCACTTGGAGCTTGGCATGTGATGGAAGAGCTCTTTGCTGTACTATGAGGCCTCTGAAGGTGATGGATAAGATTAGGAAATGACCTAAACCCATTCTCTAGATGAGAGAAGCTCTGTTCATCTCCTGTGTGACCTTGGGCAAGACAATTTCTCCCTCTAGGCCTTACTCTCCTTACTGGGTTGGACTAGATGAACCTCAAATTTCTTTTCCATTCTATAAACAATGACTATGATCTTGGGCCCTAGACCTGGGTTAGGGAAAGCTAAGGAACGAGTGGGGCAGGGCAGGGCCTGCCTGAAGCTCTTCGGGTCCTCCCCTCTCCCCATTCACAGCCAAATGAGTCTGTAGCAGCTTAGGGAAGGGCTGGGGAGGTGCTTCACAGAGTAGGCAGTGACTCATAGACGAGATAGAAGAAAGCTACCCGTTTGGGCAGTTCCCCCCTGGAAGCTCTTGCCGTCCCTGACTTCCTTTTAAGGTAAAAAACCACAAGCCTAGTGATTCTCTCTCCTGGAGGACCAGCCCAGAGTTAGATTAAGAGGTGGGGCAAAGGGGTGTGAGGCAAGACTGCAGGCCTGGGGATGGAGAAAGCCAGTCACCTCAGGAAAACACAATGCAAAATTATACTCCCTCCTCCGTTTCTATCTCTTATTGTGGGATATGTATTTGTTTTCCACATACATGTTTGCTGAATTAAAAGGATTATAGGATTCTACCTTCTGACCCCAGAAGCCACCTAGTCAACTCCTCCTCATTTTTACAAATGAGGACACTGAGGCCCTGGAAGGTCAGGGGATTTTCCCAAGGCTCTGTGCTATCTGTGGGCTAAGCCCAAAGAAGCAAGACCTGGATCCTGCTTTTAGGTAGCTCTCAGCCAAGTAAGACACCCAGATTATTGCAATAGAAGACAATGTGATCAGGGCCATAAGAGAAGGAATAACAAACTGGTGGGGTTTTTTTTTTTTTGGGAGGGGGAGTTCTAAGGAGGGAGGATTCATTTCTGGTTGGGGGTATCAAGGAGGACTCCTTGGAAAAGATGGGAAATAAAGATAGACTGGGATTTCAAAAGCATTTATGGGGGTGGTAGAGTGGGAACAGCTTAATGACTGTGGGAAAATGTTGAGTGTGTTTAGGGAATGGGGAGTATTCTAGTGTGACTGGCGTTTAGAGGTCATATAGATTAGTAGAGGGAGACAAGACTAGAGAAAGAGGGTATGACCAAATTGTGGGGGATACTTAGTGACCCCTATTTGGGGTTTTCTGCTGGTTTGCCATATCTTATGGCAATAAAACAATCTTCTCCAGCTCATGTTACAGATGAGGAAACTGAGGCAAACAGTGTTAAGTGACTTGCCCAGGATCAAAGTGTCTGAAGCCAGATTTAAACTCAGATCTTTCTGAATTCAGGTCCAACGCTCTATCCACTAAATCACCAGCTGCCTCTGACAGAAGGCAGGAATAGAAGAGTGTTTTTGGTTAGGGAGGGAGGCACATAAAATGAAAAGTAGTCATGGGTTCTTTTTTCTAAGACAAGACAGTGACATGTCCATGAGATTGAGACTTGTGGGTGAATTTTTTTTTTTTGCTTTTTGGTGGGGCAGTAAGGTTTAAGTGACCTGCCCGGGGTCACTTAGCTATAAGAGTCAAGTGTCTGAGGTCAGATTTGAACTCAGGTCCTTCTGACTCCAAGGCCAAAGCTCTAACCACTGTACCACCTAGCTGCTCTTGGACTTGTGGGCAAATTGAGTTGCACTTGGACCTCCCTTATAGGGCCTGGGGCAGGTTAATGGCTTTGATCTCCTAACACTCTTCTCTGTCCTTGGAAGGGACCCCGAAATTCATAGAATGGGAGAGCTGAAAGGGACCTGAGTCCAACTCCCTCATTTTATGTATTCGGAAACTAAGCTCAGACATGGAGAAAACAATGGGGTACCGGGGGATGGAGGGGCTCCTGGAGCACTGTGATATAGTGGAATGAGTCCTTGACTGGGAGTCAGGAGAACGGAGTTTGAATCCTGGTTCTGCCATTTACATGTAACTTTGAGCAGTGCAATTCAACAAGTCTTATTAAGCACCTACAACATTTAAGACTCCATGCTTTGTACTTGGGGTACAAAGATAAAATACCTTACCCTCAAGTAGATTATATCTTACTGAAAGAAAACATGAACAAAGACAAATCAATACAAGATATTTTAGGGATTGGGGTGGGAAGAACATTACTGAAAGAGATCAGGAAAAGCTGGGTGTGGGAAGTGGCACTCACTTTACTGGAGCTTTGAAGGGAGCTAGGAATTCCAGTAGTTAGAGATAAGCAGGGATGGCATTCTGGACATTGGGGACAGGCTAAGCAAAGGCACTGAAGCAGGAGATGAAAGGGGGAGTAATCTAAAGTAAACATGGAAAGATAGGATGGAGTCAGAATGTGAAAGGTATTCAATACCAGGGGAACTTGTAGTTTAATCATATATGTAATAGGGAGCCATTGTAGAGGTGTCCTGCTTCAGATCCATTTGGTAGCTATGTGGAAGATGTATTAGAGAGAAAAGGGGCTGGTGGCAGGGAGACCACAGAGGGGCATATTGCCATAGTCCTGGACAAGAGTGTGAGGGGAGAGGAGATAAATGCAAGAGGTATCACAGAGGCAGAGGCAGAGGCAGACCGGTGTTTGCTTCTGAAAGACTCTTGCTAATAATGGCCTAGAATCTGGCCTACAAGTTTCCAAAGAACTTTGGAACCAGTCAGTTAAAAATCTCTTGGTATGATCTAGAGAATGGATGATGCTTGGGTTGTAAGTATGAGTGCCTGGGATTGTGGTACCCCTTGGCAA
Organism: Vombatus ursinus; assembly: GCF_900497805.2. Lineage (NCBI taxonomy): Eukaryota > Metazoa > Chordata > Mammalia > Diprotodontia > Vombatidae > Vombatus > Vombatus ursinus. The sequence goes on from NW_020954641.1 coordinate 33,545,465, forward strand.
AAAGAAGAAAGTTAAAAAGGATAGGTTTAGGGCAAAAGATTATGACTTCCATTTTGGATATGTTGGGTATAAGATGCCTATGGGGACATCCTAGTGAAGATGTCATTCATTCAATCAATAAACAAGCATTTAATGGGGCAGTTAGGTGGTGCAGTGGATAGAGCACTGGCTGTGAAGTCAGGAGGACCTGAGTTCAAATCCGGCTGCAGACCGAACACTTGACACTTATTAGCTGTGTGACCCTGGGTAAGTCACTTAACCTCAATTGCCTAAACAAAACAAGCATTTATTAAGCACCTACTATATACCAGATACTGTGTTAGTTAATGGCAAAACAAAGATTAAAATGAAATAGTCTCTGCTGTCTGGGAGCTTATGTTCCATTGTGGAGACATTATGTATGCATATGAGCACATAGAAAATAAATGTAGTTTGGGGTAATTGCAGTATTGTGAGAGGACACTCAGAAGAGTCATCTGCTTAGAGATGATGATTGAACTCATGGGACTTGATGAAATTATCAAGAGAGTTTAAGGAGAGAAGAGAAGAGGGCCCATGAGACAACCCTGGGGTTACACCCACATATGGAGGATAGGAATTGGATAATGAGCCATTATATGGGATTTAGTATCGACATCTAGTTAGAACTGGATGGCCCCTAGTCTCTGACATTATGTGATTCTGATTTGCTATGACTGCCTGACTCATTTGCACTTCTTAGTGTTGTAAATTTTAGTAGTCTTCTATAAGGAAACAATCTCATTAGGAAAAGTCACTTCTCCATGGAGGGGATTTTTGTGACTGTATATATGCTCTACAATAAGCACAGAGATTTCAGTTCCTCTTTCTAGGAAGTGCGATAAAGGAGAGCCCACAGGATCAGAGAGTTAGAACTGCAGGGGACCTTCGAGGGTCATGTTCAACCCCATCACTCTACAGAGGAGGAAGCTGAGACCCAGAAAGGGAAAGTGACTTAACACAGGTAGTTGGGGAGAGCCTGAATCTCTATCAGGGCCTCCACCAAAGTCCTCACCACAGGATGGAGGTGATCCAGGTTCTTAAAGGCTGTGCCAATGGAGTTCCTGCTCAGAAAAGGCAATGGACCATGTCTGCTGTTCTTGAGCCAGCCTAGCTAAGTCCAGAAACACTCATCATCTGACCAAGTCACTAAGTGATGTATTTTTCTGGCAACCCAAACAAGCCCCCAAAATGCAAAATAACCCTCAGCCCCGTACAGCTCTGGCATTTATTTGGAAGGGGAGAAATTGGTCCAGTCTGTAATGAGGTTATGAGGATCCCAGGACTTTCTGGTTGCTGCTGTCCCCCAGCTGGCTTCCTGACATTCCTGCTGGGATTTATCCCCATGAAGCAAGCAGGAAAATCACCTGCCATCCATGGCCTCCTTTCCCCTAGGCCATTAGTATTTCAAACCCATTTTCCAAATCACTGACCTGGTCCATCCATGGTGGGATTGCAGGGGCTTAGGTGAGGAGGAGTGAGGAAAAAGGCCAAGGAAACAGCAGCAGTGCTGTTCTGACAGAAGCATTTCATGCTGTTTAAATTTCTGCTGCCACCTTGAAAGGTTCAAGAGACAGAGAGAGTGGTATAGAATAAGGAGCACTGGTTCTAGAATCAGAGGACATGAGTTCAAATCCCACTTTTGACACTTGCTACCTGTGTGTGATCTTGGGTAATTCACTCACTGACTTTAAACCTCAGTTTCCTTAATTATAAAATAAAGTTGTGGTGAACTAGATGAGCTCTAGGACCCTTCTAGTTCCACATATATGATCCTAAGCATTAGATGGAATACCTATACTTTGTAATCCCTTATCCCTGCCCCAGCCTTTTCAAAGACTAAACCTCCTTACAGGGTTCCAGTGCCAGAGCACTAGCCCAGAGTTTCAGGTTTGTCAAGAGCAGCGTAGCTACAGGCACTGGGGTGGGTCTGAGTCACTGGGGTGGGTCTGTGTCTTGTAGGCTTTCTAGTTGAGAAACAATAGAACCCTGTCCCCCAGAGTCAGCATTTTTCCTAGTCTTTTCCTTCTAAAAAGTGCATTTTTGCTTTTTTATCATGAGTCCTTCTCAGTTTTAGGTTTGCTCTATAGTTTAAGGCAGAATCACCCAAGTTCCCAGGGACTTCTGGCCCAGCCCAAGAAATTACTGGCCTGTACTGCACTGGGCTGGGCTGTTTGCTCTCTCTGCTGGGGAAGGACGTTCCCTGCCATCTTTGCTTGATAAGACCCTACTCAGTCCTAAGCTGCAGTTCAAAGGCCACCTCTTTCATGAAGTTTTTTCCTTCTATTTTCATGCCTAAAATAGGATGTGACTCCTTCTGGAAGGAAATACCAGGCAAAGCCTAACCTTGCTTAGAAGGGAGCCACATGCTGTTCCACCCCTTTCTAACTCTGTCCCCTCTTCTTGAGCAAAGAAGCCCCAGTTGTAGGTGTGGGGGTTTTTTCAGGGTGGGGAGTAGAGCTGTAGATATGGGTATAGATTTGAGGAAGGTATGGGGGTGTGTGTAAGAATATTGGGAGTCAATATAGGTGGAAGGGGTATACAGGCATGGAATAAGCACACATGTGATGTGGGGTGTGGTATAGGGGTTTGTGTCGGGCAATTTAGGTATGGGGAGTGTGGGGGTGTAGATAACAGGTCTGGATGTCAGTATGAGTAGAGAAGGGTGGGAGGCAGTATAGGTGTGGGAGGGGTAAATGAGTTTAGGTGTAGGGGCTGTGTAGATGTGGGGATATGTGTGAGCGTAGGTGTGGGTGCAGACATGAGCTCTATTACAGAAAGTCCTGCTCAGCCTGGAGCTAAGAGACTAATTGAACTTCAAAATCTGCTGAGTGAGGAAATAGCTTAGGTTCAAAGTCAATGCTAACAACCTGGCAATTACTCTGAAGTTTTCCTCCATAAAGCTTCAATTATTGTGAGTTAACAGCAGTCCTTACAGCCTTGTGCTTCTTTGTTTTTCTTTTGGGATCCATTTATAGGGAGGATAGCACTGGAAAGGTTGTCTAAGGAACATTGTGGGGAATGGAAAGAACACTGAAGTTGGATTTAAGAGACTGTGGGCACGCATCACAGCTCTGTCACTTAACAGGCTTTGTGGTCTTAGATGAGTTATTTACACTCTCTGAGCATCAGTGTCCTCATCTCTAAAATGGGAATAAAAATACTTTCTCAGAGTTGATGGGGAGGAAAATGCTTTGTAAACCATTAAATACAATGTACATGTGAACTATTTGTTATTTTGGAAGCTTGGTCAGTGAAGATCCAGAAATGATGCTCCTGGTGGCTCTACAAGACAGGAATGTGCCCATTCACACACAGGATCATAGATTTAGGGTTGAAAGGGTCCTTACATGACATCTAACTCAACCCTTATTTTACAAAAGAGGAAACTGAGGCCCAGAGATGTAAGGTGAAATGCCTGAGATCACTGCACACAGGTAGTAAAGGAACAAATCCAATGCTTTTACCACTATACTACAGTCCTTCTTTTGCTGGCTTCTCACTGTATTAGCTGAAGGTAATTCCTACTAAATTGTGTTTCTGGCGGTCATTTCTGGTAGGGTTACCTAAGAGACTTCAGCCATGGTAATGAGTTCCTACTTAACCAGTCAGTTAGTAACTCCAACATGAGGAACAACCCCTCAAAACCCAAACTATCATATGTCATGTAGGTGGTTAGGGAGATAATGGAAAAGTAAAGGAGTTCCAGCCAGGGTGAAATACAGTGGGGTCTGTATCCCCTGAGACTTTTATGGTGGCTATAAAGACATGGTAGGATCCCTGAAATGCTGGCCATTTGAGCTATAGTGAGGCCACTAATTGGGTTAGCAGCTCTTTCAGTGTGATGAAACTGCTCCTGTGAAGCTAAGAAATAGATGAGGTGTAGCAGAGGTCAGGCTGGCCATCCGTGAAGTCATGATCACCTTGATATGGTGAATAGCAGAGTAAGTGGTGTTCCTTCAGAATGTTCTGGTACCCCAAGAAGGTACATTGGAAAACATTAAAAATGCCAATATGCCACTTGCTAGCAATGCTTCAGTTCAGAGGGAAATGACCATAAAGTCAGCAAAACACACGTGCATGTGAAATGGAATAAAAACATATATACTTTCTTATGCACTAATACTCTATACATACATATACACATACACATACATGTATATATGTATGTATGTATGAGTGTGTGTGTGTGTGTGTGTGTGTGTATCCTTGAACAACTAGAAATGAAGATGGGATCTGGTACAATGACCTCTATTTGTTTTTTTTTTTTTTGTTTTTTGGCTAGGCAATGGGGTTAAGTGAATTGCCCAGAGTCACACAGCTAGTGAGTGTTATGTCTGAGGCTGGATTTAAACTCAAGTCCTCCTTAATCCAGGGCCAGTGCTCTATCTACTGTGTCATCTAGCTGCCCCAATGGCCTCTATTTGAAAGAGTTGTCGAGGGTGAACAAAGTTGCATCATTAGTATAATGAATGACAAAACAATTACATCAAGGGAAGTGACTGAAACTCTAGCTTCTCTACCAAACTGGAAAGTGGTGAGGCCAAATAAGATCCATAATTATTGGCTTACATGTTTTTCAGAAGCACAAGAATCAGTAAAGCACTTTACTGGTTTCCTCTCAGACAAAAAAGTCTGATCTCTCCTTTCTCGACAGTGGCCATTATACATCTATTACCAAAAGATGAGAGTGTCAATTACCTTTTCCAAATATAGGCCAATTATGAATTTCTGAATTTTATACAAAACATTTGTAGCTTGTTTCACTAAAAAAATCTATAGACACAAAATAAAACAATAAATAAAATATAACAAAATAAAACAATAAATTCCAATAGATTGGAATACTGTTGTACTATTAGAAGTGATGAGCTAGATGGTTTCAGAAAAATCTAGGAAGACATAAAAACTAATGCAAGTGAAATGAACAGAATTAAGGGAACGTGGTACCTATTACATAGCTTCTCTGATCAATACAATGATCCCCAACAGTTCCAAAGGACTTAAGATGAAAAATGTTACCCATCTCCAGAGAGAAAGAACTAATGAACTCTGAGTGCAGATTGAAGCATATTTTTTCACTTCCTTTATTTTTCTTGCTTTTTTTTTGCATATCATAGCAAATGCGGAAATATGTATTATATGACTTCATGTGTATAATAAGTATCATATTTCTTGCCTTTTCCATGAGTGAGAGAGAGGATGGAAGGGGGAAAGAATTTGGAACTAAAAAATTTTAAAAATCCATGCTAAAAGAAAAAACCACACATGTCACCATCACAAAAATGCTAAGAACAATCATTATAAAATGTGGTGTTTTTCAGAGGTACAATTGAAGCCCATTATGGCTCTGCCTGGCATTAAATCCATCATCATCTGTCCTAAATAGAACTAAGTATGACTTTCCAATTAAAAAAGACATATTATTAATCATTGGGAATAAGATATATTATTAACCATTTGATGTGTATGGATGACATCAAGCTAGAGATCTCCACTGAATGACACATTAAACCTCCCCCCCCATTTTTTATAGGAGATTGCTCCAATGATTTAAAAAAGTCATTTGGACTTTATGTAAAATTCTTATCATATTCCAAAGAAAGACAAATATAAGTTTTGAGCTTAAATCTAGAGGTCACATTAAACTAATAGATAAAAGCAGTATCTACAAATACCTTGGTCCCCCTAAGGTAAAACACATTGAATATAAAAATATCATGTAAGTCTCTGATGAAATACATTAAGAGGCTTACTGGCATCCTGAAGTCAAAACTATGAGGGAAAAACACATTAAAGCAATTAGCACCAGTCTCAAGATACAATTTCAGAAATGTAAAATGGGCCACAACAGATTTGGAACATTATCCAAATAAAAACCCATTTAAGGTTAATGAAACACAAGGCCTGTCGGGCCTAAGATGACTAGAGAAAGTTAATACTTCCTCAACAAAAAAAGAAGAAGAGGATTGATAGACATTCATAGATCATGTGACAAACAGGTAAAAAACCAAATAGAAATATTTTTTAAGCAAGAAGAAATCACTTTAGTGAGCAATAGTAAAGGCTGATATCGCTGGATATGTTGAATGTAGCTGAAAGTGTTTTGTTGTTGTTTGTCCTTCATTTTCAAAGAAGACCGGTGACATGGGGTGATATCTTGATTCGTGTGAATTGGATTTATGTGAGGCAGAGTTGTGCAAAGTTGTCAACCTCACCATCTCTTACAGAATCATTGAAGTCCAGTTACAAGACAAAAGTCAAAACAACTGGCTATGGCCTGAGATGCAGTGGATGACCTTGTCATCTTTGATGTCTGACCAAGCTCTACCAACTCCACCGCTCCTATTTCAGTTGCCTTCATGGACGTTGGAACAAATTGTTCTTATCTTCCCATTACTCGGGGGAAAGTCTTTTCATCTTGGAGTAGACATCCCTGTAACTCATTGATGGGTTTGAGGCCTGTCAGTTACCCTCAACCTGGTTTAGTCTATCTACTGGAACGGTTTTACCAGATGTGGACACTGTACATGCTACAGCTTCTTGGGGGACACCGAAGGTGGATGAGCAGCCCTGAAAAGGGCTAGGCAAGCCCTCACACCAGATGTGTGAGTCCTCCTGAACACCCCATAGACCCCAGAAAGTGTTTTACTCCTCAATAGAACCTATAAAATGGTTAAAATATAAGCATGTAATCAAAAGTCTGTCCGTGGGCAGTAGCCATCAAATTAGAGAGCAATATGTCAATAAAGAAACATCAAACAAATGGCTGAGTCATGAGGATTTGTTTGTGAGTACAGGAGTTTATGATGGCAATTCAAGAACAGGGCATTGGCACGATTTATGGGAATTGGTTGAAGGGGGCTGGGAACATTTAGCCTAGAGAAGAAAGGACCCAGCAGGGTGGGGACATGACAAATGTCTTCAAGCATTTGCAAGGCTGTCATATGGATGAAGGATTGGACTGGTTCTGTCTGACTTCAGAGGGTAGGAGTGATACCTGGAAGTTTCAAAGAGCCTAATTTGGGGTTAAATTTCCTAATAATTAGAGGCTGCTTTGGGAGGCAATGGGTTCTTCTTCATTGGAAGTCTTATAGCAGAGGCAGCTCTTTATGAAGAAGCTAAATGCATTTTTGAGTGCTTATGTTTGAATTGCTTGTTTCTAGGTATTGGTTGGTCCCTTCCATATTTTATATCTATATCTATATCTATATATCTATATATATATCTATATCTATCTATCTATCTATCTATATATATAATTTTGTGATTCTCTGACTGCTTCCAGTGAAGGGGATCTCACTATCCACCAGAACAGTATGGTGGGTAGAAGAACACTGTGTTTAGAGTCAAAGGTTAGCGTGGAATCCTGGCTCTGCTCCTTACTGAACACAACTGTGGGTAAATCACTTAAATCTCCCTAAGGCTCAGTTTCTTCGCTTGTGAAATGAAGATAATAATACCTGCATTGTTTTATTTGGCCTCTCAGCTCGGGTTAAAGCAAAAACCTAGGATGGAGAATTTCCATTGGTAGATTGGTAGAGCTTTATTATTCTATGGTGCGGCAAGAGGGCAAACAAAAGCACACACACACACACACACTATGTGGCAATCTAACAGACAGAGGTTAATCCTCACGGATGCAAGAAACTTATCTGGCAGGAGAGTGAGGAAGATATGTTGAGGAGGAGACATGCTCCAAGATGGGGTTCAGGTGGTGAAATTATACACATTAAGAAAGGGCTTGGTTGAGGTGACAAATGTAGGAACAGGCATTCCTAATCAGACCCAGATGAAGCAGAGAAGTTCTTGGGGTCACTTATCAATACCAGGCTTAGGTCAGGCTCAAGTAGAGGGAATTCCTTTATTGGGACCACAAACCAAGTTAACTATCTAAGGCAGCACAATAAGAATGACTCAAGGCCATTGCAGCCAGTTAAGGGTTTTAGCCAATCCAAAGCTTTGAGCATTATCTGCCTGACCTTGGGTCAGAGCAGTGGAAAAGTACAACCTTGGCTCTTGGCTGTCTGTGAGCAGTAGGCTACTTAGCCCAGGGTGGGGAATCTTCAGCCTTGAGGCCACACGTGGCTCTATAGGTCCTCAAGTGCTGAATTAGATTCAGTCAAAGGGCCGGACTTGAGGACCTAGAGGGCCACATGTGGCCTCAAGGTCGCGTGTTCCTCACCCTGACTTAGCCCGTGTGACTCCATGTTGGAGTCCTTTCATTATATCATTATAACTATAACATCGAATAATAGAAAGTTTGCGATAATCACATGCACTAACTACCTTATAGGTTGTTGCAAGGAGCAAATGAAATAATGGATGTAAAGCACCTTGTTAGCCTCAAATCACCATACCAATGTCAAATATTATGGTTTCCTAGGCAGCCTGTTTCATTGCTGGTCAGCAGTGGGGGAGGGATGGTAATAATAAGATGTCAATGGAACCTGGATAATTTAATTTAACAAATGTAGTAGCTAATATTTATAGAGCATATCAAAGTTTATAAAGCACTTAATAATATTATTTAATTTTATCCTCACAATAACCCTAGGAGGTAGGTGCAATTATTATCCCAATTTTACAGATGAGGAAAGTGAGGAAGACAGAAGTGAAATGACTTGCCCAGGGTCACACAGGTAGTATGAGACAGGTGGATTTGAACTCATGTTTTCCTGACCCCAGGTACAGTGCTCTATCCACTGTGTATCTAATTAGATGAAGTTGCCACTGTAGTTTAGTTAAGTACCTGTGACAGGTAAAAATAATAACTGCTATTTATCTAATATTTTAAAATTTGTAAGGTATTTTATGTAACATTATCTCATTTGAGCCTCACAACAGCTCTGTGAGGTAAGTATTACAGAAATTGTTTTCCCATTTTACAGATGATGGAACTGATGCTCAAAGATGTTACTTGCTTGGGGTGACATGACTAGTAAATATCAGGTCAGGTTTTGAATCCAGATCTTTCTGATTCTAAGTTTAGTATTCTATTCACTATGAAAAGGAAGAGACAGAACACATTAAGAGGATCCATGGATCAATGGAGCACCCTTTGGAGACAGGAATTACCTTATTATCCAGATCAGTTCCCCTAGTCTCACAGGCCTCTAATGACCACTTTTTATGTTGGGAAATGAGGAAGATAGTATTAGAAGTGAAGACTGGACTTCAAAACTATTCCTTCTCTACTGTTGAGTCATCCTGGAACTTCCCTAAGCTCCTGGGGCCTCCTTGTACTGAAATAGTCTTGCAGCCCTGTGGCCTGCACATCCTGGAATATTCCTCCACAGGGCCCACCTTTTCTCTCAATGGCGAGCTCCTGCTGGAAGCTTCATCTTGTGGAAGGGCCCTGGCCAGCCTGCCTTCATTCTCCTCTCAGTCCTGTTCCTGACATTCTGAGATTCAAAATCAGGACCCTTTGCCAGTTCTTCTCTCTCTCTCTCTCTCACCCTCTTTAGCTCCCTTTTGTGTGCTATCTTCCTCCATTAGAGGAGGAATGTAAGCTCCTTGAGGGCAGGGGCTGGCTTTCTTTTTGCTTGTATTTATATTACCTGCACATAATAAATGTTTCTTTCCTTTCTTCCATTCTCCTTTCCCTCCTTTAGAGCATTTTTTCATATGACTATAGATGACTTTAATTTCTTCATCTGAGAATTGCCTGTTCATATCCTTTGACCATTTATCAATTGGGGAATGACTTGTATTCTTATAAATTTGACTTAATTCTCTATGTGTTTTAGAAATTAGGCCCTTATCAGAGAGACTGGTTGTAAAAATTCTTTCCGAATTTTCTACTTTCCTTCTAATCTTGGTTGCATTGGCTTTGTTTGTGCAAAAACTTTTCAATTTAATGTCATCAAAGTTAGCCATTTTGCTTTCCATAATGTTCTCTGTCTCCTGTTTGGTTATGAATTCTTCTGCTCTCTATAGATCTGATAGGTAAACTATTCCTTCCTCTCTCAGTTTGCTTACAGTATCAGCCTTTATATCTAAATCATGAACCCATTTTGACTTTATTTTGGTATATGGTGTGAGATTTTGATCTATGCCTAGTTTCTGTCATGCTCTTTTCCAGTTTTCCCAGCAGTTTTTATCAGAGAGTGGTTTCTTATCCCAGAAACTGGGGTCTTTGGGTTTATCAAATAATAGATTACTATAGTCCTTGACTACCGTGTCTTGCATACTTAACCTATTTCACTGATCTACCCCTCTATTGCTTAGCCAGTACCAAGCAGTTTTGATGATTGCTGCTTCATAATACAATTTAAGATCCGGGGCTATTCCACCTTCTCCGGAGAGGTAGTCTCAGGAAGGATAATTGGGAAAGCTTCGTGAAGAAAGTTACATGAGCTGAGCCTTGAAGGAAGCTAGGAATATTCAGAGGTAGAGATGAGGAGGGGGTACATTATAGACACAGGGGACAGATTTAAACTCAGGTTTTCCTGACTGCAGGCCTAGTGCTCTATCCATTGCAGTTGACAAATGAATGCTTGTTGACTGAGATTGAAGATAGATGGTATGTGAGAAACAGTGAGAAAGCCAGTTTGGCTGGAATATAGTATGTGTGAATTAGAGACTGGAAAGGTAGCTGAGCCTAGATTGTAAAGAGTTTCAAATGCCAAACAGAGACCCTTATATTTGAACCCAGAAGTAATAGGGAGCCCTTAGAGTTTATTGAGGAGAAGAGTGACAGAGTTAGATCTGTGCTTTAGGAAAATCACTTTGGCAGCTGTGTAGAGGATGAATTGGAGTATGGAGAGACTTGAGAAAGGCACACACAAGAATTTGTCTAAGATTAGAACCCAGAAATCTTGTCTTCTAATCCAGCGCTCATCTCCCTGTGTCATATAGGACTCTGGAGAGAGGAAGGTCACCATATTAGGGGAGTAGTGATGGAGACACTCTGAGAGTGGGCAAATGATGTGATCCTTACCTCTGAGGGAAATGCTTTTTTTCTCCCCAGCGGGGAATGCTATTCAGATGAAGTAATGGGCCTCCCCCCCTCCCACCCCGCAAAATGAACCCTGGGGGTGGGGGTGGGGTGGGGGGGGTGTGTAGAACAAGACAAGGCCCCCAGCTGGGAAAGGGCTGTTCTCAGAGGCTGTTTGCTTAAATCACATTTGCTAATGTTCATTACAGTTGGTGAGTTATAAGGTTAAAAGCCAGGGAGTTTCCTTAAATTTTAACTTTTAAACTAATCTAGCTAATAAACTGGAAATTTCTGTACCTTTTTACAGTTTAACCATTGAGTTATCTATTTTAAAAGTTGAAACTTAGAGAAATCTTCCACAAAGCACAAAATGTCAAAGCATGAGGGTAGCTTTGAGCCAAAGATCCTGAGATGGTCAGTACTTGCCATATTAAAAGTCCCCAGTCAAACCAAGCGCCTCTTAAAAGACTTGGCAGACTTTCTGATTAGCTTCTCAAGACATTCACAATGTCCTCATGGCACATAGGGCTGAGCTGGCTCTGCTCTAATCACAAATTCATTGCTGAAAACTACAGGGCGTAGTGACCAATTGTGACTTCAGCGCCCTTATAAGACTGCAATTTCCTTGAGGGCAGGGATTCCAGTACTCAGTACAGTGTTTTGCACAGGGCAGGCATTTTATAGTAAATGTTTGCTGAATGGAATTAAATCATAATGGACTTTAGAATCAGAGAATTTAGAGCTAGAAAGAACATGGGAGAACAGATGGTCCAATCTCTTCCTTTTATGGATAAGCTAAGGCCCAGAGAAGGGGGATGGGCTTGTCTAAAGTAACAGCTGGTTAGTGGCAGAGCTAGGATCAGAGCCATAACTAGGGCAGGATAGTCAGGATTTCCCCCCAGGCAATGACATGGGAGAGAGTTAAATTCCTCCCTTAACAGTCCAGAGATTACCATCCTTCTCCCTCACACCTTATGGTCCTTCACTGGCCCAAGCCTCTGAAAGGGGATTCAGACCTCAGGTATAATTGGGATGGGGTAAAGAGATGGGGTAACAAGGTGGTGGAGGGACAGGTTTGGGCAGGATAGACCACTCCTCTTTTCTGTACAACTGTCCCAGAGAGATAAGCTACAAGCAGAGATGCAATTTGGAGAACTTCATTCCACCTGGTCTAGTCTCCACTCCTGGCCAAGTAGCACCTCATTTCCAGAGTCTTTGGGGGGTGGACTTTGGCTGAAGTACCTTTTTTTACCTAGGTTTCTTCCTTGGTGTTCCCTGTCCTGTTGGTGGAACACAACCCCTCAAACCTAAAGAGTTTTAGAAAGAATTTTATTGTTGTGTTCAGCAAAGGAAAGAGTCAGAAAAAGGTGTGGCTCCTTCCTTGAATCTCTGTGAGGTTTACATTATATACAGTTCAAACAAGAGTACCTGGGCACAAATGCTGCATGCAGGCAGTTTGCTTGAGATGTGTATCAACAGGTAAATATAAACATTAAATAAAGTTGGAGCTAAACCAGAACAAAAGCTTTGGGTAGACCCAAAACAGGACCCCAAATTAGCGCTGAGTAGAATCTAGGCATTCCTTATATCTCTCTGACTTCCCTGGAGACTTCCTGAGGTCAGTCTGACCTCTTCTCTATGGTAAGCTTTGAGGTAGACAATTTCTAGTGACATAAAGCTAGGTTTAAACAATGTTAATAAATGATAAATAATAAAGTATTTTTCCCACAGTCCCTGGAGAAGCTTGGCCCCCATCCCTGGAGTTCCCAGGGTCCCTTTGTACCAGTTGAAATGATGTCTGCAGAAGTGCACACCCCCTCCCAGGAGTAACCTGATGTTGTCAGTGGAGGATTTGGGCCCTTTGATTTCTTCTCCTTGCTGTACCATAGCCCCTCTTCACTTCCTATACTGTTCTTCTTGCTGAGGTAGAAGAAAGAAGGGAGGATGGGGTGGGGCAGGAGGAGAGCAACAGTTTTTGTCAAAGGTGAAAAAGAAATTCCTAATTATACTTTTGACTAGTAGTAGAGTTCAGCTAATTGGTGCAATGGATAGAACACCGGATCTGGAGTCAGCAAGATCTGTGTTCAAGTCTGGCCTCAGACACCTACTGGCTCTGTGACCTTGGGCAAGTCACTTAACCCCATTTGCCTCAGTTCCTCATCTGTAAAATGGGGACACACTGGAGAAGGAAATGGGAGACCTCTCCAGTATCTTTGCCAAGAAAACCTCGTGGATGAATAGCTCACAGAGAGTCAGACATTACTAAATAACTGAGAAACAACAGTAGGACCAAGCTTTTATGTTTTCCAGCTCAGAATACTTTCCATTTCGTATCCTACCTCAAACATTTCTGGGGTTTAGATGGAGAAAAGGAGAGTGACAAAGTTTGTTTCGTTGTAATTCTATAAATCTCAAACAACAGGAAGATAGATAAGGATTTCCTGGCAAAGAAAGGGAGGCTTGCAGGCCTACTTTGGGTTAACATGGTTTAGCTGCTTTGAGGGTCCCTCTCCTATCATTCTTCCCTCTCCCTTTCCATCCACCCACTCACAAAATGAGCCCATGCTGGACCAGTTCACTGTACTTCTCTAGCTAACCACGTCACTGGTTCTGTGTGGCAGGGCCCACCTTGGCTGAGAAAAAACAAACAAACAAACCATAGGCCCTTGCCATGACTGGCATTTGCCATATTAAAAGCCACAAGCCAAGAGCCTGTTGGCCTTAGAGTTTGATTCAGTATCTTGAGTCATTAGCAATGGCCTCTTGCCAGAAGGCACTAAACTGTGTCTGCCCTTATCCCAAAATCACGGGTTGCCAGGTGTGTGTGTGACCAGTGGTCACCTTAAGGGACTTATGGTGAAGCAGGTTTCCTGTCTCTTTGGCAGAGACTGCTGTAGACTATAGATGTGGAAAGCGGTGTACATTGTCAGAAGTGGTCAGTGGGATGACTTGTTTTGCTTGATTTTCCGTACATATTTGTTACAAGAGTAGTAGTGTAATGGGAAATTATTGTCACAAGACCATGAGGTTAAAAAAGAGCAGAAATAAAACATTTAAAGGGATAGAGGGACAAAAAAAAAAACCAAAACCCAACCTGAACATGTGCAGTACTGATTCTTGGTCACTCTCCTTGAGCATTTCAGCTCTGCTTTTGGTTTTGAGTCTGGTCAGGTCTACGTCTTCTTATGGGTGCCCATCTTTGGCTGGCTTATAACTTTGATGTTCCTTAGCTATGGTTTGACAACTAGAATGAAGTAACTACAGAAATATTGAATGGAACAGATGGTTAACTTCTGGTTTTGACCTTCTCCCTGAAAAATAGCTCACTCTCATTTCCCTGAGGTGTAGTAAGACCATTTCACACAGTCCAGTGAAAGAGCCCTGGATTTGGGCACTGGTCCTGCCCATCCCCAACCCCTATTGTATGACTTCAGGGAGAGGGGTTTGCTTCTCCAGACTTCATATAAACTCCAAATGAAAACTAAAAGTCAAACGAATAACAAAGATCCCAAAATAGGGTTTGGACATGTCACTACCAGGACACATCAATATAATGAAATAAACCCTAGGTTCTTTCCTAGTATCTATCCTCAGAATTTTACTAGCTATGTGACCCTGTGTCTTAAACTCTGCCTGCCTCAGTTTTCCCGTCTGTAAAATGAGGATAATAATAGCACCTATCTCCTAGAGTTGTTTTGATGATCAAGTGAGACAAATATTGTAAAGTGCTTAGCACAGTGCCTGGCACATAGTGAGTGCTATGTAAATGTTATTTATTTATTTATGTATTTATTATTTCTCACCCCTCACCAGTAACCTCTCTGTCCTGGACTTGTCTCCATCCTGAGGCCTACTCTCCTGATTGGTGAGTCCTTAGCTGAGACCATCATTTCCTAAAGAGCCCAAACAACGCTCACTTCACTCTTGGCTCTTCTCCTTATTATCTTGACTTTTCCCACATCTTGTCTGACCCAATCCCACCCTGGAGAAAGCTTCATTCATGAGATTCAGTTCTCCTGGTTGGTTACTCCCGCCCAGAACATCTTAGAAAGCGCGTTAGCCATGTTTCCCTTCACTCATGACTGGACTCTGGACTTTTCCCCTCCTTGCCAGCTACATTGCTTCCCCAAGTAATTCATCTATGTGAAATCTTTATGAGTTGTCTTCCTTCATTACAATGTAAGAACCTTGAGGGTAGGTACTGTCTTGTTTGTATGTAATTGTATCCCCATGGCCTATCATTCTCTCTCTCTCTCTCCCCTTCTCTATCTCTTTCTCCTTCTCTCTCTCTCTCCCTTCCTCTCCCCCCTCCTTTTCCTCTCTTTTCCTGTCTCTCTCCCTATCTTCTTCTTCACTTCTCGTCCCCTCAGGGGACCAAGTGACCATAGAATAGCTGTTAATCTACAGTGGTAGAGGGAGTTATCCCACTGGGATCTACTTATATAGATGAAATCACAAGTTTGGACTAAAAAAATACAATAAAACTAACCTTAATCAAGTTCATACTTTGTGCAAGGTGAAGTGATATAGGGAAAGAACACAGTGATATAAAATGGCAAACAGTACCTGCCTTCTGGGGGAGGGTATGATAGCTACACAAATAATAATACAAGGCCCAGCACGGAAACAAAGGAGAAGTGTCTGGAGGAGGTTCTCTAGGAAAATTTGAAGAGGAAGAATAATCTTTCAGCTGAAGGACAAGGATTCCCTTCTTTGTGGAAAAAGTATAATCTGAGCTAAGCCTTGACTGACAAGAATTCTGAAAGGCAGAGATAAGGAGGGAGTGTATTCCAAGGACTAGAGACAGACAGCTTGTGCCAACGAGTGGATGTAGTAAAGGAGAGGCTGAGAGCCAAGAACAATTAAGAGTCCAACATGGGCAGAGCATAGAGCATGTGAAGACAAATAATATTGGAGCCAGATTATGCAGGGCCTTAAATGCCTGGTTAAGGAGTTTATATTTTATTTCACAAGTCATTTTTGTTGTTCAGTTGTTTCAGTCATGTCCAAATCTTTGTGACCCCACTTGGGGTTTTCTTGGCAAAGATACTTTTGCCGGTTCCTTTTCCAGTTCATTTTACAGATGAGGAAACGGAGACAAACAGGGGTAAATGACTTGCTCAGGGTCACACAGCGAGTAGCTGTCTGAGGCTGGATTTGAACTCAAGTCTTCCTGACTCCAGGTTGGATGCTCTATCCACTGTGCCACTTAGCTGCTCTGCTTTATAAGCCATAGCTCCTGAAGTTTTTCAAGTAGGGGCACAGTTAATCTATCTCTTTAGACCAACCGGGGGCAGGATGGAGCAGTTACCTTCTGTGATAAGACTCTAGGCAAGCCAGGCATGCTGGTGGGCAGCTCTAGCCCTGGTATACTCATCTAGGAAATGAGGGTTGGGCTAGATGTCATCTAAATTCTCTTCCAAACTAACAGATGATGAATTTGTGATTCACAGACAAATCTAGACTCCAGGAAAATCTGGCCAGCAGCAATCAGACCCAGCATCATGGGGCCCTAAGAGCTGAGAACCGGCTTGGTTCGGCCAACTCAGCCAGTAGATGAGACCAGAGGGAAACTGTGAAATGGACAGGAACAACCAGTCCTGAGGCTCCAAGTCACCAGACAGGCCCAGTAGACAGTAGCTTTTTGATAGAAGTTGTTAGCATTAGGAAGTGACTCCAGACCATTGTCTAGGTGGGAAAAGCTCTTGTCCAGTCCCCTTAAGCCTCAGTGCTGGGTTAGGTAAAGCCGAGGAGCTGATGGGGTAGGGCAGGGCCTACCAGCTGAGGAGCAGCCACATAGCAAGCAGCTTAGGGAAGGGCTGGGGGCTAGGGAGACATTTCAGGGCAGGCAGTGATTCATGAGCTAGGCTAGGGGCAGCTACCGGTCTTGGGCAGTTTCCACTGGAAGCTCCTTGCCTTTGCCAAGGCCTCTCCCAGTAGAAAGCATCACTGATATTTCTGGCTGCCCTTCAAAAAAAAAAAAAAAAAAAAAAAAGAAAGCCAAACCCACAGGTCCAGTGATTCAGTCCCCTGGAGTATCAGCTCAGAGTGGGATGGGGGTGGGGAGGGGAAGGTGAAGATGGAGGGCAAGGCTCTTGGATCACACACTCACACAGTGGGAGTATGGGGTTGGGGCCAGACCCTGTAGGACCTTGAATATCAAGTCAAGGAATTTGAGCTTGAGTCAGTAAGTAGGCAATGAGGAGCCTTTGAACCTGTCTCAACCGGTGTGCGTTACAAAGTGTTCTGGGGGGTGGGAACAAGACAGGGAGCAGCCCCGGGCTCTTTTCTTTAAGATAGTACAATGACGGATCCATGAAGGACTTTTGTGGGCAAAAGCAGCACTTGGGCCTCCTATGGAGGAATTCTAAAGCCTTGAATGGTGGCCAGTGGGCTACTTTTTGACCTCTAAGCCAAGGTTACCTATTCCCTGTCCTTGGAAAGAGACCTTAGAAAATAAAATGCTACTGAAAGAAACTTTGAAAGATAGATTGTCGGAGTTAGAAGGGACTTTAGATTGTCCCACCCCCCTCATTTTACAGCTGGGGAACCTGAGACTCAGAGAAAGTGAGTTGCACAAGACCACATAGTTTAGTTGGGAAGGCTAAAACTAGAATCTGGGTCTCTTGAACTCTATTCCAGGCCACTTCCAACCATATTAGGCTGCCCAGCTTACTGTAAGCTTCTCAGTTGGCCCCTTCTTGTTTCTCTCTCTCTGTCTTTTTTTTTTTTTGGCTAGGCAATGCGGTTAAGTGACTTGCCCAGGGTCACACAGCTAGTAAGTGTTAGGTGTCTGAGGCCAGATTTGAACTCAGGTCCTCCTGAATCCAAGGCTGGTGCTCTATCCACTGTGCCACCTAGCTGCCCCCCTCTTATTTCTCTTGCCCTCACTCAGTACCTTCTGGGAAAATATTTTTTTTCTTTGTTAGTAATGAGTTATCTGGAGCTTTGCTAGTGTGGGACTAACTTTTTTCACCTTACTCATGTTGTTTACCCCAGGTACTAAAGTGATGTCAGCCCTTTGCCTTACCAGAAAGTAAGGTAGCATGGGAAGTTGAGGTGGGAAGAGGAGAGTTCTGTGTTTGGGATGCCTTCAAAGCCTTGAATCTCCTCACTTCTAAGGCTCTCATTCCCCTTCTCTCCACCTGGACCTCTCCTGACTTCTTTCCTTTATCAAGAACTCTGAGTCTTATAAGTTTCAGGTCAGGACAGTAGATGTTGCTATCCCAGAGACCTGACAAGGTCTTTTTGTCCAGCAGAGAAGGGTGTGTGTGTATGTGTGTGTGTGTGCTCATACTACAGCCTTAGTTTTCCAAGACTTTTCCAGAAAGTTCCCCAGGACCACCCATCACTGAAGAAACATTATCTTTTGCTCTCAGAATCATCAAATGTTAGAGCTGGGTGGACGTCATCTAATTCAACAACCTAACTAAATTTCATTTTATGTTTTACAGAGGCTTTTCATCTTTTAGGGCAGCAGTGTGGCACAGTGGATAAGGATAGAAAGATAAAGCATGTATTGTGTTACTATGTCCCAAGCATTCTGGGAGAGCTAGATGTGAAACCTAAATGTTCCAAAACTAGTTGTGCCTTCATTTTTTTTCAAGGTCACACAGCTAGGAAGTGTCAAGTGTTTGGTCTGAGGCCGGATTTGAACTCAGATCCTCCTGACTTCAGGGCTGGTGCTCTATTCACTGCACCACCTACCTGCCCCTTGGTTGTATCTTCAGAGGAGCCCCTTTAGGGCCGGCTGCATAGGAAGCTGGGCTGAGAACTTCCTAAGAGACCATCAGGTCCAATAGAAGCAGCCACCTTACAAGCCCATATGAGAATTTAAAGATTGCTCTGAAAGATCTGTGGCTCTTTGGTGTCAGGTGGACACGTAGCATCTTGTCATATCACTGTCATCCATGCTTGTTAATGATAGCTTTCCAATGAGTTATTGGGGAGATGAAAGGTATTAATAAATGTAACTTTTGGAGTCCCTAATAAATGTTTTATGGGCTTGAAGGGGAGCCCATTTATTACTTTGGATATTGAGCCCAAATACAAATGAAGAAACTGAGTCATTTGGACAACTCTGTCTTCAGAGATTAGGATGCAGCGGTGCAGATGTGCTCTGAAAGGCAGCAGTTCATTCAGACTAAGGTGGGCAGCTGAGTTGATATTTTCCAGACACCCTCATGCCCTGAGGAAACATTAGGATCTTGATGCCTTGAACCCAGAGTACAGGTTTGTTCTGACTAGGAGATCAGGTGAGAGAGAAAGTTGAAATGATTTAATTCAATTCAACAGAAATTTATTAACTATCTTTCCTATGTGAGGCACTGAGCTAGGCAGTAAGGATACACAGACAAATAGAAAACAGTCCCTATTCTCAAGGAACTTACATTATACAATAATTATATCCTCTTGTGTAGGTAGCTAGATGGCACAGGGGATAGAGTGCTGGGCCTAGACTTAGGAAGATCTACATTCAGATCTGGCCTCAGACTTACTAGCTGTGTGATCTTGGACGAGTCACTTAACCTGGTCTGCCTCAGTTTTCTCAACTATAAAATGGGGATAATAATAGCACCATACTATTGTGAGGGTCGAATGAGATAATATTTGTAAAGTACTTAGCACAGTACCTGACACTAGTAGGTACTTAATAAATGCTTGTTCTTGCCCTCCCCCTCTTCTGACACACAGTAAGTACTTAATAAATGCTTATGGATGGATAGATTTGAGCATCTTGCTTTACTTTGTGAGCACTTGCACACAGGAACAGAGGACTCACCTTAGCAGGCAGTGTCAGGGAAGTGATAGGTAATGTTTAGGACTATCCGGGTGGTTGAAATTCAGCTCAGAGAGATTCCTGGGAAGGTGGCAGTTAGGGCAGACACTCATTATCCTCTGCTAGAGCTGATAACAATTCTCATCAGCACAGATCTGTGGGGATTATGTGGCTTCCTTGCAGATGACCCCTCATTAGTGTGAGGGCCCACATTAGAAAAGAGACAGGGCTCCTGCCCTCAGTCCTTGTCAAACCGACTGACTGTCTGACTCTGTCTGGCTCCAGACTCTCTTTCAGAACATTATTTTTCTGTGTCTTTGTTCATTCCCTAAGTGTGATGTCATGGACGGGGAGTCCAGACTGATGTGGCCTTTAACAAATCAATTTCCTCCTCTGGGCCTCAGTTTTCTCCTCTAGTAAAATGAGGGTGTTGGATGAGATGGTCTCAGTCAGCCTTTCTCGGTCCAACAGATCATGCTCTAAGGTCTTTCCCAATTCTCTGTGTTCTAAAGTCTTCTCTAGCTCTGTCTTTGAAGGTCTGTTGTTTTATGTCCTAAGATACCTTCTAGCTTGGATAGTATGGTTTCTAAGGTCCTTTCCAGCTCTGACATCTGGTGTTTTATATCCTAAGCCACTTTCTAGCTCTGACATTCTAAGTTCCAAGGTCTTTTCAGCTTGGATTGTCTATGATTTTCGAATTTTCCCAAGGTAGGAGTGCCACTCACATCTGTCTCATTGGGTGGCCATAAGCCACCCTCATGGCCCTGTTTATCTGAGTAGCACCCTTGTTTAGACCGATCGTCACTGTCTTGTACTGTTAGTTAACTTTTGGGGTGTATGTGTTTTATTTCCCCTACTAGATTGTAAACTCTTGGGACCAGGTTCAGTCTGGGGAAGCCTGACCATTTAAACAAAGATCAGGTTCTTTTCCTTTCATTCTTTGACTGCACTAAGACTTTTGGGATGTCCAGTCTTCTTCCTCCCTCACCACCACTAGTGATGGGTTACAGGTGTGGAATGAGGCATACACTGTCAGACATGTTCATTGTGCCCATCTGTTTATATTGGACAGCACCACCCCCTTTTTTCAAACAAAAGATGCTTCTATTGGTGGCTTGTGGTGAGTGAAATCTGAAATAACTGAGGAAACAAAGGTTCCAATTTTGAGCATATCAGTTTATTAAGCAAAGCATGCCAATTGTATAACAAATCAGTACCAGGACTCCTAGCTTTACCCTGGACCCTGAATACAGGAGGAGCCAGATTTTTATGCATTAAAAGAAAACAACTAACAGGATATAAACCAACATACAACATTATGTAATCTGATTTCTAATTAGAGGAAAGATTAGGGGCTTTCTGATTTGGGAAGGAGATGGGTGAGTTTTGAGAGTTGGGAGGGAGGAGAGTGAGTAGGTTAGACTTTTCCAGATGTGAAACAGGCTGTCACTCAATTCCCACGAATTTGGCAAGCAGGTGGAATTTACAGGAAAATAAAACTTAGGTCTCAAAACAGAGTCAGTTTTACAAGATGGAGTCAGTTTAGGTCACACAATTCCAACAATTCTCTCAGTCAGAAAGTTATTAAGGAAGGACAATGATTTATAGGCATTT
This sequence comes from Vombatus ursinus, assembly GCF_900497805.2. NCBI lineage: Eukaryota > Metazoa > Chordata > Mammalia > Diprotodontia > Vombatidae > Vombatus > Vombatus ursinus. Next base: position 33,566,815 of record NW_020954641.1, read on the forward strand.
TTTAAAAGCTTTAAAAAGCACCTAAGTCAAAACTTCTATCCAATATGAAGTCAAATTTAGCATGTTGTGTTTTTTGACTGAAGGGATTGGCTCTTGTCTAGGGTCTCCTCAAAGTGAGGGAGAGAGTAGAAAGATACTCAGTGTTTAGTGTAAATCAAATATGGGACAGCTATTTACTTTCTCTACACAAAAAAGAAATGTTTAACATAAAGATCCAAAGCATCCACTGACAAAAGACTTAGAGAAGGATACATTAATTTAAAACTACAGTCATATTCCCTCAAGAGATTGATACTTAACACATCAAGATATGATGCAGCTTTTGGGTCTAATGAATAGGCACTTTTCCTTTTTTACTTCAGCTCTGCCAAATAATTTCTGTTCAAATTATTAATTGATTGTCTAAATAATTTCTTCTAGGTCCATGTCTTCCACCACATGAGGCCAGGAGCTGAGCTTTTCCCTCTGTAAATTATTATCATCCCCAAATCAGAAGCTTCCCTGTTGCCAGGCAGCTTTGATTAAGGAACCCAGGATCTCTGGAACTTTAGAATTTATAAATAATGCTGCCTCCAAGGCTGTTCATCTCAGGACTGCTGTTCAGTTACCTATGCTTAGTGAGGGAAGTGAGCAAAAAGTAGGGACAGCCAGGCTGTTTGCATGTTTTAGGTGCCATGTCGTCATAGTTAGCATGTGGCTGGGATGGTGGAGGGGCACCAGCCCTCTTCTCTTGCCCATTAGAGGAATTATTCTAACATGATTTACAGACATGAAGAGTGAGACATGGGTCTGGCCATTCTCTGAGTCAGTAATTATTCCTGTTCAGTGATCAGATAGTCAGTAAGCATTTATTAATCATCTACCATGTTCCAGGCACTGTGCTAAGTGCTGGGGATATAAAAAGAGGCAAAAGACAGTGTCTGCCCTCAAGCAGTTCACAATCTAATGGAGGAGACACCAAGCAAACAAATATATACAAACAAGCTATATGCAGAATGAAGAGGAAATAATCAGCAGAGAGAAGACACTAGAATTAAGAGGGTAGGGAATGGTTTCCTGTAAAAGATGGAATTCTAGTTGGGGCTTGAAGGAAGCCAGGGAAGTCAGGTGGCAGAGATAAGGAAGAAGAGCATTTCAGGCATGGGGAACAGTTAGAGAAAATGCCCAGATCCAAGAGGTAGAGCATCTTTTTTCGGTTTGTTTGTTTCAGTGGAACAGCAAGGAAGCCAGTGTTACTGTTCTTTGGAGGGGAGTAATGTGTAAGAAGATTGGAAAGGTGTACAGGTGGGAAGTTAAGTTATGATGGGCTCTGTATGCCAAACAGAAGATTTTGTATTTGTTTCCGCAGATGATAGGGAACCACTAGAGTTTATTGAGTCGGGGCCCAAGATGTGTGTGATATAGTTGGACCTGTACTCTTGGAAAATCACTTTGGCAGACGAATGGAGGATGGATTGGAGTGGGGAGAGACTTGAGGCAGACAGACCTGCCGGCAGGCTACTGCATTAGTCCAAGCATGAGGTGGCAGGCCAAGAAAGGGGGCCTATACCAAAGTAGTATAGGAGAGAAGGGGAAGTATTTGAAAGATATTGCAAAGGTGAAATTGACAGGCTGGGGCAACAGATTGGACCTGGGGGGCGAGAGATAGTGAGGCATCAAGAATGACAATGAGGTTGTGAGCCTGGGGGACTGGGAGGATAGCGATGTTCTTGGAAGCAATAGGGAAGTTGGGAGGAGTGGGGTGGTTTAGGGGGAAAAATAAGTTCTCTTTTAGACGTATTGAATTTAAGATGTCTACTGGACATCCAGTTGGAGATCTCTCAGTTGGAAAAGTAGCTGGAGATGCGAAATTAGAGGTCTACAGAGAGATTGGGGCAAGAAAGGTAGGTTTAAGAATCATCAGTTAAGAGATGGTAATTAAATCCATGGGAACTGATGAGATCACCAAGTGAAGTAATATAGAGGGAGAAGAGAAGAAGACTCAAAGGGCCAAGAAGGGGAATGTTTCAACATCCCAAAGGGTGCAAGGGTTTCAATGAGAAGCATGATAGGCCAGAAGCAGGACAGGCAACTTTGTACATACTCCTTCCCCATTACGATAGTATAGTGCCATTTACACTTTGTGTTGTTGTTGTTGTTGAATCATTTCAATTGTGTCTGACTCTATGTGACCCCATTTTGGGGTATTTTTTGGCAAAGATACTTGGAGTGGTTTGCTATTTCCTTCTCCAGCTCATACAGATGAGGAACTGAGGCAAACAGGGTTAAGTGACTTACCCAGGGTTATATAGCTAGTAAGTATCTGAGGCTGGATTTGAACTCAGGAGAATGAGCACTTCCAGACCCAGTGGTCTATCCACTGCTCCACTTAGCTGCCCATTTATGCATTGTAGAAGCTCAGCAAATGCTGGTTAAATGAAAAGATGATATAGTAGTGTAATAATTATAATAAATAGCTAGCCTTTATATAGCACTTTAAGGCTTCCAAAGCACTTTATGAATATTATTTCATTTGATCCCCACAACAAACCTGGGAAGTGCTCTCATTATCCCTATTTTACAGATGAGGAAACTGAGGCAGACAGAGGTTTAGATGACTTGCCCAGAGTCACACTGCTAGCAAGTGTCTGAGGCTGACATAAAGGAAAAGAGATGATTTCCCACCTCATTTTTCAATTCAACAAACATTTACTAAGCACTTACTATTAGCAAGGCTAAGGTAAAGTGTTAGGTACTAGGAATATAAGGGAAAAATAGCAAAGACAAACTGCCTTTATTTCACAAGTTTGCCCAAGCCTGTCTCCACCTAAGAATAGATAGAATAGCATGACATACCTAATGTGCTTTGGAAATGTTGAGATGAGAGCTGAAAATACATTGTTTGAGGTCCCTGTACCTTTTCACAATGCAAAGGTTCAACATGACCCAGACCTTTAATTAAACAAGGTTTTTCTCCTTTCTGTACTTTTCTGCCATAGCTTCAATTACAAGGGTTCTTTGTACAGTAAAACATCCCATATGTACAACAAATAATGTACTTAATCAATATCTTTTGTGCCTCGAGGCACAAACCCCCCTGAGGCACTTGGGCTCATAAAAGGAGACTCATCAATGTTTTATGACCTGCTGCCTCCTCCTGGAACACTGACCTTAAACCAGCTGATAAAAGGAAGAGGGTGAGGGTGGAGAAGAGCTGCTGCTTCAGGACCTTAAGCAATGATGCACACCCCCTGCAGTATCATTACTCAAATGGATTTATTATCTCCTACATTCAGGCCTTTCTTCCAACAATGTACATTAGATAGCAATCCATCCATGCCTGTAATCCTGTGCAACTCTTGTTCGTGTTGTCCTACAAGTTTGATTGGGGGGTGGGTGGGAGAGATGGTCACCCACTGTGTTGGAAGTCTTCTCAATTTCTCCTGACACTGAGAAGGTATCATTGGAGCATTCTGGCAGTCCTTCTGTTCTCCCATGATACCAACCCTTCATCTCTTCCTTTCAAACAGTTCCATGATGATGCCCCTTATTCTTATTTGTCTTTGGAATTTCTTGTTGGGTATATGCTGTTCACTGCCACGAGGTGCCTCTCCATTGCCCTCTGTGACATATTGATTTTTAGCTCTTCAAAGGGAGTGATGTTCCACTTCCCACTGCCATCATTGTTCATCCTTCATTTTTTTCCCCTTTTTCCTTTTTGGTGAGGCAATCAGGGTTAAATGACTTGCCCAGGGTCACACAGCTAGTAAGTGTCAGGTGTCTGAGGCCAGATTAGAACTCAGGTCCTTCTGACTCCAAGGACAGAGCTCTATCCACTATGCCACCTAGCTGCCCCCATCCTTCATTTTTTGAAGAGGACCCATGACACCTTGGGGTGATGTCTTGACTTGCATGTGAATTGGATTTAAGTGAGGCAGAGATGTATGAAGTCATCAACCTCACTCTCTTTCTCTTCCAGAATCCTTGAAGACTAGTGGCAAAACAAAAGTCAGGATGACTGGCGATGGCCTAGGATGGAGTGGATGACCTTGGCTATCTTTGGTGTCTAACTAAGCTCTAAGTGCTCCGCAGCTGCTTCTGCCACCTTCATGGCTATTGGAAAAAATTATTCTATGGCAACGATGGAAGGGGAGCTAGGGCACTGGGTCTGGAGTCAGGAATACTCATCTTCCTGAGTTCAAATGTGGCCTCAGACACTTACTAGATATGTGACCCTGGGCAAGTCGCTTCACCCTGTTTGCCTCAATTTCCTCATCTGTTAAGTGAGCTGGGAGAAGGAAATGGTAAACACTCCAGTAACTTTGCCAAGAAAGACCCAAATGGGGTCACAAAGAGTCAGACATGACTGAACAACAACAACGGTTAAAATTATAGTATGGAAAAGATGGGCCTTTGCTTTCGTAGGAAGCTTGGATCCAGTAAAAGAGCCTTGTAATCTCCCAAATCAGCATGACCTGCTCTTTTTCTTTTTTCAACTCTGGGCCCACCTCACTGTCCATCTATATTGCCCATCCCAGATATATACCCTGTGAGATAAGTTCATAGGATTTTTAGTTCAAATGCATGTTGAAATATGGGCAGCAGATATTCTTCATCCATCTGATCTTTCCTGTGTGGATGGACAGGCCAAGCTCCTTTGGGTAATTACAAATCTTTTCCAGGAGGCTCTGTATTGTCCTGGGACTTCACGCAGTCAGAACAATGTCATCCTCAAGCAGGAACATCTGGAGGACTTCACCATCCATAGGGAATCATTTTTTAACTTGGACCCTGGGCTGAACTGTCTCCACCACAGTGACAAGCACCTTTGGTGAGCCCAGATCTCCCTGGTTTTTTTGCCTCACCCGATGTTTATTATCAGAGGGTTATTGAATAGAATTATTTCTGTTGCTGTACCTTCCAAGGAGTCCAGAATAACTCTGATGTATGGATGGAGACACTTGCTGTTAAAGAGCTTGTGAGAAAATGTCTGTTCCTATCAAGTCAAATATTTTAATCAACAAATAATAAACAAAGTGGGATCTAAAGTTCTCTACATTTTTCAGTTAATTGTGGGATGATAAGTATAGGGCCCATTTTAAAATATCACTTGTAAACGCTTTCTTGTTGCAGATTAATATCCTCATTGAGGATGCCCTTGATTCATGTATAGAAGATGCTCATAAAATTTTTCTATATATATATATATATAGGAGAGTAGGTAGTTATTGATTTTCTCATGGTCACTTTTTTTAATCAACAAAATTTGAGATTCCCCCCACCTATATCTTTGGTATTTTCTCCTCCTTCAAGACACCTTGGAAATCAGTCCCTCAATGCCCTCACAATTGTGTTGCCTTTGGCATGGATCTCTCTCTCTCTACATGCTTTGTCCAATATGGCTGCATTTCCCATCTTTGTTCTCTTTAGTGCCATTTCTTTCTCCTCCATAAGCACCTTAGGACTGCGATACTGGGATCCAAGTGAGGCGATTCTACTGTCCTTAATAGAGAAAACAGTTTGTTAAACTGGCTTTTTGAAAATCATTTCTATTTTTCTTCTGTCCTCCTTGCATTTTCATCCTTGAATGCCCTTGAATGATGAATTTGCTTAGTTGCATATTTGTCAAGGTTTCTTTAAAGTGGTTTTAAGCACTGCTTCTCTCTGCATGAAACAGCACTGCTCATAATCATCCGTCATCCTTATTCATAAGATTTTGCAAATGGGTTTATACTATAACCTGGTGTTGCCTTCGACAGTCAGCTCTCTCAGTCTGGCAAAGAAGCCAGATGTTTGCTGACTAAAGTGTTTTCGGGGCTTTCTTAGTCCCATTTGTTGTGGCAATTACTCTATATTGCTCTAACTTCTGGATCAAATTACGGTAGTCAGTGTCCATGTCAGTTTTGCTGTCCATTTCCCATTTTTAATTTTCAGTGATTTAAAAAAATAATTCAGGGTTTAATTGTTTTAATTGCACATCATATCCTTTTCTCATTGTTCTTCTTGGTGCTTGTTTTGTTTTTGTTTTTTTACAAAATCAGTTCTTAACTCTGATGAGTCAATGAGTTGACTGTTAACAGATAGTTGATTCAGGGATAACTCCTACACCATGAACATGTCTTTTCCTGTTTGTTAAAATACTTGCCAGATCCAGCACCTACCTATACTTTTCTTTTTTTTTTAATAAAGCGGAGTATTCCTGACACAGAGGTGGGAGGCTTCTGGGTAATGTCCAAATCTTTGGCCTCTCTCATTTCTTTTTTCTGAACCATACTTTCCTAAATATGTCTCTTCATCCTCACCTTTCCCCACCTTTGCATTGAAGTCATCCAGTAGCACAATGTGTATTGATTTGGTTTGATTTGAAGGGTCTTATGAAGTCCATTATAGAATGTATCTTCCTCTTCCTCAGTAATTGATGCTGGTGCATAAACTGCAATTATTTTCATAGTGATCTTTTTGCAAATGCTGAAGTGTTATTAGAAAATTCAAATCATAAAATTACACATGGCCAATAAGGATTGTAGAGAGCTTTGAGGAAGGGTGATATAGTATAAAAAGTATTGCCTCTGGAGTCAGAGGATTTGGGTTCAAATCTAACCTCTACTGCTTAATACCTGTGTAACCTTAGTCAAGTAAGGTGCCCAGGCTTTAGTTCCACTGTCTATGTCTCATAGTAGAACAACATTCTGCATATATAGTCCCCCACTTTTCTAAGACGTGCAGTAGATAGAGTCCACTTCCTAACCTGGAGTCAGGAAGAACTGAGCAAATTGCCCTCAGACTAGCCATGTGAACCTGGGCAAGTCACTTGACTTCTATCTGCCTCAGTTCCCACAAATGGGAATAATAATAGCATCTGTCTCCTAGTGTTCTTATAAAGATAAAGTGAGATATTACTTGAGAAATGCAAACCTTAAAGCGCTATGTTAGTTCTAGAGAAATAGCACCAAACAGCACCTACCCCATGGTAAAAATCAATCATTACAATGACTGTTTCAAATTCTGCCAGGATTCTGAAGATGCGGTGAAGTCAGGAGCATAGGGCTATTCAGGGTAGAGGGAACACAAATTAAACTGATGAAGATTTGCCTATTTGCCAATATCTTTGCCTGGCTAAGTTTCACAGGGTTGAATTTGCCCAGGAATGGAAGGAAGAAAGGTTATTTTTATTATACAAAATGGTCTTCAGCCCCATGCAGAACTCACTTCTCCTATAACGATGAGAACAAAGAGTACTAAAGGGAAAAAGGAGAGTCACAAAATTTTTAGAGCATTTGTAAATAAGAACTCATTTGGCCAACAAGTCAACATACTATAGAGGAACGAAGTTGTATCTCTATATAAGAAAACAGAGGATAAAATGAAGGTGCATCTCATTTGAAAGATGGCTCCCAGGCTTATTTGGAGAAAGAGCTGAAGTCATCCAAAAGCATCAAGCAACATTATTTCACATCAAAAATGATTGCAATTTATGCAACCACATCAGTTGCAAAAATTGAGAGGGTGGAGACATACTATGAAAAATTTGATTGTAGGGTGGGGACAGTACTCTGAACTGTGATTTCATTAGAGTAGATCAGCAATTTGTCTGTAACTTAGTGTAAGGTTAAGTCAGTCAGTCAGTTAATAAACATTTAGTAAACACCTACCATGTGCCATGCATTGTATTAAGCGACTTGCTTATGGTTACATAGCCAGTATAGTATATGCAAAAGGCAGTACTTGAATTCAGGTCTTCCTGAGTCCAAAGTCATCACTCTCCCTGAGGCCATTTTGCCTCTTTTGAAGAACTTGATAAGATCCTCAGCATTCAACTAACATATTCTTTGATATTTGATGTCTTCAATGTAAAGGGGAGCTTAATGGAAGACAGCAAATGATATGTTAGAAATCATGTTTTAGGAATGAGGATTGAGATGACTGAGATGAGGAATAAGATGAGGAAAAAGGACTGACCAATGACAGATGGACTACATGGAAGACTTATTCTTGATGTCACAATACTTTCTTTGAGAAAAGAATTGGAAAGTGTTGGGTATGATGATGAACACCAAATAATATCACAAAATTGAAATGCATTATGTGTTAATGAACAGGAAAGGACTTGTTACTTCTGTATGAGTCATTCCTGAATCAGCTGTCTGTGTATAGTCAGAATACTGACTTGTTGGAGCAAAGATCAAAATTAATATAATGCTAGAAGGATAAAAATGAGAAAAAAGACATGGCATAAACCTTCCCTCCAACCTTTCCTTTTCAAATAAGCTATTGATGCTGAAAATGGGAAATAGATGGAAAAAAGAACATTGCCACTGGTTATTATGATTTTGTTAAGATTTATAACCAATATAAATCAATTGCCATAACAGGGAGATCATAAGAGGTTAGAAATCATCTCAGGCAGCAACTATTTGATCTCCTTGACAGCTGGAGAGATGTGATTGCCAATGGTAATACCATTTGGGGGGCAGGGGGAAGCATAAACTGGGTCTCCCTATCTTAATCAGGCTGTAAGTGCCACTCACAGGCTTGATCTCACTACACATTAGTATGGTAACTTTGACCTGCTTCATTTAAAAAAAAATTTATTTTCAATTAACAGAACAAAACAAGCATTTCCATAACACAATACAATAAAAAAGATGATTGCACATGAAACTGCAAATCTACCATGTACAATTTGCTATTCCCTCTAAATATACAACAAAGTTATCATGTAAATTTCTTTTTTTTTTGCTTTTCTTTCTTCCCTCCCCCCACCCTAGAGATAGCTACCATTAGACACAAATAGGTATGTGTATATATATGTATATATATACATATACATATATATACAGAGAGATACATACATACATATATACATATGTGTAAAATGATTTTTATATGTACTTCTATTTATCAGTTCTTTCTCTGGATGCATATAGCCTCTTTCTTCATATGTCCTTTATTTTTAGTTTGTGTATTTATAATAGTCAAAATGAGTCTCTCAAAGTCGTTCTTAAAACAATATTGCTGTTACCGTATACAGTGTTCTCTTGGTTCTATTCATTTCACTCTTCATCATTTCACACAAGTCTTTCCATGCCTTTCTAAGATCATTGAGCTCATCATTTCTTATAGCATAATAGTATTCCATCACAATTGTACACCACAAATTGTTCAGCCATTCCCCAGTTGAAGGGGATCCCTACAATTTCCAGTTCTTTGCCACCACAAAGAGAGCAGCTATAAATATCCCATTCACATTCAAAGTTATAATTACTATTTGTGAATTTCCCTTCATCTTATTTTCACTCACTATTTTCTTTTCAACTTTTTTTTACCCTTTCCCTGCAACCTTATCTTCTCTCCCCACCCTTCCACCCCCAACAATTTACCTCTCCTTAGGCAGTGTAGGAGCACACCATATTACTGCTCGACTTAGTGTAGACAGTTGATTGGCTTAGCCCTCTGCAGCTTAGAACTCCGAAGCTCAAGAGATCCATCAGCCTCAGACTCCCCAATAGCTAGGATTGCAGACATGTACCACTGCACACAGCATAAAACCATTTTATAATATTAACATATTTACAAAATCTTAAAGAGAAGAATGGTGGGAGATAAGATGTAGTATTGCCTCATAAAATAGTAAGAAGTAGTAAAGGGAAAAACTTGTTTAAAGAAAATTTAGCAAGGGTTGCAATTAAGCAAAGTCATCCCAAAGGCATTTAAAGATAAAACTGGAAGACCAACAATTGGATGAAAGATGGAAAAGCAATGGAGAGGTTCAAACTATGACACATTACAAATGAGAAATTCTGGTGTGAAGGGTATTGTCAGAGAAATGTGGTAAAAATGGTGAAATGGTCACTTGATATTCTTTCAATATCAGTAGATCATGAGGAAATTCTCTAGAATATTGAATGGACTTCCTTTGTTGAATTTATGAGAGAACATGGACAAGAGATATATAGCATGGATAGACATGGTTGGGGTTCCATACTCATGTGTCACATTAATAATTTTATGGATCAACCAACTAATTAATCAATGAACATTAATTAAGCTCCTATTCCAGTAGGTGCCTGCCTATGCCAGGCATTTTGATAAACACTGGGGATACAAAAAAGAGAAACCAGGAGGCAGAGTTGAGGAGGGGGAGTGTCCTAGGCATGGAGAAAGTCCTAGGTCAGAGAAAATGCCCAGTCCAGAGATGTATTATCTTGTTTGTGGAACAGCTAGGAGGCCAACATCATTGGATCAAAAAGCATATGTCAGGGAGAAGGTGTAGGAAGACTGGAAAGGTGTCAGAGAAGGGCTAGGTTATGAAGGACTTTGCACGCTAAATAGAAGATTTTGTATTTGAACCTGGAGACCATCTCCAGGAATTTACTAGAATTTATTGAGGGAAAAGGGTGTGGGATGTGATATGATCAGACCTGTGCTTTAGGAAAATCACTTTGGTGGCTGAATGGAAGATGTATTGGAGTGGGGAGAGACTTGAGGCAGGCAGACCCACCAGAAGGCTATCGTAATATCCAGATGTGAGGTGCTGAGGGTCTGCACTAGAGTGGTAGCAGTATCAGAGGAGAGAAGCGTATTAGGGAGATATTGCAAAGGTGTAATTGATAGGCCTTGGCAGCAATTGGAATATGGAGGTGGTGAGAGATAGGGAGGAGTCAAGGGTGACACCTAGGTTGTGAGCCTGAGGGACTGGAAGAATGGTGTTTCTACCAACAGTAGTAACACCAGTAGTATCAAAGGCTGCAGATGAGGACTGAGAAAAGACCATCGAGTTTGGCAACTAAGAGATCATTAGTAATGGTGGAGAGAGCAGTTTCGGTGGAATGGATAAGGTTGGAAACCAGATTATAAGAGGTTAAGAAGAAAGTGAAGGCACCTACTGTAGATGGCCTTTTCAAGGAGTTTAGGCATAAAGGGCATAAGAGATACAGGATGATAGTGGGGATAAAAGGATCAAGTGAGGGTTTTTTGGGGGAGATATGAGCATGTTTATAGGCAGGAGGAAATGAGCCAGTAGACAGGGAAAGGTTGAAAATAAATGAAAGAGTGGACATGACAGGGGAAAATCTGTTGGAGATGTGATGGAATGGGATTTCTTATTCAGGTGGAGGAGTAGGCATAGGTAAGGAGTAAGCTCACTTCTTTGTGTGAGACAGAGTGAAGGAAGAGATGGGGCAGAAGGTATCTGAGTGACGGGAGATGAGGAAGAGGGAAGAAGAGGGAGCTCATAGAGAAAGGCCCCATTTTTCTGTAAAATATGAGGCAAGGTCCTCAGCTGAGAAGATAGGGAGGGGGACCTCATGAGAAATTTGAGGAGGGATGAAAAGAGCTGTGGAAGAGCTGCTGTGGAGAGTGGGATAGGGAGTTGATAAGGGAAGTGTAGGGGGATTGCCTGGTGACAGTGAGGGCTTAGTGGAGATTGTATAACATAAATTTGTAGTGGATCCAATCAGAATGATTTGCATGATTTTTTCCACTTATGTTCAGCAGCACAGATGCAGTTGTGAAGGTGGTAGATGGTGGGAGTCATCCATGTCTGAAACTTGGCAAGGCACAATCTGTGATATACTAAGGGGACCAGGGGCTCAGGAGAAGACAGTGTAGGATTCAATTGGTGAAAAGAGGAGAGAGTGATTAGTGTAGGGGTGATGGTGGAGAAGAGGACTGAGCAGTCCAGGGTAGAAGTCATGGTGAGGGGGAAGAATAGAATTTGGTAAGGAAAGGCAAAGGGAGAGATGGAAAGCCAATAGATTTTGGTTAGATAAGGGGATTTCAGAATTCTTGAACATGGAGGCAATGCATTTGTGAGTGATGGATAAATCAAGGGTATGACCATCTTTGTGTGTGGCTAAGGTGGGTTGGAGTAGGTCATCGGAAGAGAGTAGGATCCATTAAAGTATTGAGCTACTAAGGGATCCGGCATATTTTTTTTTATCAGTCTTTTGTATCTCTTTTTGTTTTGAGCACACACACACACACACACACACACACACACATGCTGTTGTTGTTTTGTTGTTTTGGAGAAATTCTTGTGTGCAGCAGTGATTACTCTAGCCTGAAGTCAGGTGTATTACATTTCATCTCTCCCTCAAGGATTCCCTGGTACCCTTAGGGGTTTGGGGATCTCTTCTCTCTGCTGTTGGCTTAAGCCCCCACCAGTTTTATTTCCCCAATTTAAGGGTTCCAAGCATACCAGTTTCATTTAAACACATCAAATTAGCACTTTTACAAAGGAATATCTATCTATCTATCTATCTATCTATCTATCTATCTATCTATCTATCTATCTATCTATCTTCCCTGTCAATCAACAAACATACTATGTGCCAGCCCATGAAACAGTTCTTTCTTTTTCTTTCTTTCTTTTTAAAATTTTAGGCTTTCTTTAATTTTTTTTATTTTAAACTTAAATAAATAGACAAAAAAGGAATATTTCTATGTACACAGCACAACCTAAAAGGAGGATTCACTATAAAACAAGGAATATTTATTTTACAAGTATAGCTAGAAACAATGCAACCAAGATTATAAAGAAAGCTGAAAACTGGGGAAACAATTGCAACAAGTATCCCTGATAAAGGTCTCATTTCTCATATATAGAGAACCAAGTCTAATTTATAAAAACACAAGTCATTCTCCAGTTGATAAATGGTCAAAGGATATGAACAGGCAGTTTTCAGATAAAGAAATTAAAACTATCTATAGTCATATGAAAAAGTGCTCTAAATCACTATTGATTATAGAAATGCAAATCAAAAAAACTCTTAGGTACCATATCACACCTACCAGATTGGCTAATATGACAAAAAAGAAAAATGATAAATATTGGAGGGGATGTGGGAAAACTGGGACACTAATGCACTGTTGAACTGATCCAACCATTCTGGAGAGCAATTTGGAATTATGCCCAAAGGGCTATAAAACCATGTAAAACCCTTTGATCCAGCAATACCACTGCTAGGTCTATATCCCAAAGACATCCAAAAAAGGAGGAAAAGAAATGTATTTGTACAAAAATATTTGTAGCAGCTCTCTTTGTGGAACTGGAAATTGAAGGGATGCCTATCAATTGGGGAAAGACTAAACAAGCTGTGGTATATGATTGTAATGGAATATTATTGCACTATAAAGAATGACAAGCAGGATGACTTCAGAAAAACCTGGAAAGACTTACATGAACTGATGCAAAGTGAAGAACCAGAAGAATGTTGTACATAGTAACAGTAATATTGTTCGATGAAGAATTGTGAATGACTGCTTGTTGTTATTTGTCCTTTGCCATTGAGGAGGACCATGACATCAGGGAGGTGATGCCATGATAGTTATTCTCAACAATACAATGATCCAAGAAAATCCCAAAGGACTAATGATGAAGTGTAATATCTACCTCCAGAGAAAGAACTGATATTGTTTGAATACAGATTGAAGTATGCTATTTTTCACTTCCATTCTTTTTCTTTTATTTGAGTCTTCTTGTACAAAATGACTAATATGGAAATGTTTTACATGATTGCACATGTATAACTTATATCTGATTGCTTACTGTCTCAGGGAGGGGGGAAGTGAGGGAGGAAGGGATAGAATTTGGAACTCAAAACTTAAAAAAAAATGTTTAACATGTAATTAGGGGGAAAATAAAATGAGTTTTTAAAAATTATATAAAAATAAAATAAGCTCATACCAAAACATAGGTTTTAGGTTTTCTTTGATAAATAAGACTGAATTTTAGGAGTTTGTCAAAACTCAGAACAATCATATAAACATTATCCCCAAGACTTAAGGAGCAAATCTCCACTTTACCACTTCAGGCTCTGGGAAGGCGAGGGGATTTAGGTTCATAATTTAGCTCATTTCCTGTATAGCATTAGTCCCACCATGTTCCAAATCCAGAACATTCTCCTTTCCCCACTTGGCTTATATCCTGGCTTGTCAGGGCTTCCTTGCTGGGTTGCTTGTAATATCCTACCCAGAATCCTAGGCTCTGATGTTCCCATAGCTTGAATTCCTTGGTTAGGGACTCCAATCCCTGCACCCAGAATTAAGAAGGACAAACAAACCAGACCAAAACCATAGGGCCTAAGTGGAGGACAAGGTGGTTCTCAGCCCTTGCTGCTCATTGCATGGTGTCCCTGCTGTGACTGAATGAATACTTCCCTCCTGGATGCTGTATGAAAGAACTCAGCTATGAGTCATTTGAGTAGATCTGAAGATAGAGACAGTTCAGGATTCTCCCAACCACATTTTTGCTATTGTTCAGTCATTTCAGTCCTGTCTGATTCTTTGTGACCTCATTTGGGGTTTTCTTGGCAGAGATACTGGAATGGCTTGCCATTTCCTTTGCCAGCTCGTCTTACAGATGAGGAAACTGAGGCAAACAGGGTTAAGTGACTTATCCAGGGTCACACAGCTGCTAAGTGTCTTAGGTCACATTTGAATTCAGGCCTTTCTAACTCCAGGCCTGGTGCTCCATCCATTGTGCCATTTAGCTGTCCCCAACCACATTATAGGCCAACCAAGAATATCCACACCTTTACTAGTTCTTCTGTGTCCCAGAAGTAAGAGCCCTGGCATCTCCCATGAGGGTGCCTCCATTTTCAATAATCTGGGCATGTCCCAAACCCTTTTTACATGTGTATGTAAACAACTTCATCTCTGTAAGATTCAATAATTTAATCTATTTATTTATTAGATAAATTGATTTCATTATCACGGATTAGGTAAATATGTTATTCTATTTTCTTCATTCTTTCTTTTTTGGTATTTAATTTTATGATCCTGCTGGAATTTACAGTATATGGTTTGAGATATGCATCTAAAATTTATTTTTTACCTCTTTTCCCATTCTCCACAACTACATTTATTAAATAATGGTTACTTCCCCATTTGTTGTTTTCTATAGATTTCTCAAACGTGAAACATTGGTACAGCTTTGGATCAGTTCCTGAAAATCATTATTTTGTTCCACTGATCTTTTTCTGCAGAGGACTAAATAGTTTTGAGGCTGACCATTTTATAATATGTTTTAAGTATGAAAAGACATATTCACTTTCCTCCTCCCTGTTCCCTACCCCCTGTCCCTGCCCTGAGCACATTTTGATATTCTTGGCCATTTTTCCTAATATAAATTTGGCTATAGATGGTCATCATTTTTATTGATCCCTGCTTACTTTAGTGCATGTTGTGTCCTATCTTACGGTTTCCTGGTCTTTGAGAGGCATCTAGCTTCAATAGTGTATGGGTTATTCCACGGATAAAGGGGGATTCTCAACGTAGAGCTAGCAGCTCACAGAGGCCATTCAGTCCTTCCCCTTCATTTTATCAGTTCAGTTATTTTTTCAGTCATGTCTGACTCTTTGTGACCCTATTTGGGGTTTTCTTGGAGAAGATACTGAAGCAGTTTGCCATTCCCTTCTGCAGCTCATTTTACAGATGAGGAAACTGAGGCAGACAGGGTTAAATGACTTGCCCAGAGTCACATAGCTAGTAAGTGTCTGAGGCCAGATTTGAACTCAGGAAGATGAGTCTTCCTGACTCCAAGCCTAGTGCTCTGTGCATTATGGCCACCTAGATGCTCCTTCATTTTACAGATAAGGAAATTTAGACTTGGGGAGACTGTGACTTGCTTGAGGTCACAAAGGCAACATGTGAGTGATGAGATTTGAACCCCAAGTTCCTTTGGCTCTTGAGTCAGACTGTGTACCACTGTGAAAAGGCACTGCCTCAAACAAGGTCATATTCTAAGACTCCCTTAGGCAAGTTAACACTTTGGGTCTTAGTTCTATAGAGAAATCCACTGGTATTTCAACTGTACCAACAAAATCTGACAAACTCCTAAAATTCAGGCTCATTTATCAAAGAAAACCTAAAAAAAAAATTCCAAGCCAATTAATGTCAAAAGAGCAGGAAGGTCACATGCATAATGGCACATTCTGTCATGAGACTGGTTTGCCAGGAAAACAGTCCTTCAGAGTTATGGTAAACTAGACATCACTGGCTACAATGAGCCACAAATCTGCCTTTGTTGGGAAGAGCCTAGTGTGTTTTCATTAATCCTTATTTGTTTTAAGGCATGTTGAAGAACAGCATGGCACAGTGGAAAGCATCTTGGCTCTGGAGAGAGAGAACCTGATTTTAAATTCTACCTGATGCTTACTCCCAGTATGGACCTTGAACAGGTCACTTAACCTCTGTAAGCCTCAGTTTTCTCATCTGTGAAATGAGATAGTTGGACTAGATGAGCCTGAAATCCCTTCTAGCTCTGATTCTATGATTCTGCTCAGTGATTTTCTCATGTTTGAAGGCATTTAACTTTGACAGTGTGTGGATTGTTGTTCATCCTTCATTTTTTGAAGAGAATCGATGATATCATAGAGTGATGTCTTGACTCAGACATGAATTGGATTTAAGTGAGGCAGAGTTGCACAAAGTGTGTGGATTGTACCAGATTTGGAGGACCATTCCCTAGGAGGACATTAACCAAATCACTTTAACCTCTCTGTGTCTCAGTTTCCTCCTCTGTAAAATGAGGGAGTTAGACTAGATGGTCTCTCCATCTCTAGATCCTAAGTAGGTACCAGTGAACCAACCATTGTTAGATAAGGGGTCCCATGGAATGGAATTCCTTAGGTCTCTTTGTATGTAGCTGATTGATATTTCCAACAATTATTTCTGACTTCAGAGGTTGCAGATGTTTCAAAGCTCCCTGCCTTCCTTTGCTGCCTAGGGCTCAGAGTACTTGGACTGACTGCTCACTTTGATAAAAGTCACCAGAGTAAAGAACACATAGATCTTTTCCTTGGACAGCTGGGTACTGAGGCCCACTGAAATTTATACAATGTAAACAGTCGAATGCCCGGGGCTCTCCCCGGCACCAGTGAAAAGGGAGCCAACATGCATTTTCCTTCAGTGTCGGTTACAAATTAACTCCTAACATTTATGTTTCACCAGGGTAGAGTTGAAGGTTTGAATTGTCTCTCTACTTTGTATTGTCTTTTATCTAAGCTAGAATTTGGGCCCTGAATTAATACATGTTGCTACATTCAACATCCTACCTCCTTTTTACTCCATGCCAAGGGAGTTAGCAAATGCATATTTTTACTCCTTCAGAGACCTCTTAGGGGCCTCTTTATTGGATGTGATGATGAGCATAGCTTTAGAATAAGAAGCCCTTAGTCCAAATCCTGGCTCAGCTGTAATGAGCTTTGTGACTTTGGGCAGGTCACTTAATCTCTCTGGTTTTAGTTTCCTCAAGTGTAAAATGAGGGGCTTGGAACAGATGACCCAGGATAAATTCCATGATTCACAGACACTTTCATGGCCTTATTTGTAATAGACTTTCAGCCACTCCAAATGGAAATAACTAACGTGCTTTAAGGTTTGCACAACACATTATGTATATTTTCTTATTTGGTGATTCCCATGAAATAATCTCACCACTAATGTGTATGTACATTCATTGAGTTTGCTGTCATACATTCTATTTTAGGGATATTATATCTGCTTTATAGTTGTAACCAGTACATGCCCAAGGTGAGGAGGAGAGGGGAAGTAGGTAGAGGAGAGAAGGGAATAAGCATTTCTATAGCACTTATCATGCATTGTAAATGTTTTCCTCCCTCTTAGTCATCTTCTGAAAACAAAACAAAACAAAACAAAACAAAAAAAACAAAGAAAGAGAAAAAAATATTCTTCAATCTGCTGTCAGAGTACATCAGTTCTCTTTCAAGGTGGATAACATTTTTTTTATTATGAGTCCTTTGGAATTGTCATGAATCATTGTATTGATCAGAGTTGCTAAGTCTTTCATAGTTGATTATTGTTACAATATTGCTATTAGTGTGGCATCTTTCTGATTCTGCTCACTTCACTTTGCATCAGCTCATATAAGCCTTCCCAGATTTTTCTTGAAATTATCCTTTTCATCATTTCTCAATAGTATTCCATCACATTCATATACCATAATTTGTTTAACCATTCCCCAGTTGATGGGTATTCTCTTAATTTCAAATTCTTTGTCACCACAAAAAGAGTTGCTATAAATGTTTTTGTACATGTGGATTCTTTTTCTTTTCCTTTGATCTCTTTGGGCATATAGACCTAGTAGCAGTATTGCTGAGTCAAAGGATATGCAGAGCTTTATAGCCCTTTGAGCATAGTTTCAAATTGTTCTCTAGAATGGTTGGATTAGTTCACAACTCCACCAACAGTGCATTAGTGTTCCTATGTTCCCATATCTCCTCCTTGTTATTTTCCTTTTCTGTCATTTTAGTCAATCTAATAGGTGTGAGGTGGTACCTCAGAGCTGTTTTAGTTTACATTTTTCTAATTATTAGTGATTTAGAGCATTTTTTATAATGCTGTTGATAGCTTTGATTTCTTCCTCTGAAAACTGCCTATTCATATAAGTTGACCATTTATCCTTTGGGGAATGGCTCTTATTTTTATAAATTTAGCTCAGTTCCCTATATATTTGAGAAATGAGGCTTTATCAGACAAACTTGCTGTAAAATTCCCTCCCCCTTCCTCAGTTTCCTACTTTCCTTCTAATCTTGGCTGCATTGGTTTTGTTGTGCAAACCTTTTTAATTTAATCAAAAGTATCCATTTTACCTCCCATGATCATTTCTATCTTTTGTCTAGTCATGAACTCTTCCCCTATCCATAGGTTTGACAAGTAATTTTTTCCCACATTCCCCTAATTTGTTTATAATGTCACCTTTTATATCTAAATCCTGTACCCATTTTGAGCTTATCTTGATATATAGTATGAGATGTTGGTCTCTGTCTAATTTCTGCCAGACTGCTTTTCACGTTTCCCAGTAGTTAGTTAGTTCTTGCCCCAACAGCTGAGATCTTTGGACTCTACATTACTGTGTTCATTTTCTTCTGCATATCATGTGCCTAATCAATTCCACTGATCTAATACTTAATTTTTTATCCAGTGTGGTAAGTGTTTTTTCAAATATTATCTCTTTTAGCCTCACAACCACCCTGGGACATAGATGCCATTATTATCCCCATTTTATGATTGAGGAAACAGAGGCAAACAGAGGTTAAATGACTAGGCCAAGGTCATGCAACTAATAACTGTGTTAAGGCAGAATTTGAACCTAGGTCTTCCTGACTCCAGGTCCAGTGCTATCTACTGTGCCACCAGCTGCCTACATTGCCTTATATATTTTAATTATTTTTATTGCTTTCACCTGGGGCCCAGAAGTGATGATAATGATGACTTAAGGAGAGTTGTAACAAGAGTTTTATCCATTTCTCCTGTCTATCCTTCTATTGGACATTCTAAACAAAGAGAAATAGGTTGTTGAGATACCAGGAAAATGGTAGGACATGGGCATGGACATGAAAGTGCCTAGAGTTACCCATTTCCTCTTCCTTGGTCTTCATGAGAAACTTCTTGTCATTCATTCTTTCCTATACATGGAACAAAAAAAGCTTTTACTACTCCCACTCTTGACACTGAGAGCTTTTGAGAGAGCCTTGTGGGCTGGACTACAGTCTCACGTGGAGCTGGGATTGAACGAGGAGCTAGAGCAGCCAATCAGGGACCAGCATATGAAAAGGCAGATAAAGATGTTCTGATGAGCTAGGGAAGCTTCTGAAACCTCAGTGGCTAATGAGAAAACTAGGAGATTTATTCACTCTTCCCTCCCCCCAGTCTCTCTTTCACCTCAGTGTTCTAGTCTAGGACACAGAGTTGGGCCTTACATGCCAGTAATACTCCCTCACCTCACTTCCATGACCTGAGGGTATAATAAAAGGGTATGGAACATAGGCTTTCATTTTGGAGGTGCCCAAACATAGCATAATGTATCAAAAAAAGTTAGTATTTTCTGTCACTTTTTGAAAGTTTGTATTTTTAAAGCAAATTTTAAATCTTAAAATTAAGTTAGTTTAGTTTTAGTTTCTTTAGTTGACATCCTTTATGAATGGTTAATGAATGTCCATCTAAAAAAAATTAAACCAAATTCCTTGAGTGCCCATCGTAATGAATTGTGCTATGCCTGCCTGTGGTCTGGGATAGGTTTAAGCGCAGTTCTTAGTCTATTTCACATATACTTTATTCTTGTTAAGCAAACTATGTAAGTTGCCTGCAGGTTTAATGTAAAAATAGAGTGTTGAGACTGAGGTAAGAAATCTCCCAGATGAAGAGGAAAGCCATAGTTTTTTTTTTTTTTAACATTTTTATGTTTTTGAGCTATATTTAATATGTCTCTAGGCTAGAATTCAGAACCCAATCAGGGAAGGGTTACTTTCTTCTCTAGCTTGTTAGGAATATAAGGTTTATACATTTGTAGTGGGGGAAACCTCTAGAACATGTGTCAGAGAGACCTGGATAAGACCATTAACTAGGCTGTATGGTACCAACTGGTGGGCGAGTTGTAAATAAGTTTTACCTCCTTAAGTGTTAATTAATAAAATGACATTTCATTTTTTGTTAGACTTGTGGAAGACTGCACACTAGCCATTCTGAGCTGCTGTTGTTACTTCAGAACTGTAGGTCACAGAAGAGGTATACACATCTAGTCTATCCCTACGACCTATAGTCAGTACTCAATGATCTCCAGATGAGTAATAATAAAGACATGGTTGATTTTCTCATCCCTTGGTAACTTACTCTCTTTCTGGACCAGAACCAATGCTTTTCCTTCCCTACTACAGTTCAACCACAAGGAATTCTTTTGATAAAAAGACAAATAACTCTCAAACTCCAAATGGCAAACTTAGAGAGCTGTTCAGCATGGCACAATGAGAATACCACTGGCTCTGAGGGTTGAGAACCTGGCTTCACATCTTACTTCTGGTCTATACTGCCTGTGTAACTTTGGGCAAGCCATCTAACCTCATTTGGTCTCAGTTTCCTCATCTGTAAAATCAGTAGTTTGGACTAGATCACCTCTGAATTCCCTTCTCAATCTAGATCTGTGATTCTATGATACTATGAACTAAATAGATGGAATTCAGGTTACTGGGCATCACTCTGGGAGGTGATGCTGTGCATTCCCTACAAGGGTTAGGCAGGAGAGGTAAAGTGAACAAACAGGGCCTATTCTTTTTAAGGTGGATCTTTACAGCATGGATTCATTCAAATATTAGGAGTTATCAGGTACACTAATCTTCAAGCCTACATGATAGTTTGGAATACATCTGTCCTTTCTAGCTCTAAAATCTATTGTCTAGGAGTTCCTTGTACCATGGGGTGACTAGACAGTAATGAAGGGTATAATTAGTTGTAAGCGTAGGGTGCAGTGGTGGGGTTTGGTTGTGATGACCACCATTTTTGATAGTCCAGTTGTCCAGAGAGATGGATGGTCTACCCCTGGGTTTTTAATAGCTAGTACAAGTGGAGAAAAGATCACAAAGGGACAAACTTGACTCTTCCATGAGGAGACTTGGAGGTTCTAAGAGATTGTCTTTTGGATATGCCTCCTTGTCACTCATCTAAAGGACTGCCTGAATTATGAGTAGCAAGCAAGGAAGGAGGGAAACAAGCACCTATGATGTGCCAGGTACTGTGCTAAGTGCTTTACAAATATTATCTCATTTGATCCTCACAACAGCCCTGGGAGGTAGGTGCTATGATTATCTCCATTTTATAATTGAGGAAACTGAGGCAGACTTATGTTGATTGACTTGCCCAGGGTTATACAACTAGTAAATATTTGATACCAGATCTGGACTAAATTCTTCCTGAGTAGAAAAGGAAGAAGGAGGTCCTTATGGAGGAAGGCAGTGGGAGAGCTGTGGGGATTGTGGCTGAGTGAGTATAGGCAAGAGCTGACCTGATAGTAGCAAAGTAACAGAGCCAGAGTGAGGCATATATGTGCCTGAAATCACCTTTAAACATATGGTATAGTGGTTTTGTCATCCAAGTATACTCCAGATTCCAGAGGAAACAGATGAGGAGTACAGGACACAAGCCTGGCATGGAGGAATGATATCATAGTGATTAGGAAACTGTGATTATCCAGACATCTGTGTCTAGAGTGCATTGGCATGGTGGGAAGGTGACCAGAGTGCAACTTAGTGGGGAAAGGGCTGGTTAGACATAGTTGTTCAGTTGTTTCAGTCATGTCTGGCTTCATGACACCATTTGGGGTTTTCTTGGCAAAGATACTGAAGTGGTTTGCCATTTCCTTCTCTAGCTCATTTTACAGATGAGGAAAATGAGGCAAATGGGGTTAAGTGACTTGCCCAGGGTCACACAGCTAATAAGTGTCTGAGGCTAGATTTTAACTCAGGAAGATGAGTCTTCCTTACTCCAAGCCTGGCACTCTATTCACCGCACCACCTTGGCTGCCCGAGTTAGATATGGTAAATTCTCATTATTCATGAAGCCCAGACTCTGGCATAGGAGCTGGAGGGGCAGTCTGAGGTAGGAGGTTGGGGTAGCACCAGCCACAGATGAGCAGCATGGCTGGAAGACAGCTGCAGTGTTACAGAGATAAATGGATAATAATTTCTCCCTAAGGTCCTTGGTAGCCCATGGAATGTAAGTTATTCTCACCCACATCTTCTGCTTGGCATGCCTCATCTATCTAGTTCTTCTGGGGCCATCCAGTGAATCATCTTCAAGTTTTTCTATATTTTAGCACAAAGTTAGCTCTTAGCACCAGATGAACTAGAGGTGGGGAGAATGAAAGTGAGAGCGAGAGGAAGAGCGAGAGCAAGAGCGAGAGAGAGAGAGAGAGAGAGAGAGAGAGAGAGAGAGAGAGAGAGAGAGAGAGAGAGAGAAGAGACAGAGTGAGACAGAGACAGAGACTGTTAACAGAGAATGTTATAGATCCTAGAGGTGGGAAAGAATGAGAGTGATTTTCCTCATTTGGGGATAGGGAGGGGCTTGCCCCTGGACTGGGATGGCTGTGAGACTTAGAAAGAGTTAAGAGACATCTGCTTCTGGCTCCTGGGGTATGATTTCTCTGGATCTCTTGTAAGTACCCAAAGCTCCCTATGAAGGCCTGCCCTTCCTTGGAATTCTCCCTGCTCCAGAACTATGACTTTTCCATTATAAAATTAACACTGCCAAATCTGCCAAGGAGATTTCCAGAACATGGAGGAATGAGTAGCCACAGCAGGTGCTCCACTCCAGATTAACTCTAAATAGCAACCACAGAGAGGCCAGGAAGAAATATGGACTCTAATAATAAGAATAAAAGCAAAAGAAAGCTGGAAAAATAATAAAGAAAAAATAAACCCACCCCCCCAAACCTAAAGGATGGGGACTAGATGTTTGATTTCATTGGCACTGGGAGCTCTTAGAGGGTGAAACTCCTACTAATGCAGGTTGGCACTTCATTGAAATTCAGTTTTAAGGAACTGCCTAGAGCACTGAGAGCTGAAATGATTTGTCCAGGGTCATATAGCCAGTATGTGTCAGAAGTGGGATTACCCGGATCTGACTGGTTTTGAGGTTGGCTCTCTCTCTCTTTCTCTCATTCCCTCCTTCCTTTCTTCCTTCCCTTCTTCCTTCTTTCCTTCCTTCCTTCTCTCCCTCCTTCCTTCCTTCCTTTCTTACTTCCTTCTTTCTTTCCTTCCTTTCTCTTTTTCTTTCTCTTTTTCTCTCTTCATACACACATACATATATATTATACTATTATATTGTTATATTATATTATTTATTAATATTATATACATATTACTGTTATATACTTTGCTGATTCTCAAATGGATGAAAAAAAATCCTGTGATAAAAGAAAACAGCAAAGTAACTAGGCTGCCAAGGAAATATAAGCAGAGGAAGAAAGAAAGAGGAGAAAACCTTGAGAAATGCTGACAAACTGGAAAGAAACCTTCACAACCAAAAAGGGCAGAAAGATGAAGAAAAAGATCAAGGGCTTAGCAAACAACAACACAGAAATTAAGAGATCCCTAGAGGCATCAAAGAACAGAACAGATGCCATGGAACAGTCAACAAGGACATATTAGACATAATTCCAGAATTTAACAAGATTATATAGACAGAAAAATAGCAACAATGCCATCAAAGTGATTGAGCCTGGAAACCAGGTCAAGATTATCAAAGCTATAAGTAAGAGCTCTGTGACCATGGACAAAGCATATAACCTCTCTAAATCTCAGTATGCTCATCAGTAAAATGAGGATAATAATAGCATCTACCTCATAGGATTGTCCTGAATGAAATAGCATACTTAAAGCAATTAGCAAACTGTAAAACACCTCATGTAAAACATCAACTAAAATAAGATGTCTTGCAGAAGTAAGGGAGAAAGAAAGAAACTGTGATATAGTGATGGAGAAAATTATGGAATAATATGGAGGGATGCCAATTGAACTGAAGGACAAGTAAATGCAGCACAGACATTGAAATACTGAAAAATCCTAAATCCTAAATCCCCTGCCTTCAGAAAGCTTTCTCTGATTAACACTATCTGAATTTTCCAGGCCACCAATACTGACCTATTTTGCCTCTCCAGTGTAACTCTAGCTTACTGTATTTCAATGTATAATGTAATTGCAGAGCATTTGGGGGCACCTCAACTCACATGTGGGTCCTTCCCCAGACCCACCATCTCATATTCCTGGTACTCTGTGGGTCAATTTCCACTCAAAATCTGTAAAATGAGGGGGTTGGAAGGTGGCCTCTGAGAATCCTTCTAGTTCTTTATCGATGATCTTATGAAAAATCATAATTCATAAGCAACCTCAACATGTTTGCCTTTATCAAGGCTGGAGGATGAAACTAGAAAATCACAGCAAAGGCATTTCATTAAATAGCACAATAAGAAAAGTGGCAAACATTTTCCTGATATAACTGGGGTTTGCTCTCCCACAAATATACAATCAATTAGAAGATTCAACATGCCAAAGAATCCTATGTGGAGGGGCACACATGCAGGGGATACACATGGCCAGATATATGATTGGAAGGGAACATCCCCCTCTAATACTGAAGGTCTCTGATGATGAAGGTCTCTGGTGATGTCACTGAGCTGCTCTCAACAGAATCTTCTCCTGGTTGATCTTCTATGGTGTGTAGCTTCTACTAGGCAGAGCTCCAGTTTTCTCATGGCCATCATTAGGCATTATTCTGCTGCATACAGGGTTCTCTCTTTTTCTAGCATCTTGTTTTAGATAGAAACCAAAGCTTCTCTTCCTCATAAGAGGGGGAGTAGTCTGTGTATTCTATATTTCAACTTATAGCCTAGAGGTCTAAACTTTAATTCTTTTAGTGGGAGGACAAGCCCTCCATAAACTCATTCTCTAGCTGCTTTTTTCCCTATAAAGAGAAGTCTGTCAGTTTTCTGAATTTAGCTTAGTTATTTTATTTAGGAGAGCCTTGCCTCAAGAGATCAAGTCCTTTTGGTACACAAAATATCTAGCCTGCTAACAGAGCTGTTTGGCATTTAATCTTTGATCCTTGCTCTCCTGTGTTTTGGGGACAATGTCTCTGTCCCATGCCTTTATCTGACTTAGAGTCAGAAATTCTCTGTAACTCCTGTTTAATCTCTTTTGGGAATCTTGTGCCCTCAAATCCTTTTGTGAGGGGAGAGTTGGCTCCAACAAAGAAACCCCCCATGAACTGTGTGGATCTGTGTGGGTTATCTCAGTTTTACCTCAGCCTAAGAGCTTTTGGGTCTCCAATGCAAACAAATAGGAGTATGGGAAAGTAAGTCAGATGGAACCTCAGCTAAATAGCACCCTTTTCCTCAATCCTTTGTTTCAAATTTATTTTTAAAATTTTAGTTATGTATCTGCCTGTTAACGAACCCCCTTGGTTCTTAGATACTCTACAACTAACTATAAGCTTGGTTAGATGGCAAGATCCCTGTTGGCTTGGCTGGGCCCATTTATTAAACATAGACAAGTGACCCATTAGCAATGCTAAGTGTCCCATGCAGACCCTTGAATTCTTACTGATAACCAAGTTTGTGCAGAAGTAAAATTGTGTGGCCCAATTAAACTTATCTAGGGCAGCATTTCCCAAACTGAATTATGTAGAACCTTGGTCCCATGTGAAACACATAGTTCCATGAGAATGTTGATGTTACTTTTTTTTTACCTCTTTAAAATATTAAATATGAAATATATTTTACATATGGAAATATTTCAGCCTTAAGATTGTCTTAACTGTCCTCTATCTTGTTCCACATTTCCTTTTTTCCTAGAGGTATTCTAGAACCACCTTAGACCAGCATTTCTGGGTTCTGTCAACATATTTTAACCCCCAAAGTGTTACATGGCCAGCTTAGCTTGGGAAATGATGGCTGCAGGAATCAGTTAATCTTGGCCACAGCTATTTCTGCATCATGATGTTTTGTATGTTCCCATATAAAAGATGCCAGTATCGTCAGTATTCTCTATCGAAGATACTGGAGGAGGGGTTCTTATTCAGGGTGGTGTTGGACCAAATGATCTCTGACGACCCATACTAATCTAAAGCCAGTGATTCTAGAGTACTTCTGAAGTATTTTTGAAGATTAAACTCTCCGAATAAAATGCATGGTTAGATAGTGGAAAGGGCCCTGCATGTAAATCCAAGTTCTGCTACTTACCACCTGAGTGACCTTGGGAAAATCATTTCACTCATCTAGCCTTCGGTTTACTCATCACTGAATTGAGTGGACAGGAATGGACACTTTCTAAGGGCTCTGCCAGTCCCCAATCCTATGATCCTTTAATAATACATAATTCCTAGCTTAAAAGAGCTTACAAACTATTTTTAAAAATTATGTGTGTACTTACCTATGTAAAGATTACAGTGACTGGTTGTGAGTTGGATGTGTGTTTTGAGTTGTTTGTAATGATAGTTAGTAATAATAACTTGACACTGATCAATTCTCTTTCAGCTAATCTCCATTGTAAATATGATCATAGGAAAAGGACTAGCCTTGTGATTTCATTGATGTAAGGAATTCCCAGTTGAGGAAACTCCCTCCATCAATTCAGGTTGCCACCTTCTCTACAACCTATAGTCTTAGAGAGTGACTCGGGGAACACTTGGAGGTTAAGTGATTTGCCAAGGGTCACATAGTCAATATAAATACATATATAAACATGCATCTATATCTATGTGCAAACCGTTCTAGTCTTACAAGAGTATACAAAGTGTTAACAAACTGTCACTCACAATCCTGTGTCCTGCACAGAAAGTCATTATATATCTCTCTTCCCTAAATAGCCTAAGAAGATCTCAGAAAATCCCTGATTTAGATAAGTAGTATGAAACCAAATCTACAATAGCTTCTCCCTGCTTTCCAATGCTAGTATACATATTATGTTAAGGGAACATTAGCACCCTTGGTCCTTCATGGATAAAGGTTCCATGCCTTTGTATTTGCCTTAGTGCTCCTGGAGTCATTGACTCTCTCCCATCTGCTCTTACTGAATCCTCTTCTCACTCACTTTCTACCCACTCTTTCCAGGTTCCCATGATCAAACCTTACTTTGCATTCTATACCCACTCATTCCTTCTGTACAACCCAGCTGTTCCCCCTTTACCCTTCACATCAATGACAGCTTAAGTCTGATTCAGAGACACGGATGCTGAAATGCACTGTGTTCAGCAGCAGTGGGAGAGATGGGTACCCTGGTGACAGCAGAGTGTTTATTGTCTGAGGAAGAAAGAAAAAAAGGAAGTGGAAGATAGACTGTGAACTTTGAATGACAAGGCTAAGAAATTTGGACTTTATTCTATAGGCAGTGGAGAGTCATTGAAAACTCTGGAGCAGGGGAGTAATGTCTAAATTGTAGTAGTTCAGGAAGATTATTCTTTTTTCCTTATCAGAAGTGGTCATTATTGTTCTGTTGGATTTTTGAAAGCCAAGGGAGAAGAAGAAGTAAGAGAGAAAAACAAACGAAATGTTTGTCTGTTCTGTTTATTTCTGGAGTTTTGATCCCAGGCTCAGAAACAGTTCTTAGCAGGAGTGCTGAGAACAGGATAGGAAAGTGCTGAGTTGATTGATTTTTTCCCCCTCATTTCCCCAGCTATTCAATCCATCTTTATTGTCAGTCAGAGCCTACTTGGCAGAACACAGTGCTCTTTCTAAGGCTGTCTTAGGCTATTCGTCTTTGTGTTTCTCTTGTTCATTCCCTGGACCAGACAACAGCCCTGACCGTGACAATGAATGAGCCCATATGAGAATCACAAGGATGAGGAAGCCTGGCTGGCTGCACTGGCAGGATCCACTGTTAAGAAGCCAAGCAAACCACTTCATTCCCTACTTATCTCAACTTTGATTTAGCCACAAACATTTATGAAGTGTTTGTTATATGCAAGGAACTAGGGAGACAAAAGTGGGGGGAAAAAAAAAAGAAGAGTCTTGTCCTCTAGGATCTTATAACCAAGCCAGGGGAAATAGAATATGAACATAGATGGCATAATACAAGATGGAATGTGGGGTGTTCTGGAAAGGCTGAGGAGAGCCTCTGGTCAAATTTTCAGTGTGCGTATTTATA
The DNA here is from genome assembly GCF_900497805.2 of Vombatus ursinus. Lineage (NCBI taxonomy): Eukaryota > Metazoa > Chordata > Mammalia > Diprotodontia > Vombatidae > Vombatus > Vombatus ursinus. The sequence goes on from NW_020954641.1 coordinate 33,595,227, forward strand.
CTTGGGAAATCAACAGAAGTTACAAATCAGGGGCTGATTTATTATTGTTTTTTTCTTTTCTTTTTTGAGGCAATCAATAAGTGATTTGCCCAGGGTCACACAGCTAGTGAGTATCTGAGGCTGGACTTGAACTCATGTCCTCCTGACTCCAGGGCTGGTGCTCTATCTGCTGCACCATTTAGCTGTGCCTTGATTTATTATTTTGTTGACTGTCTAGACTTAAGAAACTGCTGGAGAAATGTTAATAATGCAAATTAAAATTTTAAAATGTGTTATGTGTATATTTTCCCCAAGGGTGGTTGTTAAATATTTACCAGCATACCCCTAGTTGAATATGAAAAGGACAAAGAAAAGAGCCAGACAGTGCCTTAGGAAAATCTGAGTAGGGAAAGACGACTTTTTCCTGAGGGAATCAGGAAAGTCTTCATGGAGGACTTTGCACCTGGGCTGAGTTTGAAAAGGAGAGAGAAGTGTGAAACAAACAACTCTAGGAGGTAGATGCTATTATTACCTCCCTTTTACAGTTGAGGAAATTGAGGCAAACAGAGGTTAAGTGACTTGCCCAGGGCCAAACAACTAGTAAGTGTCTGAAGTTACTTTTGAACTCGGGTCTTCCTTTCTATAGACCTAGTGTTCTATTCACTGAGCCTTGTAGCAGCCTCTAATAGGTAGAAGATCAGAGGGAATGGAATGTAGGGAGAGAAGCAGGAGAATGCTGGTAAATGTTTAACAACCCAGCTGCCTTCCCCTCCCTTACCCTAAACAATGTATTTTCTGACACATTTTTAGGTTCAATATGCATTATTAGTATTTTCTTAGGTCTAGACTAGAGATGGGGAACCTGCAGCCTAGAGGCCACATGTGGTCCTCTAGATCCTCAGGTGCAGCCTTTTAACTGAATCCAAACTTCACAGAACAAATCACCTTAATAACAGGATTTGTTTCATAAAATTTAGACTCACTCAAAAGGCCACACCCAACAACTCAGAAGGTCATAGCTTCTCCACCTCAATCAACAAAACAGTCCATCAAGCCCTGATTTATAGCCCTTGATGATTTCCCGGGTATAAAGGCTTACACTGAAAATTTAACACTCCCACCCTGAGTCTTTTGGAGCTGGCTTCAGCACACCCATGCATGGAGGCCTGTAAAAATGCACAGAGGTGAGAGGGGGCAAGAAGATGTCTAGTCGTCCACTTTGGTTGTAATAGAGTGTGTAAAGAGGGGTAACATAAATAGGCTGGAAAGGTGGGTTGCTTCTAGATTGTGGAAGGCCCAAACACTAGGCTAAGGAGCAAGTCAGGAAGATGTGGTTTAAGGTCTCTCTCTGAGATACATTAGCCAGGTGACTGTGGACAAATCATTTAACTTGCCATTTCCCCCCAGGCAATCATTTAAAACCATTAAGTGCAAAGTAATTGTCAATTTGTATGGCACTACTCACTAGTAGTTCCCTATACCATTGAAACATTCGGTACAAAAAAAAAGTTTTGATTTGATTCCATAGGCAAGAGGGAGTCACTGAAGTTCTTTGAGCAGGGCAAATGACACAGTCAAAACTTTATGTAGTTCTTTCCTTGTTGCATTTTCCATTTCCGTGTATTTAGCTTGTATATATTTTGATTTTTGCCTCTGCAATTCTTTGGTCCTCCCTAAGACTGATCCCAGGGCAGTAGGTGGTTCTGAAGAGGTGTAGGGATTTTGGCATCGAGTCTGCCTGAATGAATTCAACCCAAATCTTCTTCCAGCCAGAGAAAAAGTTTATTAAAGATAAAGCATATTGGCCAGACTCCCAAGGAACACAAACATCAGTGATCTAAATCGGGGCTAGAGTGGATAGGCCATGTGACACCCATGAGGACGAGTGGGCATGAGGATCTCAGCCTCTAGGCAGAGAACAGCTAGGCTTCTAAATGGGGGCTGGGGGCTAAGGAGGGCAGGTGATGTCTGACTAGCGGGCTTGAGAAAATCTCAGCCTCTGGGCTTGAGAGATTCTCAGCATCAGAATGGGGGCTAAGGTGAATCTTAAGTACAGAAAGACTGTGGGAGGGATCTAGGAGTGGCCAAGCAGTTTGGAGTGACAGGAGGAGGGGTCTAAGGAGATCTGGATGGGAGTGGCTAGTAAGTGGGGTGAACAGAACTCCTGGGTCGCGGACCTGGTGGCACCTAGCTAGGATTAAGGGTGGGAAATGGTCAAAGGCCATAGGAAGGTAAAACAATGGAAAAAGCCAGTTGAAGGGGGGAGGTGGTTGAGAAAAAGGGTCCAGGTGTTTGGAAGGTCTGAGAGATTTGAGCAGACAATGAGAATAGATAATGAAGCGAACTGGAAGGGGGGAAGTTTGCTTTCAAATGGAGCTAAAGAGAGACACACAGGAGCCAGGTTCTTTTCGGAGCCAGGTTCTTTTCAGGGCCAGGGAGGAAAGGTGCATATCAAAAGGTCAACAAATGGGAGCCAAATTCCTTTAGGCAAAAAGGGGCAAAGGTAAACCCCTTCAGTTCAGTGGATAGAGTGCTGGGCCTGGAGTCAGGAAGACCTGAGTTCAAATCCAGCCTCAGACACTGTGTGACCCTGGGCAAGTCACTTAACCCTGTTTGCCTCAGTTTCATAGTCTGTAAAATGAGCTGGAGAAGGGAATGGCAAACCTCTCCGGTATTTTTGGCAAGAAAACCCCCCAGAAAGAAACACAAAGAGTTGGACATGACTGAAAAACAACTAAACAACAAAAATTCTGGTCCTGAATTACACAGACTAAACAAAAGTAGAAGCAGTCATGAGGTCTAAAACTTCCTGGCAACTCAAACCAATTTTTTCTCTCTGTGACTGGATGGGAGGGCTGCCGTTTGTTAGGATTTAGTAGGAAATCAAACTAAATGAGAAAAGATAGTTTAGAAGGGGCGAGCCTTAGTGAGAACTCACAAAGGGGTCTGATTGCACGTGATCTCTCATGTTGCTCTATAAAAATGCTGACCATGGGTGATTCTTTGCCAAACAGAATTCACACTGGGTAGGTAGATAACAAGCAACTTTTTAGGGACTCTTCTAAAAGGTTTATTAGGTAGACCTCTCCAGAAGATGAGAGAAGAGAGCAGTGAGGGATCCAGGAGCACATAGGAGGAAGGGTGCACGCTCTTGGGAGAGGTACCATGGCCCAGTGGAAGAGGGGAGCTGTCCCAGCCCCACTGGAACGCATCAGTACCATCAACATCATCCTCAGTTTGTGCTGGTTTGGTGCAGGCCATGGTGCAGGTTACTTTTGAAGAGAGATAATCCCCCAACTCTTGCAATCTTTATAATTATCTCCTTTGCCTTATGGAGGCAAAGGCCCTCTGTAGTGTCATGCTAATCTACCATATAACATAGAAGCCTTTCCTGATCCCCCTTTAATGCTAGTGCCTTCCTTCCTCCTATTATTCTCAGTTTATCCTGTACATGTATTGTTTGTACAGAGTTGTTTGCATGTTGCCTCCCCCATTAGACTGTGAGCTCCCTGAGATAAGGGATTGTCTTCTGCCTTTCTTTGCAATCTCAGTGCTTAGCCCAGTGTCTGAAACATAGTGGGTGCTTAATAAATGTTTATTAACTGGCCCCATCCATTCTATGGACCACTCTCCTTCACCTGGATACCCAAAGTACTTTCTACTCCTGCTTCTTTGCTTACACTCTTCACTATGGCTGCACTATCCTCCCTCCCCATCTCTGTTTTTATTATTTAAAGCCCAATTCAAATGCCATTTCCTCCAAGAAGCCTTCCCTGAACTCCTTTGTTGGTAATGACCTTTCCAGTGGACCTTATATAGCCCTTTGTTTCAAAACTTTCTAATATAACTATTATGTATTATAGTTTCTTTTGTATTATATATTACATATATAACACATGCACATGTTATATTAATATTATAAATTACAGTTATTTTAAAAAATATTCTATATTATAGTTATTTTGTCAGAGCCTATTAACTCTAGGAAGATAGGAACCCTATGTTATCTATACTTTGTATTTCCCCTGGCACCAAACACAGTGCCCTGACCATAGAAGATGCTTGAACACTGAATGAATATATGCATGTGTCTGTAAACATGCATAGGTCCATGTGCAAATGTAAATTAGTATGTATGCACATATGTGTATGTATATGTAGGGGGATACATTCTACTGGATGAATATGACACCTACATATAGGTAAATAAATTCAAGGGGATTTGAGGTGGAGAAAACATTAGCAATGAGTAGGGTCAAACAAGACTTGTCAGAAGAAGTAGCACCAGAGCTGTTGGAAAAGTTATAAATTATAAGAGGCAGAAGTGAAAGAGAAGCACGTTCAGACCTGAGTGAAGGAATGGAGATAGGAGATCTAATGTCATGTTTGGGGCATGGCTAGTAGATCAGTTGTTCATGAACATAGATAACATGAATTAGCTATGTCTTTTTTTTTTTTTTAATCAATCAAGGTTAAGTTACTTGCCCAGGAACACACAGCTAGTAAGTATATGAGACCTGGTTTGAACTCAGATCTTCCTAATTCCAGCGTTGATGCTCTATCCACTGTATTACCCATCTGCCCCAAGAAGATGTAAGTCTTGAAGGGTAGGAGAAAGCGACATTATGGAGGGCTCTAATGGAAGATCTAGAAAGAAAGTTCTTGCCACCAAAGTCCTTGGCACCCCCAAATGCGTCAGTATCAGAAATAGATATGACCAATGGAAATGACATGAAAAAAATGCATTACCATCAACTCTCCTGCAGTAATCTATGGACCACAGGGCTTTTTCATCTTACTGTTAAAACCTTCAACATGTTGCTGTCCTCCCTTATTAGAATATGAGCTCCATTATCCATCTCCAGAGAAAGAACTTGTGGAGTCTGAATGCAGATTGAAGATGCTTTTCTTTACTTTCTTTATTTTTCTTGTTTTTTTTGGTCTGTGTTTTCTTTCATAGCATGAATTACCATGGAACTGTGTTTTGCATGACTACACATGTATAACATGTCAAATTGTTTGCCTTCTCAACGGGGGGGGAAGGGAAGGAGGGAGAAAATTTGGAGCTCAAGATTTGAAAAAAGAACGTTGAACTTGTTTTTACATGTAATTGGGGAAGAAAATATTAAATTTTTTTAAAAAGAATGTGAGCTCCTTGAGAGCAGGAACGGTCTTGATTTTCTATTTATATCCCCAGAACTAGGCACACAGTAAGCACTTGATAAATACTTTTCCCCTTTATTCACTCATTCTAGGCTTAGGGTTTTGAATTTTGTCTTATGATCAGTAGATGCTACTAAAGATTTTTTTTTTTTTGGCTCTACTGAAGATTTTTGAGCACAGAAGTTACATGATTAGATCTGTGTCTTGAGAATATTAATTTGGATGCCATATGGAGGATGGATTGGAGAGAAGAGAGACTGGAAGTAGGGAAATCAATTCAGAGGCTTTTGCAATAGTTCAGGAAAGAGGAGATGAGAGTCTGAACTATGAGAGTCATTGTTTGAATGGAGAGAAGGGGGCAGATATGAGAGATGTTGTGGCTAGACAATAGTTGGCAACTGATTGGGTATGATGGGGTGTGAGAGAGGAAAGAGACAATGATGACTACATGATTTTGAACTTCAGCGGCTAGAAATATGGTGTGGTCCTCAACACAAACAGGAATGTTTGGAGGAGGGGTGGTTTTGAGGAGGAGGTAAAAAATTCTGTTATGAATGTATTCAATTTGAGATGCCTACAGGGCATCCACTTGGAGATGTCTGGCAGGCAGTTAGTGATGTGAAACTGGAATTCTTGGGAGAGATTTGGGCTGGATATGTAGATGTGGAAGTCATTTTTTTTTTTTTTTGGAGATAATTGAACCCATGGGAGCAGATGAGGTTACCAAGAGAGAAAGTGTGGAAAGAGAAGAAAAGGCAGGCCAAGACACAGCCTTGGGAGATGTCTGTGCTTAGCAGGCTGCAGATGGATGGGAAGGCACAGACATATGGGTGGGAGGAGAACCAAGAAGAGCAGCATCATGGCAGCCAAGGAAGGAGAGAATATTCAGCTTGGCTTTACCGAGAAATTTGTGTAACCTGGAACTAGGGATAGGAAAGGTGTTCTCAGTTAGGAGTAGGGAATGTGGAAGCAAAAGCCCTGGGACATCAACATGAGAGGGAGGAGCTCAGTCCAAAGATCATTTTGTAGCTTGCAATCCAAACAAACAAGCATTTATTACTTGCTAACCATGTGCCAGGTACTGTGTTAGGCACTGGGGATGCAAAATAATAATGAAGGAAGTGATACTGGCTAGTATGTGTGAAAGACTTTACACATTATCTCATTCAGTCTTCACAACAACTCTGTGACATAGGTGCTGTTATCATCTCCATTTTACAGCTGAGGAAACTGAGGTAACGACTTGCCTAGGGTTTCACAACTGAGTTTCTGAAGAAGGATTTGAGTTCAGGTCTTCCAAAATCTAAACCCATGGTCTATCCATACATCCAGTTGTTTAATCTTACCTTCAACATACTTAAATTCTATTTGAAGAATACAACATGTAAACATATGAGTACATATATGATCATTTGAGAAGGGAAAGGAATTAAAGAAGGCTTCTCATAGGAAGTGACATATAAGTTGAGCCTTGAAGGAAGTTAGGGATTCTTAGAGTAGAAGAGGTGGATGTGCATTTCAGACATGGAAAACAACCAGGATGTATGAAGGTACAGATATTAGGAATGGAGCACCAGGGTCAGTGAATCAATTTGACTAGGATGGAGAGTATGTGAAGAGGAATCGTGTGGAATAAGCCAAGAGCCAAACTGTGAACTTTAAATGCCAAGCTGAAGTTTTTTCTTCTAGAGACAATAAAGAGCCATTGAAAATTCTTGAACAAAGGGGTGACATGCTCAGACTTGTGCTTTAGGAAGATATTTGCCAGCTGTGTGGAGGGTGGTTTTTGGAGAGAAGAGAAACTGGAAGCTAGGAGTCCAATCATGTTTTATTTTTTCTGCTGTGCTCTTTTTTAAAAATAAAATTTAATATTTTATTTTTCCCCAATTACATGTAGAAACAATTTTTAACATTCATTTAAAAAAATGTTTGAGTTCCAGATTCTCTCCTTCCTTCCCAACCCTCCAACCCTCATTGAGAAGGCAAGCAATTTGATATCGGTAATACATGTGCAGTCATGCAAAACATATTTCCTCGTTAATCATGTTGTGAAAGAAAACATAGACAAGAAAATCAAGAAAAATAAAGAAAATAAAGAAAAAGTATGCTTCAATCTGCATTCAGACTCCTTCAGTTCTTTCTCTGGAGGTGGATAGCATTTTTTATCATAGGTCCTTCAGATTTGTCTTGGATCATTGTATTACTGAGAATAGCTGAGTCATTCACAGTTGATCTTTGTACAATATTGCTGTTATTGTACACAATGTTCTCTAGGAGTCTAATTAGAAGGTTGTTGCAGCAATCCAAGTAAAAAGTGAGGAGGATCTGAAATATTTTGATGGTCATGTGAGTAGAGAGGAAGCAAGAATTAAGAGTGACTCAAGATTTGTGAACTCAGATAATTAAAAGGATTGTGTTGCCCATCACAGAAATAGGGCTGTTTGGAGGACTGAAAAATTTAAGTGTGAAAATAATGGATTCCATTTTGGACATATGAATTTGAGATGCCTACAAGGAATCCAGATGGATATATCCAAGGCAGAAAGTGAATAGGAAATGGAGCTCAAAAACAAGAGTAGGTCTAGATGTATAGATCTGGGAGTTTTCTGTAAAGGAATGGCCATTGAACCCATGGATCAGATAAAGTCACCAAAAGAGCATGTAAACAGTGAGAAGATAAAAGCCTCAGAACAGAAATATGGAAGGCTACCATACTTTGTGGACAGGAGATAGATGATGACCCAGTAAAGTAAACTGAGGTCTGATCAGAAAGGCAGAAAGAGAACCAAGAAAGACTGAAGTTATGGAAGCCAAAGAAAGATATTACCTAGGAAGGTATGGTGACCAACAGTGTCATAGACTACAGAGAGGTCACATATAGAGGAGAACTGAAAAAAGGCAACTAGATTTATTAACTGAGAATACCATGAGGAGATATACATATATGTATATACACATATGTATAGGCATACATGTGTACATGTGAGTATGTATGTGTGTATATGTGTATTAAAAGAGAGAGAGAGAGAGAGAGAGAGAGAAACTAAGCTATGAACTTAATCTTTTCCCTAGAGAGGAGATGCAAAGTGGGGAAGGGGATTAAGCCCTACATATTCTAGAGTAAGTTTGCATATTTGTGATAATACTATTGAAGTAAATATGTCTTTGTAAAACCTAATCTGTGTATTAGTGACTAAATTGAACTGGAGTACAGGGTATCCACTCCCTAAAATTAAGGAGCACCATGGATGGGGGCTGGAGCTATTGGCAGAGAGCCTAGACCCTCCCATCCCCCCATTTCCTTTAAGGGTAGTAGAAAACCCTGAAGTAGGGATGGAATGTAACATACCTGGACTTTAGGCTGTAGGAAGCCAATGGAGTTAGTGCTACATATATATTTATACATGTATATATATGTATGTATTATATATATATATAATACACGTTTCTGCATATACACACACACACACATACATACACACACAACCATATACACTTGCATACACAAATACAGATATATGGACGACATGCACAGCAGTAGCCATGGAAAAAGCAGAGGACAAAGGCTTCACAGTAAGATTCCAGTGTGGTTTTTAAAGATGGTTTTTAAATTTGAGTTCTCTGACCTGATTACCAGAAAGCAAGAATTAGGAATGGCCTTTCAGATGGACAGCTCTCCACTTTCTCTCATTGACTTTGAAAGGAAAGCTGGAAAGGTCACTTGAGTACACCTGGGAATACCTAGCTAAAGGTGGGAAAAGGAGGAGAGGATGCTGATTATAGCTTCTCAAATGCTAAGCAGCAGGACCTCTAATCATGATGTAGCCAATTCAATTCAGTTAATGTACTCTAATCTAGAGTGGAAGTTTGTATGGGGAAGGAGGCAGGAATGGAAATGGGGGTTGAGGCAATTGTGATAGACAGAAATATTATAATGCTGATGACCTTTTCATTTTAGGCCCTGACCTGATGTACTCTAGATTCTGGGCAGGAAGGAGGAAGCTGTGAGTGCTTTCTGACATTGGTACAGTAATCCAGGTAGACTGCTTACCTTTGGTCATGAGTGAGGGTACTTGGCTGGTAGCTATAGTGCCATCTAGTGGCTCATAGAAAGGCTACACTCTGAATAGCAATTTGAGCCCCATCCTTGTGATGCAGTTGGGCTTGGTTTGTCCTTGAACATGTCTTTTCACTTTCAGTGACCATTTAAGGTCAAATGCTTTTGCATAAAGAAAAATACACGTAATTGCAATATGTACATGTTGATAATAAAATGGGCTTCAATTATAATAACTTTATACATAAATTTAGCCAACATAAATCAATTGCATCAAAAAAGTCTAAAAAGAGCCTTGGTTAGAAAACACCTACCTTAATTGTCAAGTAGAGGAAAATAACGGCCAAAGGCAATGCAATTTTAGAATATAAACTTGTTTGTAATATCTTACAAAGAAAGATGATAGAAGATTATGAGCAATATTGCCTTATAAAACAGAGAAAGCAATGGAGACTAAAGCTAATTTAAAGAAAGCCTGGAGATAGCTAACTAAGCCAAGTCATACTGAGAGCATTTAAGGATGAAAACAGAAGGAAGACAACAAATAGAAGAAAATACTATTTGTTAAGCTTATCATTGTTCATAAGTGGAAACATGATATTATTGTGGCTGTATCCCAAGTATAATTAACATACGCTATACTCAGGGACCAGCTGTCAAACCATGGAAATGCAAGAGTGGAGGCCCATCCCCAAAATAAATAGTTCACTGTTTGTTGGTGTTTCATTTGAGTGGATTTTTAGTCCAAGGTTGGTTTCTCCCAGTTCAACTCCACTCACCATCAGGTGATTATCCCAGTTCAACAGACATTTATTAAGTATCTACTTTTAGAGAGGCACTATGGAAATATAAAATAATTCTAATAGTCTAAGCAAGATAGAAAAAAGACTGTTTATTGAAGTTTAAGCAAGATAGAAAAAAGACCGTTTATTGAAAGGAAAAAGTAAATGGTTCATCCTTGTACAAGTCTTGTACAAACTATTTGGGGATTATTCATAGCATGTCTCCCTTCCTTTGGTATGGATAATTAAGAGTTGGCTATTAAATTAAAAACTTTCAATGAACTCTGTTTACTTACCTTGTAGCATTGACACAAAATAGAGAAAAAATATACTTGATAAATAATACACAGTGACTGCTATAGTATACACAGAACAATAAGCTGAACTTTATGTGATTTTACATAAAAAGAAGATATTAACACAGGGGTACAGGCTAGCCCAAATCCAGTTTGTTGCCAAGTCCAGTCGATTTTATCTTTGTAACATCTCTCAAATATACCCCCTTCTCTCCTCTGACACTGCCACCACTCTAGAGCAGGCCCTCATTGCCTCAGGCCTGGACTACTGCAATAGCCTGCTGGTGGGTCTGCTTGCCTCTCCCCACTCTAATCCATTCTTCATTCAGCCACTAATGTGATTTTCCTAAAACACAGGTCCAATCATGTCACCCCCTACTCAATAAACTTTGGTGTCATCCTATTGCCTCCAGGAGCAGATGCAAAACTGTTTGGCATTCAAAGCCCTTCATAACCTAGCTGCCAGGCTAACCACCCATCTTTTCTCTTTGATCCAGTGACTCTGGCCTTCTGGCTGTTCCACAAACAAGACCCTCAGTCTCTCAGCTCCAGGCATTTTCTCTATTCCTCCCCCATGCCTAGAATGCTCTCCCTCCTCATCTCTGCCTACTGATTTCTCTGGCTAAAATCCCATCTTCTACAGGAAGCCTTTCCTAATGGCTCTTAATTCTAGTACCTTCCCTCTGCTGATTATTTTCTATTTATCCTGTATATAGCTAGTTTGTACATATTTGTTTGTTGTCTTCTCCATTAGATTATGAGCTCCTGGAGGGCAGGGACTGTCTTTTGCCTTTCTTTGTATTCCCCCCCACCCCCCACACTTAGCATAGTGCCTGACACATAGTAGACATTTAATAAATGTTTATCGACCAATTGAAGCACATGCTAAACTATAAGCTCCTAGAAGGCAAGGATTTTGTCTTGCTCAGTACCTAGCACAGTATTTTGGACACAGTAGATGATTGATAAATGTGGTATTTTTAAGTATGTGAAACTATGAACATACATTATTTTTGATCTTATATTAAAAAAAGAAAGTACTTAGTCTCTACAACCTAGTCTTTTCTGTTTTGCAACATCAGTAATAATAACTAATACATCCATACAAATTTAATGTTTCGAAAGCCCTTAATGTACATTGTCTCATTTGAGCTTCACAACCTAGATGTAGATGCACATGTATTACTCCCATTTTACATATGAGGAAACTGAGGCTCAGAGAGGGTAAATGACTTGCCCATGGTCAGCTAGTAAGTTTCAGAGGTAGGATTGGAAAACAGGTTTTCTTGACTCCAAAGTCCAATACATTATACTTTTACACCACATTGTCACTTTCACAGCGGTCCTATATCACTAGGGTAGACTTGGGTATCAGGTATCACTCACTAGCACTCTAAGACAGGCTAAAGATCTCAGTGAGCAAACCCCTTTGCCATCTTTGGTGCTCTTGACCACATTGGCCACACCTCCAAAAAGGGCAGATAAACCTAGCAGGGTTAAACTTGGAACTGTCAGCCTTAACAATGAAGCCCCAGGAATCTCTGTCCTACTAGGAAACATGAGAGGTTGTTTTTTTTAGTGCTATCTGCTTATATATACAATACACCAGACAATCATGTGCTTTGTGTTGCACATGCTGAATTTGCCATGCCCCGTGCAGACCCTTTCAACCATTTTTCCTTTGGACTCTGAGCAAGCATTTGTTGCTGCTTTTTTAAGATCTTGTTTTCATTGTGAATGTAATAAACACACAATAAAATTAACCTTTCAACATACAAAGTTGAACATAAAAAGAGGATTGTATGTGACGCTGTGAATCTTTCTTTAGTACAGCTTGCTTTTCCTTTTAAAAATATAATTATTTCAACACACAACTTTCAAAGTTCCTCTCTTTGTGTAGAGAGGAACACATTTTAAAAAATGCTTCAATGACTCTATTTTCTTTTTTTATTCTTTTTTTTTTAATTTGGGCAACCCTCCCCCTAGTTTCCTTTCTCCTTGCCCCAGTTCCAAATTGAAAATTGCAAAACCATTATAACAAATGCACATAGTTATAGCAAAACAAATATTCACATTGGCCATGTACAATAATGTTTATCTCCTTCTACACCTTAGGAGTCCATTACGTTTGAGTCAGCAAGTAGTTACCATTGTTTCATCACAGGTACTCTGAGATTGTGGTTGGTGATTGCATTGATTCGTATTCTTAAAGCTTTCAAGATTATTTTTCTTGAAAATATTGTTGCTATTGTATAAATTGTTCTCTGCGTTCCGCTTGCTTCCTCTGTATCATTTCATATAAGTCTTTCCAGGTTTCACTGAAACTGGCCCTTTAGTATGGCAAAATAGTATTTCATTACATTCATACACTATCATTTATTTACGTATTACCCAAGATAATCTCCTTAGTTTTCAGTTCTCTGCTATAACAACAACAACAACAAAAAGCTGCTATAAATTTTTTTGTACAAGTAGGTTCTTTTCCTGAATTCAAATCCGGCCTCAGACACTTACCAGCTGTGTGATCCTGGGCAAGTCACTTAACCCTGTTGGCCTTAGTTTTCTCATCTGTAAAATGTGAGCTGAAGAAGGAAATGGCAAACCAATCCAGTAGCTTTGCCAACCCCCCCCCCCAAAAAAAAACAACCCTGAAAGAGGTAACAAAGAGTTGGATATCCGTGAACAACAAATATTAGGCTTTACTATTGGGGTAGTGAAGTTTGTTTCTTCCAAAATCATTCCTATAAATGTTTAATCTGTTTATCGTGGGCTCTGAGAATGTCTTTCAAGGTCTCTTATTAAGTAAAGGAATAGTAATTTTGATGGTTCTAGTTACCTTGGAGTAACAAACCTTATGTTCCTTTAACATGGTGTGGCTTTTGTTGGGATACCTCCTAAATCCATTGTCACCCATTTTGTTCAGTTGTTTTTAAGTCAGGTCTGACTCTTAGGGTTTTCTTGGTGAGGATACTGGAATGGTTTGCCATTTCCTTCTCCAGCTCATTTTACAGATGAGGAAACTGAGGCCAACAGGATTAAGTGATTTGTCTAGCATCGCACAGTAAGTGTCTGAGGCCAGATTTCAATTCAGGTCTTCCAGATTCCTGGTTCAGCACTCTATCCACTGAGTCACCTAGGTACCCCCATGCCAAGAAATTTTTGTTCAGATAATTTTTAGAGCCATTGTCATACATTTTTACTATGCCGAAGGTATACATTAAAACTTATTATTATTATTATTTAACATGATGATGCAGGAAATTGGGAAGTAGGGAAATGCTTGCTCTGCTTTTAGGTCACTGGCTGGCTTTTTGCATTGAACTACTTAACCCCTGGAAATGGCACCATCTGCTGGCAAACCAATACTTAAAACCAAAGAAATCTGCGACAAAAAATACTCTTAACATGGAGTAATATAGAATGGATGGAAAAGTAGGTAGCTAATTGAGTGAAATGATCTCTACTTAAAATTATAATATGATTTGCAAAAGAATGAGAATGATCAAAGTACATATTTGGATATTACCGAACAGACAGTGTATTTTCCATCCCTTCATCCCCTTGATCTTGCCAAGCATTCAGCATTTTTTCTAGTTCCCACATTACACTTTTTGTGCTATTGTGCTGGATGCTATAGGAGAATATCACTGACACAGGAGCCAGGATCCTTGCTCTTTAAGGACTTATCTTCTCTAAGGAATAAACACGTCCAAGCATATCCAAAGAACCCAAAGGCAAACACATTATTAATTATGGACACAAATAATTCCAAATCATTTGTACTTGGTGTTGTAATGAGTTTTAGTTTCATTTGAGTACAAGTGGGTTAATTCTCTGAAAAGTCATAGTATTTCTAGTAAAGCAAGACTCATTATAAAGAGTGGAAAAAATGTTGGATTTGGAATCAGAAGACCTGAGGTCTGAATTGTGAAGTCACTTCACTTCACTGGGTTTCAATTTACTCATCTGTAAATTGAGAATGTTGGACTAGATGATTTCTAAAGTCTCTCCCTGTTTTGTCTGATCCTGTGATCCAGTCTAGGGGGAAAATGAGGAAAATTGCTGAGTTTTTTCATTCTGCCTGCTTGCTGGGCCTTTCCCCTAATACCCATTCTGTGTGGTCAGCAATTGTTTCTCTTAGTTGCCCTTTCCCTAAAGCTTGCCAACTAAATAACTCTCACCTTTTTGATGGTGGGGAATATTTTCAGATTGTGGCTTAAGAGACCTTTCCTTGTGGATAAGCTTGATGTTAACCAGGCCACCACAAATCACCTTCTTTTCCAGTTCCTGCTGAGCTGTGGGTTGAAGGGGAGTGACAATAAACAGAGTGGCTGATGATGTCAACAGAGAAGTTGAAAGCAAAACAATGTTGAATTCTTTTCCGTCCTAAACCACTTGTTAAGACTTTGAAAGTTTCACCCTCTGAAGCCACAAAGAGGCCAGTAACCCAGGGAAATGAATATGTTAGCTTAGAGTTTAACATAAAATGATGTGCTGTCTCTTTTGAGTATTTGTTTTGGAGAAACCTCTAAAAGCAAATAGAAAAGCTATCCATGTTGGGATGCAGGTAGCTCTAGCACTGACCTGGGAGTACAATCATCATATGGCGCAGATTAGGGCCCATAACAAAAACTAAGAAATAAAACATTATTGAGTTATCCTACTTGACAGTCAAAGTTAATCCATAAAGGCCAGGTTAAAATTTCTCAAAATTCCTGAAAATAAGACATAGTGTCACTTGAGAAACAATCAAAGAAACATGGACTTAAAATGCTACTTTTAAAAACTAAATGTTTTATTGATGTTTGTTTTTTTAAAAAAATCACTTCCCATCGCTCTTTCTCCCACCCCCACAACCCTACCTTGTAACAAAGAAGTATAATTAATCAAAATGAATCAACACACTGGTATATGTTTGACCCCAAGTACTATACCTGTGATCCATCACCTCTCTGTTAAAGGAGGAGGTAAAGAGCTTTTATATTTGCAGGTTGCAAGTTTGATTAATATTTGGCAGGAATAAAGCTAATTATAATGTGAAGATTGCATAGGTAGGAGGGGAAAAACAATAGGAAAGGTAGCATCCTGAAAGAGTGAGTTGGGTTTCTAAGCTATAATGATTCTAAACAGTAAGGTTAATCATTAGGCACTAACTAGGTCACCCCCTAACCGATATTTGACTAGTTTCCTAATTAACACTCCGTGAATTTACATTGAGCAGCATAGAGAGGACTGAAAATTCACTTCAGCAAATGCCTTTCTTTCCAGGGACAACATAATTCTGGATTATCATCAAGTGCTCTTCGTATCTTATATTCCACAAACAACCAAAACAAATGTGCCGAGAAACTAACAATGTTTGTTGTTCAGTCATTTCAGTCACATTGGACTCTTTGTAACCCCATGTGGGTTTCTTTTTTTTGGCAAAGATATTGGAGTGGTTTACCATTTCCTTCTCCAGCTCATTTGACAGATGAGAAAACAGAGGCAAACAGGGTTAAGTGACTTGCCCAGGGTCACACAGCTAAGAAGAGTGTGAGGCTGGATTTGAATTTAGATCTTCCTGATTCCAGGCCAGGTACTCTATCCACTGTACCACCTAGCTGTCCTTAACAATGTTGATGAATATTCACATCAGAAATTTAGCTATGTGCATGCCTCCCTCCAGATTTCCAAAAACAAAACAAAAATATTTGACAAGAGCATAATACAAAACACTGACAGAAGGCCATTGAAAGAGATTATATTAAATCTCCCTGATAACTGTTGAGGATTAATAAATTCCCATAAACAGATTCTACAAGAAGTCAAAATGGGACATAGTGATAAAAGGGAGAGTGGAAGATTTGAAAAGGAGAAAATCCATCAGGTTAGGTTCCTAACTGCAGTGTACAAGTAACCAGACAGCTCTGCACCCAAGAAAGTGTAGGGTTAGGTGGGTGCTAATGTAGGCAATTGAATAGATATAAATATTTGTTTGGAATCCTAGAATATGAACTTATTCCACAATTTATATAATTTAATTTTTGCTACACTACATTGGAGTAGCATAATATCATAGAACTGGAGATAGAAGGGACAAATCCAAATTTCCCCCACCCCACCCCCACTTTATGGAGGAGGAAACTGAGGTCCTAGGAAGTTAATTGACTAACTCAAGGATAGAGGCAGGATTTGAACTCAGGAAATCTGATTCTGGAGCTAATGTGCTTCCCACTGTACCATATTCAGTCATTATAATCCGACATTTTCAATGCTAAGAATCTGAAGTGATGCTAGAGTGAGGTCTAATTAGCTGGTGAGACCTGATTGTTAAATTTTCAGTGTGAGCGTTTACACTTCAGAAAATCAGCAAATGCTACAAATCATGGCTTGATTTATTATTTTATTGATTTTCTAGACAAGAAAATAATGGAGAAAATATTGAGAATTCAGATTAAATTGAAAAGTGTGTTAAGGGCAGAGTAGAGGCAGCAACTCAGTCAAATCTCTCAACATTCCCCTCCAAACAACTTTAAAATAATGCGTCTAATTGAATTCTAGAGTGGTATAGCCAACAAAAGGTCAGGGTGAGACATTTTTCTAGCCCAAGACATCTTGGGAAGTTAACAGAGAGGTCTGTGATACTGGAGCAGGGCCAGCTCAAAGCACACCCGGGGGCAACACCAGCAGTGAGCTTTGGAGGCAGCAACAGTGGCAGAAGGAGCTTTGGAAACTCTCAGCTTGGAGATGTTCCACGGAAGTAGTGCTTGTAGTTGCAGGGGAGCAGGGGACCTGGTCACCATTCAAGGGTCCTGAGGTGCACTAGTGCTGGTGGCTGCACCAAAAACTTACAGACCCCCCCCCCCAGAGCTAGCTCTGAAAACAGCAGTGCAAAAGAGGCTGAAGTTTGGGACAGTGACTCCCCTTCCCTAGGTGAGCAGAGTCCAACTTTGACATAAAGTTCAAAGTTAAGAAATAGACTGGGAAAATGAGCAAACAAGAAAAGGAGCCTGACCATAAGAAGCTACTATAGTGGGAGGGAAGATCAAGACACAAACTCAGAAGAAGACAACAATGTGGAAACAACTACAAGCAAAGCTTCAAAGAAAAAAAAATGCAAATTGGACACAAGCCCAACAAGACTTTCTGGAAGCGCTAATGAAAGAGATGAGAGTGGTAGAGGAAAAAATTGGGAAAAGAAGTGAGAATGATGTAAAAAAAATTATTGAAAGAGAATTAACAGTTTGAGGTGCGCGCGCGCACACACACACACTCACACACACACACTCACACACTGAAGAAAGTAACACTTTAAAAAACAAAATTGGCCAAATGGCAAGAGAGGTAATAAAGCCTCACTGAAGAAAAAGACTCAAAAAAACAGAATCAGCCAAATGGAAAAAAAAAGTTACAAAAGCTCACTGAAGAAAATAATTCCATAAAAATTAGAATTGAACAAATGGAAGCTAATGACTTCATGAGACAACAAGAGACAATAAAATAAAGTCAAAAGAATGAAAAATAGAAGAAAATGTGAAATATCTCATGAGAAAACAATTGACCTGGAAAATAAATTAAGGAGAGATACCTTAAGAATTATTCAACTAAATGAAAGCCATGATCAAAAAAAGCCTAGCCAACATATTTCAAGAAATTATAAAGGAAAACTGCTCTGATATCTTAGAACTTAGAGGGTAAAATAGAAATTGAAAGAATCTACCAATCACCTTTTGAAAGAGAACCTCAAATGAAAACTCCCAGGAATATTATAGCCAAATTCCAGAGCCCCCAAGGAAAGGAGAAAATATTGCAAGCAGCCAGAAAGAAACCATTCAAATGTTATGGAGTCACAGGATCACACAAGATTTAGCAGCTTCCATGTACTCCAAAGGAGTACAGGGTGTGGAGCAAAATATTCCAGAAGACAAAAGACCTAGGATTACAACCAAGAATAATCTACCCAGCAAAACTGAGTTTTTCTTCAGGGGAAAAAATGGATATTTAATGAACTAGAAGACTTTCAATAATTCTTGTTGAAAAGACCAGAGATGAATAGAAAATCTGACATTCAAACATAAGACTTAAGAGAAGCATAGAAAGGTAAACATGAAAGAGAAATCACAAGGGACTTAACAAGGTTAAACTGTTTATGTTCCTATATGGGAAGATGTTACATCATTATTAGGGCAATCAGAAAGAGTCTACATAGACAGATGGCTCAACTGTAAGTTTATTATATTGAGATAATCTTTTATGCCTTGGAAGAAGGGGGAAGGGAGAGGAAGAATGGAGAAAGTATCTCACATAAAAGAGGCACACAAGGAAGAGCTATTATAGTAGAAGTGAAAATAGAGGGTGGTGGCAGCAGACAATGCTTGAACCTCACTCTCATTGGAATTGGTTCAAAGACACACACGCACACACGCACACACACACACACACACACACACACACACACACACACTCAGTTTGGTATAGAAATACATACTTACCCAAAAGGGAAGTAGGAGGGGAAGGAATAAAGAAAAGGGAGGGAGTAATAAAAAAGAAGGCAGACTAATGGAGGTAAGGATCAGAAGCAAAATAAACTTTTGAAGAGGGACAGGGTAAAGAGAGAGAGAGGCAGAGACAGAGACAGAGAGAGAGACAGAGAGAGAGAAACAGAGAGAGACAGAGACAGAGAAAGACAGAGACAGAGAGAGACAGAGAGACAGAGACAGAGAGAGAGACAGAGAGACAGACACAGAGAGAGATACAGAGAGGGATAAACAGAAGAAAATGTGATGGAGGGAAATATACAGTAATCATCCCTATGAATGTGAGTGGAATGAAATCACCCATAAAGTGGAAGCAGATAGTAGAATAGATTAGAAATCAGAATCCGACAATATATTGTTTACAAGAAACACACTTGAAATGGAAAGACACACACAGGGTTAAAATAAGGGTCTGGAGCAGAATCTGTTATACTTCAACTGAGGTAACAGTAACAGCAAACATATCCAGTTTTAGCAGCAGTCATGTTTCTCTATGTATAGATATTTTCTATACAGTGCAAAAATAAAAACCTCTGATTTCAACTAAAAAAAGTATGTCATGCATATAATTTCCCCCCTTTGGAGAACTAGTTGTTAAACATTTACCAGCATGTCCCTGAAAAGCTAGCCCTCACTTATTGGGTGAAATTGGCAGATTGCTTCCCATTCCTCAGTCTCAGTTTCCTTCTCTGTAAAATAAAAAGTTGGACTAGATCCTCAAGACCCTTTTGTTCTTGAATGTTCTATGACTCTGAATTAAAACTTGCTCTCATCCCTTTGTGTGAAAGATTATTAATTAACCAGAAAAGACAACATTTCTAGACCTTATCGGGGGTGAGGAACCTGCGGCCTTGAGGCCACATGGGGCCTTCTAGGTCCTCAGTGCAGCCTTTTGACTGAGTCCAAGTTTTACAGAACAAATCCTTTTATTAAGGGGATTTTTTCTGTGAAGTTTGACTTCGTGAAAGGACCACACTCGAGGACCCAGAGGGCCACATGTGGCTTTGAGGCCGCAGGTTCCCTACCCCTGGATTGGTCAACAGAAATAAAGCTATGACTCACTGAAGAGAATCTATTCCTTAGCAGTAGGGTTTTTTTTTTTTTTTTTAACACCAATCTAGTGAGGTTTAAGGAGATCAGAGAAGTGGGTTGAGTGAAGAGCTTTTTCATTTGTAGGTTGCAAGTTTGATGAATGTTGACAATTGAAAGTCAAGTTAAGAAATCCATTCCTGTGGTCAGTTAGTAGATAGTAGTAATAGGACAAGATGGGGACTGGATCTTAGATTTCAATGGTATGGAGTAGTTCCAGAAGAGGAAACTCCCTATACTAATGCAGTTCAGAAATGTTTAGTCTTAGAGAGCTGATAGAGGCACTGAGAAGGTAAGTGACTTATCTAAGGTCACACAGTGAGGATATGTCAGAGATATGATATAAGTCTTTCTAGTTTTGAGGCTAGCTCTCTATCCACTATGCTTATCATTCAAACAACAATAACAAAAACACAGGAGAGAAGTTCAGAAGGGGATACAGACAAGAAAGACCATTTTATTACCATCATCTTGAATTTAATATACTTTTAAAAATTAATTTTTATTTTGTTTTCAATCCCAGATTCTCTCACTCCCCCACCACTCCTCTACCTATTAAAAAGGCAAGAAATACAAAACTCATTACAAATATGAAGTCATGCAAAATAAATTTCTACATTAGCCACATTTTTAAAAAAAGAAAAAGAAAGATAAAAAATATGTTTCAGTCTAAACTCTGAATCTATCAGTTCTTTTTCTCTGGAGATTGATAATGTGTTTAATTATGAGTCCTTTAGAACTGTAGTGGGTCATTATAGTGATCAGTTATTAAGTCTTTCACAGTTGATCATTGGTACAATATTGCTGTTATTATGTTCAATGCTCTTATGATTCTTCGCACTTCACTTTGCATCATTTCATTTAAGTTTTCCCAGTTTTTTTGAAACTATCCCCCTTGACATTTTTTATAGTGCAATAGTTTTACATCACATTCATATACTGTCACTTGTTCAGTCATTCCTACTTGATAGGCATCCCCTGACTTTCCAATTTTTGCCACTACAAAAAGAACTACTATAAATATTTTTGTACATATGAGTCCTTTTACTTTTTCTGTGATGTCTTTGGGGTATAGACTTAATAGAAAGTATTTCTGGATCTAAGGGTATGCACAGTTTAATAGCTTTTTTGGCATAGTTCCACATTGCTTTCCAGAATAGTTGGACTAGTTTACAGCTCAACCAATGCATTAGTGTACCTATTTTCCCCATATCCCCTCCGGCATTTGTCATTTTCCTTTTCTGTCATCTTAGCCAATATGATGAGTGTGAGGTGGTTGTTGTTTTTTTGTTTTTTTTTTGTTCAGTCATGTCCAACTCTTTGTGACCACATTTTTGGGGTTTTCTTGGTAAAGATACTGGAGTGGTCTGTCATTTCCTTCTCCAGTTTATTTTACAGAAGAGGAAACTAAGGTAAACACAGTAAAGTGATTTGCTCAGGGTCACACAGCTAGTAAGTGTCTGAAGCCACATTTGTACTCAGGAAGATGACTCCAGGCCCAGCACTCTATCCACTGTGCCACATACCTGCCTCATGAGGTGATAACTACTCAGGGTTATTTTAATTTGCATTTCTCTAATTATTAGTGATTTTGAGCATTTTTTCACATTACTATTGATAGCTTTGATTTCTTCCTCTGAAAACTGCCTATTCATATCCTTTGATCATTGATCAATTGGGGTTAACATACATTTTTAAAAGAAAATAAACTGTAGATAACTGAAATTTGGTTTCAAATGCAAACCTCATTTCCTTGTATGTTGTTCCTAAATCACCTTCATTTGTAACATAAGCAATATTTGTTATTTGGCTACCTTTCTTGCTCCGAAGATCTGTACTTTGTAGCATAGAATAAAAAAAAGAAGGAAAAAAGGTGCTTTGGTAAAAATGATCAACACATTAATTGTGTCTGATAGTATATTCAGTGTTCTACTCATAGTCCCCCATCTCTGACAATAAAAGAGGGGAATACATTTTCTTCTTTCTTCTTTAGGGCCATACATGGTCATTATAACTTTATAGCAATTGAGAGGTTTTTTTTCTGTTTGTTTTTCATTCTTTCCTCTTATGTTATCAAGAATATTGCTTTTTTGAGCCTATTTACTTGATTTTTCATTAGTTAATATAATTGTTCTCATGCTTCATGGATGGTATTATTAGGGAAAAAGGTAATTGAGAGGATATCAAAGGAGATGGTTGGTATTGATTTGAGAATTACATCTAGAACTGCTGGGCCCGGGGACCAAGATGCTTCTGAGACTGCCAGGAAATGCACAGATCATGAGGAAGCCTTGAATTAAAGGAGCCCCAGAGAGATCAAAATGTCATAATGAAAAAAATTAACTGATTCTTTGATTTGGGATTATAAATGCTTATAAGTAAAGTGATAAGAGGGGACCTGAGTGCCATTGTTTTTCAGAACATGAACAAAGCTCTTGTGAGGATCAGAGCAAAGACAAAGAATGGACAATATCAGGTGGTTACCCACCCCATCAGACTTTGAACCTTATCCAAAAGGACCTGGCAGATATGAATTAATTGATTTAGCTAGGGATGCGGAATTACTGGATAAATTGAAGAGTAGCTATGCCAAAGCTGGGGGTGGGCTGTAGAGCTCATTTCACTGCAGACAATGTGTTTAATTGATCAGAGTCATTAAGTCACTAACAGACCTAAAAAGACAATGGCGTACATGGTTATTCCCCAGATGGAGAGTGTCCTTGTTGACATTATCACAGAGCTGGATGAAAAAAAAAAACTCAACATGAATCTTGTGGCTTAAAGGAAATACAAAAAAAGAAGAAAATGGAGAGGGAATTAGAGCTCTGGAAAGCAGCTAAAAAGATGTTAGAGTTGGCCTATCGAAATTCTGAGGACCTTCTGTCTGAATAGGCCTGCCTGCTCTATGGTCTTCTCTGAAACTTTTGAAATTGTGACTTTGTTATGCTACATGGTGACTGGATCCTCCATATAATATAGCTCTTTGTTTTTATGACCCAAAGTTTCCTTTGGTTGAATTTTTTTCTGGTTATTAACTATTGGAATTATTTAGGGAGATCATGATTCGATTAGTCATTTATCCCAAGCACAAAGGATTCATAGGACCTGCTTCTATTTATTGAATAGCAATTGCTCAGCCCAGAGGCTTGTAAAACTACCACTGTCTTCCCCACTCCATTTCTGTCTGTGCTTATAAGCCATTGAGGTACTCTGCCCTCTAATCATATTAGAGGAATACCCCTTTGGAGATAACAGTGACTCATGCCGAGATGTGTCCCAACTCCTACACTTGGAGCTATTATTGCAACCCACTTGAAAATTTAGAAACAAGGTATGCGTCAAGTGACTGCGATTTCTACTATTGTCATCATGAGGCTGCAATACACACGTTTGTGGGGATAGTTTCACTTATTTTTCTTTGTATGACTAATCTCAGTCCTATAGAAGAAGATTCTCTCTTTCAATATAGAAGAAATTCTGCCAATTCTTGTGTAACTCTTTTATAAGCAGAGGAAAATGGCTTAAGAAAATTCTTAGGGGCAGCTAGGTGGTTCAGTGCATAGAGCACTGGCCCTGGAGTCAGGAGGACCTGAATTCAAATCCAGCCTCAGACATATAACACTCACTAGCTGTGTGACTCTGGGCAAGTCATTTAACCCCAATTTCCCTCACCAAAAAAAATTCTTAAAGTACATCAGTAACTACTAAACAATATCCCTATTTTCTCACCTCATTTTTATGAGAAAGATTTCCATACCTATTGAAAGTATTCGTGATAGAAATATAAAAAGGAACAGGTAGGTTTCCATAATTTTCTATTGCAAAGCCCATCGTTGCAGTCACAACATTGACTAAAAGGTAAAGAGATGCCCCTTTATTTCACCACCCCTGGGTTAAGTGATTTGCTAAGAGATGTCTAAAGTCCAATTTGAACTCAGGTCTTCCTGACCCCAGATTCCTGACTCCTCCATCCACTGTATCATCTCACTACCTTTGGACAGCTGTGTATGGACAATGGGCTGGGTCTAGACTTGAAAAGGAAACTGAGAGTAGTCTTGATTACACTTGGGAAGTTACATAGTGTTTTCAATGATCATAAACTGAACTCTGACACAAATCCATTCTTTTAGCATTAATATTTAACCACTGATTTGTGTCTGCAAAAGATAGAACACCACAATCTCTAAAGAATCAAAATTCTAGATGATCTAGATGGTAATGGAGAGATACGTTGTGGGCATAAGCAGCTTGTAGGATATTTCAAATGATGATTTGTATACAAGGAGCAATGTAAAAGATATTCAGGAAGGGTCTGATTAAAAAAGGAGATGGGATAGTCACAAAGTGAGTGAGAGATAATAGATGGAAAGCTCAAGTATTGTATTTGTACCTACAGAATGTTAAACACACACACACACACACACACACACACACACCCCAACAACCCTGGAGGAAGATCTCCAGTACATTGGGTAGATATTCTCTGAAAGGTTCATGGAATGGCATGACTAAGAATTACATAGGATGAGAAGGTATAGATGGGCTGTGATCTGTACCTGTGGAAAAGGAATTCCCCACACTGATGAAATCGTAAATCCATTGAATAAGTATTTCTGAGCTTTTAGCAGTGTAATATAGCAGAAAGAACATTTGATTTGGAGATAGAAGACCTGAGTTCAAATCCTTGCTCTGCCATTTGCTTTCTGTGTGACCTTGGAAGAATGACTTAACCTCTCTAGGACCCTAACTCCTCATCTATTAAATGAAGGGGTTGGACTAGAAGGTCTCTGATGTGTTTTCTAGAGGACCTTAGATACTTGAAATGAGCTCAAAGTTTATCTCATCCAACCCTCTCACTTGACAAATGATCAGACAGAAACCCAGAGAGGTAAAGTGAGATGTCCAAGGTTAGAGAGGGAGTAGATTTTAGAGACAGATTTTGAACTCAAGTCCTAAAACTCCAAGATCAGTTGAGGAGTTCACTGCTCATTCCACTATATTATACGATCTCCTCTTCTCTTAACCTTTTCCCTCCTGAACCCAGGCATGTCCTATGATCTCTGTCCAGAGATAAAGAGGTACAGGTCCCCAACATGTCAGGTGGACTCCCCATATGGAATACAGGCAGGAGCATGCTGGTAAATGTTTAACAATTGGTTCTCTGAATTTTAAATTTACTCAGCATTACTGACATTTTCTCCATCGCTGTCTTAAGTCTACACAATCAACAAAAATATAAATTAAGCTTTGATTTGTAGCATTCGCTGATTTCCAAGGTATAAATGCTCACATTGTACATTTATCAGTTGGCTCTCCACAGCCTCTGGCACACCCTTGGATGGGCAGATGTGGACAAAGGTCCAGAAGATAAGAAGGTATGGATAGATCATGATCTAGAAGTAAAAACTGCCTTGAAACATTTACATATCTATGGAAGTGCTAAAATACAACAGAAGACTCGGTTTTAATTCTTCAGTTTTTAAACTAAGCATCTCAGACTGATTACATTTTGCTAATATTTTTAGATGTAAAATTTAGATTGCTAACATTTTTTGTATCTTTAGATTGATTTTTTTTACATTGTCAGCTTGGTAGTGATAAACAGTAAGTATAAAATTATTTTTGTGTTATTCTGAGTTTCATTCTCCTAAACAAGCAAGTATTTAGGGCTTCCCATAGGGCAGGAAGAATGCTTGTCTCCTTGTGCTCTCTGTTCATAGGTCCAGTTTGTACAGAAGCATTTCAGAAGGCATCGGAGAGGGAAGGAACTTTGTCTTCTCCAAGACTGGGAGAGTTACCTGTGATCCAAAGGAGAAAGCTGAACCAAATTTCAAATTCACAAATCATTCATTTCCAGTCAAATTTCTTACTTTTCACCAATGTAATTACTTAGGCTGAAACCATGGGAGGTAGTAGAGAATTAATCAATCAATCAATCAACTAATCAACAAACATTTACTAAGTGCCTACTAGGTGTCAGGCACTATGCTAAGTGTTGGCAGTTGCCCTGGCAGGATAGCCAGGTAGCAGTATTAGATAAGTTGCTCAATTATCAGATGTCAGAACATCCAGGAGGCCTACTTTCCAGCCTTATTTTTAAAATTTATTTATTTTGTTTTTAATTTATGGAATAAAACAAACATTTCCATAACATAGTATAATAAAAAAAGGATGATTGCACATGAAACTGCAAATCTAGTATGTACCACTTGCTATTCCTTTTAAATATATAATAAAGTTATTATGAAAATTTTTTTTCCCTTTTTTTTCTTCTCTCCCCCCCTGCCTTAGAGATGGCTACCATTAGATACAAATATGTGTGTGTGTATATATATATATATATATATATATATATATATATACATACACACACACACACACACACATATAAAAGACTATTCTATACATACTTCTATTTATCATTTCTTTCTCTGGATGCAGATAGCATCTTCCTTCATATGTTTTCTGTAGTTAATTCAGGTATTTGTAATAGTCAAAATGACTTATTTGCTCAAAGTTGTTCTTAAAACAATATTGCTGTTTTTGTATACAACGTTCTCTTAGTTCTGCTCATTTCACTCTTCATTATTTGGTGCAATTCACAAAATTATTTTTCAGGCTTATTGAGTATTATTCCCCATCATGCACTCAACATTCCAACCAAACGGGCTTACATACAACATGTTCTTGGAGCTGAATATATGTTTGTGTTGTCTTCCTCCATTAGAATGTAAGCTCCTTGAGGACAGGGACTGTTTTTTGTTTTATTTTGCTATTTTTAATATATCGCTGTACACAAATTTATTGCCGTACACACAGAAGAAGCTTAATAATCGCTTATTGGATTGGATAGGATTAGAGGCCAGTATCTTTTTTGTCATAGATTTTCTTCAATAGAATAACCACATTTGGGTCTTTACATCTCAGTATCTGATGTACTTTCTCTGGTAGGTAAGATTAGTGCTGGTTCATACATTCATTCATTCATTCAACCAGTGAACAATCATTTATTGGGTGTTTATTATGAATGGAGCCAAGCCTGCACAGGCATTGGGGAACACAAAATATAATTAACATTGGCTTCTGTCTTTATGGCACTTATAGCTTAGTAAGGAGATAGTATAACAATACAAATACACAATAGAATATAATAACCACATAGTGATTATAGTGCAAATTTTAGAATATAATGAAAAGTATGGAGTATTATTCAGTATTTAATTTGAAAGAACAGGAAAGAGTTCCTGAAGGAATCTTAGAGAATAATAGTAGGACTTGTGAAGTTAGAGAAAGTTGGGTTAGGATATTTCAGGTATTGGAAATAGTATAGCAAAAGCTTAATTCAGCCTCAACCAACACTTTCTTATGTTACTTGGTGCCTAATTAATTTTGAGTTTCCCCATAAACTTCAGAGACTATGTTAAGAAATTGTTTGAATTTTAAAATTTTACATGTTAAACTGCTGAGTGAGGGGAAAAAAGCAAACAACTCATCAGATTGAATGAGAAGGAAATAATTTACTGTAATAGGCTTATAAACAAAGCATTACATGAACTCAAGATGTTTTTTGAGGGCAGTCAGGAGCTGCCTTGGCCTTAGGTTAAAAGAGGTCTGCCCTTGCCAGAGGAGCAAGTGACTGGGGAATAAGTTGGGGCAAGGAGCAGGATGATACCCAAAGTAGTAGTTAAGCTGGGCCTTATGGCACTAGATTTAGAGAAAACCCTTTGGGTTTTTGATTATGACTAATGTGGAGGAGGCTTAATCGGGCTTTCCCTTTCAATAGGCAACACTTTCCTGGAAAAGAATCTTTTCCATACCTTTTCTTACTTTATAAGGTCAATGAGCTCAGATCTGTAAACTGGCTGGAAGCATCTTTTCTCTGACTTTAAGAAAATCCCTTCACCTCTCTAGGTCTCGGTATTTCTTATCTGTAAAATGGGAGGTTGGTCTTTAAGGTCCTTCAAACTCTATGACCTAAATGACAATAAGAGGAATATTTTGGATACCTAGTAATAGGCAGAACTATTCATTGATTGATTTGTGTTTATGCCCTTTTAATTTTTTCCGATCTCTTTAATCTATTAGGTAAATGCACGTGATACTGGAAAACTTTTAAAGAACAATCCAATTTCAACAATCAAATCCAATAAACATTAATTATGCATCCACTGTGTACAAAACTTAAGGATAGGTGCTAAAGCAGATAGAAAATTTAGGGAGGACATGGTTCCTGCTCTCATGGAGGATGCAGTTGAGTAAGCTTCATGGATAATAGTTAGACTTGGTGCCCATCTTAGATTAAGAACAATCCCCAAATTGATATTTCATAAGCTTTTAGATGGTCTGTAGGTTTGTCTCCCCAAACTGGCATTTAATGGAATATTTCTTTTCTTTTAAAAAAAATGGCATCTTTTATTTGATATTGATATCTTTATTTGATTATTGATATCTAGTATTGGTATCTTTTGTTTTTATATCAATTTTGCTTTCCAATATACCTTTTTTTGATTATTGATATTTGATGTTGATATCTTTTATATGATTATTGATATTTATTATTATCTTTTCTTTTTATATCAAGTTAATTTTCCATCATATCTCTCCCCTTTTCCTTACCCAATGGGCCATCCCTTTTAACAAAGACCTTTTTAAGACAGAAAAAGAAAGTAGTTTAGCAAAATCAACCAAAACACCAACCAACTCTGATGGTATATGTGATATTCCACACCATTAATCCCTCACCTCCATAAAGAGAGGAAGTAAATTTTCTCAACTTGTCTTGGAGCCAAGCTTGGTCATGACAGTTCCACAGCATTCAGGTTTTGTGGGGTAGGGCTCGAGGTCACAGTCTCTAGGCCATTCTAATACCATTATTAGGGGGGTAGGAAAGATTCAGAATGTTCTCGGTGGGAATGACTTTCCTAATGAATACAACTTTACTAATTTGATAGTACAGGGAGAACAAGGGATGTGAGTAGAGGGGAAGACTTCTCAAACTTTGAAAAGTCCAAATGATATACTATTTCCAGAATTAGAGTTTTAGTATTACTTCAAAATACACAATTCCTGGCACCTAGCTGATGTTTAATAAATTATAAATTCATAAATAAATGTATAATATTAATTAATTGATTAATTTATATAATAATAAAATGTATAATATAAATATAATATAAATAAAAATACCTGTTGATTACTAAAACATACTGCACATAGGTTAAACCAGGAGTCCTTAATATTTTTGTGTTTCATAGATACCTTTAGCAGTCTGGTGAAGCCAATGGAAATTTCAGAATGATGCTTATAAATGTACAAAATAAAATACATAGGATTATAAAGGAAACCAATTACATTGAAATATGATCTGTAAAAAGATGTGATTACATGTGATATAGCTGAGTGTCTGATACTCAATTTCAAAGTAGTCATGAGTGTAAAGGATATTTGGAGATGGCTGCAACAATTATAATGTGGTATGTAAATATCTGTTTTTTACTGGTGACAAAGCTACAAGTGCTGTGGTTTGTTGTCTACATCTGTAATTGAAGGAAATGCTAATTTTCAGTTAGAGGTTAGTGAAATAATGATTTATATATTTGTTTTCCTATATAAGTTCACAGATTCCCTGAAGTCTATTCCTGGATCTTCTGGAGTCTGTGGAACCTGGATTAAGAAGCACTGGTCAAACTAAGATATCGTGCAAATAGCCATGAATTCACTGACTGATGCTGCTGCCTATTAAAACTATCAACATGCAGAGATTTAGGAGGCAAAATCTAGGTTTCTTATGCTTCAGCATAGGCCCAGAGTCCAAAAAATAACTCTGAACTCTGAACAGAGATTTCTTAAAGTTTATATGGTCTCCATTACAGCAGAGAGACAAAGAAAAGAATACAATTGTTTGGATTATAGCTGCCAGAAAAAACTGTGGATAGCAGAAAGTAAAGATTTATGTTACATTACATTGTGATTTACATTCCAAAGATAACTGAAAAGAAGAAAATCACGCCAGATCTAGTTTATCAAAAAATCAATAATAAGGGAGGAGGCTGGTATTTATAGCCACAAGGAGGGTATGATAAATTCTTTTACCCCTTTCTGGGGGTAATTGGGAATCTTAGGAAAAATCTCAGCTGGCTACTTTGTGATTTTCTTCACAATTAAAGTGGTCATAATAATGGAGAAAAAGAAATTTAAAAATTCTTACAACAACATTATTGTTCAGTTATTTTTCAGTTGTGTCTGACTCTCTGTGACCCCATTTGAGATTTTCTTGGCAAAGATACTTGAGTAGTTTGCTATTTCCTTCTCCAGATCATTTTACAGATGAGGAAACTGAGGCAAACAGGGTTAAGTGACTTGACCAGGGTTACACAACTAGTAAATGTCTCAGGCCAGATTTGAACTCAGGAAGATGAGTCTTCCTGACTCCAGGCCCAGCACTCTAGCCACTGTGCCACCTAGCTGCCTTCTTATCAGTACCCATCTATTCTCATGGTTTCAGATATTGTTTATGGGCTGGCTCCAGAATCTGTCCTCTCCAGTCCTGTTCTCTTATCTGAATTCCAGTTCTGTATTTCCAACTGCCTCCTGGACATATTCCATTTGGATGCTTAATAACCAGCTCCATTGATATTGCCAGAAAATCTCCTCACTTAGCACAGATATCCATGCAGAGGGAGAGTTGGAGATCTTTTACAAAGAAACCCAGGGTCATTTGAACAACCTGGCCTGCTGCCCTGGAAGAAGATGGGGGGATGGAAAGACAAGAGGAGAATGAGTCCCAAAATTCAGTGGGAGGTGCTGACACAAGCAGAATGCATATTGCTTATGCAATGTGCACAAGAGGAAGGAGATAGGACTGACTCATCCTAAGCTGGCATGGAGCTAAAAACAGAATCATTTGGTGAAAGGAAGAGGAATTTGTTCTTAGAACTCCCCTGAGAATCTTTTGTATGCAAAGATGGGGAGGGGCTGTGGGATCCAGGTGTAGATCTGCTGCTGAAGTATTAAAAGTCTAAATGCGGTTGTTTAGTTTTATCATTGAAGAAAGTTGATGTTGAAAAAGATCCTGGCTTCCAATCCTACCCAACAAAATGAGCATTTATTAAGTTCCTGCTGTATGCAAGGCGCTGTGCTAGGATTAGGACTGCGTCAGAGATGGGACCTCTGATTTCATTGGTATAGGGAACTCCTAGATAAGAACTGCACACACCCCCCCCACACACACTATTGCAGGTAGGAAAAAGAAAGAAAGAAAAATAGTCCCTGCCCTCAAGCAGATGTGAGGACAGAATACATTCCAGGCAGAGGAGCCCAGAGATGTGTTTCTGAATTGTAAACGGAGGCTCCAGAACAGTTTCTCTCTCTACAGAGGTCACATATGCATGTGCTAATATATTATGTATATTATAAAACATGAAGATAGAAATTAAAAAGGATGAGATAAACATAAAACAGATATTCAATTTTTAAAATTTTATTTATTAATGGTATAAAATATTTTACCTTCTTTATAATAATTATTTTTTAATGTGCTAGTGAGAATAATGTGATTGAATGTTTATTATTTTTTAAAATCTCAGTTTAATACTGTGATGTGGGTGATTTTTATGTCTTGCTCTAAATTCTGTTTATTTCGATAGTCGCTTTTAATGGCTCTCATAGCTGAAAAAGATTCCTCACAAATATACATATGTACAGATGGAATAAACGCATCATTTGCTGCATTTATTAAATCATGGTGCTTATTTTTCAACCTAATCCACCAATTATGCAGAAGTTTTTGTTGAAATTTGGCTGGCAAATTTCTACTTTCCATTAGTTCTTAAAATGTTTTGCTAATTGTGGTGGATTCATGCTACCATTAGCTAATTTTTTTATTAATTTATTTTGATTTATCAATAATCACTTTTAGTGATTATTAGTGTGCCAAGAGAAAATATTAAAATTTCTATCTATATTGATTTTTTAATATTAAAAATGAACAAAATTAAGTTTTATTAATATTTAATGTACCAATTGACCCTGGTGCCCTTGCTTTGCCTATGTCTCAGAAAGCCATATGTCATGTATGATATGTAAGGAAACCATGGGAATTCTATAATGGGATTGATAATGGTATTCGTTCTATTGGTATTGATAACGGTATTGATAATGGCACCCCTGCACTAGAGAGCAGGTCCCCTGAGGAAATCAGTTAACATTGTCTGCAGGAGAGTGGCAGAACTGTTGTTGTTGTCTCGAAGAGGACCATGACATCAGGAAGGTGATGCCATGATATACAAGTGAATTGGATTTAAGTGAGGGAGGGTTGTGCAAAGTCACCAGCCTCACTTTCTCCTATGGAGTCATCTGGGTCCAGTGGCTAGATATAGATCAGGATGACTGGAGATGGCCCCAGATACAGGGGGAGACCTTGGCCTTTTTAAGCAAAGGTCTTTCCCAGGTCTCAGTTTGACTGAGGCAATGTTCATTCAGTGATAAAGGCTCCTTAAGAAATGAGGCAAAGAGTGGCTTCTTTTACCTAGTCAGAAAAAAAAAAAAAAAAAAACCACAACAATCTGGGAGGGGAAGATCCTCAGGATTTCTGGACAAAACAGAAACAATTGCTATTTACGCTTGCTCTGAGCCATCAGCCAACTCAAACAATGACCAAGTGAGGCTTAGGCTGGGGCCTATTGTTGGCCAATGAGAGCCAGAGTGATTTGGGTTTAAGGCATGGTCCTTAAGAAAGAAATCTAGGCTATAAATCCCAAGATGTCTTGTGAGGTTTTAGCGATCAAAATTTATATTCCTTTGGGCAGAGCACCCTCAGGTAGGGGTATGATTCCCTATGTGGACAGAAGGAGAGGAGGGAGGGAAAAAAGGAGGAAGGGAAGGAAGGAAGGAAGCCAGGAAGGAAGGAAGGAAGGAAGGAAGGAAGGAGGGAGCTATGTTGCTCAACTGGAACTGGTCAATTGGGTCCCAAATGGAACAGCTACTACTACTCACAGATTGTTGCTTGTCCTTAGTTCTAGAAGAGGACCACAACATCAGGAAGGTGATGCTATGACTTGCAGGTGAATTGGATTTAAGTGACGGAGAACTGTGCAAAGTCACCAGCCTTACTCTGTCCTCTGGAGCCATCTGGGTCCAGTGGCAAGATCTAGATCAGGATGACTGGAGATGGTCCCCAGAAATCAAGATGACTGGAGACGGCAAAACTATAGAAACCAGAGAAGGAACTGAGATATTATAAAAAGGAGAGCTACAGAAAACATGATGCTAGGGTCTGAACTATAGGATGTGGAGTGATGGAAGGAGCAGAGAATGACCACCAACTTCTTAGTTGTGAGGCTAGCTACAGGAAACAAATGATGACCAGTGATGCCTTTGCATTCTAGGGTAAGATGAGAGCAGTAGGGATGATGCATGAGGAATACTAATATGGAGGAGCAAACTTTGACCTCCTTCCTTGCTTGAGCCCTTAAGAAGTATAAAATTCTAATGTTACCAAGTCATCTGGTAGGGGCCAGTGAGCAAGAGAAATGGGAGCTCCCCCTAAATGTACCTAGACTATTGTCTTAGAAGCTACCTCTTAGAGAACAAAAAATTTACAAAGGAAGTGAGGGCAGAGAGAGAGATAGAGAGATAAGGGCTGGGTATTAATTCTCATAAAAGAACCAGAATGCAGGAAAAGACAGATGAAGTGTGTATGGAGCTGGGAAGCTGCCTCAAGTTGCCTCTAACTCTTTCTGTTATTAATAGGAAGCTTACACTCTACTAAGCCTGGAAGCAATAGTTATAGACCCTATAGATTCATTATCAGTTCTGGGAAGCTGTTGTTGCAAGACTTCAATGCTCCAGAGGTCTGGTGCTGAGATGGAATGGGAGCCTTTCAGATACTGAGGGTTCAGTTTATATCCTGGTTTGGCCTGTTGAGGGTAACTGACAGACCTCAAACTCATCAGTGAGTTATGGGGATGTGTACCCCAACATGTGAAAATTCCCCCAGAAGAATGGGTGGATGAGAACAATTTGTTTCAATGGCCATGAAGGCGGCTTAAGCAAGCACTGTGGAGCACTTACCACTTGGTCAGAAATCGAAGATGCCAAGGACATCTACTGTACCCTGGGCCATCACCAGTCATCTTGATTTTTGTCCTGCCCCTGGACTTTGATGACTCTGAAAGAGAGAGTGAGGCTGATGACTTTGTGCAACTCTGCCTCACTTAAATCCAATTCACACATAACTCAAGCCATCATCCTGTGCTGTCATTGATCCTCTTTGAAAGAAAGACGAACAACAGTGTTCATACCCTAGGTGGTGCATTATGTTGACATGATAGCACACAGAATGCAGAGAGAGTGAACAAATGACTTGTTTTTTCCTGTCCTCTTAATTTATATCATTGTGCTGGTAAACCAGTCTGAGAAAGGGAAGATTCAACACCTGCATTCCCAGGAAATTTGGGTGAGAGTGCTTCTTGATTCTTATTTTTTTGAGAGATATCTCACATTCCTTCTTAAGTAAATGTTCCCCTGCAGGACTATAATGTCACATGTTTAATTCTGGCTGATTGCAGGGAGATTCAGAACAGAAAAATAGAGGCTTGTGAGCAATGGTTGACTACCTGGTGAAGCTGAACAGATCTTCCTTCTTACAGGTGAAGAAACTAGAGGTAAGAAAGATTATATACCTTTCCCATAGTTATATGGTTTGTAAATATAAGAGCAAGAATTCAAATCCAGTTCTCCCAAAAGAATCTGCAGACTTTTTCCTATACTATCACCTCAAAGTGAATTCTAAGGTCGAGTTAATCATCTTTACTCTAAAACTAGCTCTCCAATTTTCCTTTCTTCATCAGTAAAATCATCATTTCCTTCTATCACCTAAGCTTGGACACATATTGACTCATCCCTAACCTTTAACTTCCATGTCTAATTTATGAAAACCTGACCTCCCCAGTCATCTCTCTAAGGCTACAGCTCAGTTGATTATAATTAATGACTGATGAGAGAGGTTAAGTGATTTGCCAGTTGTCACACAGCTACTAAGCATCAGAGGCTTGACTTGAACCCAGGTCTTCCTGACTTCAGGACAAGTCCTCTATCTATGATATGACACTGCTTCTCACATGCATCAGCAAAGAAGTTTTCACACAAAGGAGTTCCTCATATCCGTAAGGTCACCAATCTGGATTATTATTATAAAAAACACCAAAGCCCTTTAACAATAAAGAATGCAATTTAACATTTAAGAATGAAATTCTCAATGAAAATTCAGTATGGTGGATCTGCCTCATTTCAGATTCAGAATGAATTAACGGATGGGGTTTTGCTATCTAGACAAATCTTTCTTCTCCACCACCACTTTGGTCTCTCTCTCTCTCTCTCTCTCTCTCTCTCTCTCTTTTTGGTGAGGCAATCAAGGTTAAGTGACTTGCCCAGAGTCACACAGCTAGTTCTACCTCTCTTTTTGCTTCCTGTCTTGAAAAGGGAATGTCATAGTAACTCTGACATTTGGGTAATTTTGAGCTTTGGTTTTTTTTTTTTCTAGGCTGAAGGAAATAGCAGTGCTGGCCTGCTGGCCCTGGAAAAACCTCAGAGCATCATGATGGTTTGCGTGGCCTGATTCCTGTAGGCAATTCTACTCTTTACAAGTGGGTTGAAAAGAATAAATGGCTGAAAAAAATGCTTTGGGCACTTTCATTTTCATAATTAACAGTGACTTGCAGAATAATTTAGGTTGCAGAAAAAGGGCCAACCTGGATTGGCAGAAGGAGTTTCTTCATCTAGGATATGTTAAAATTATACCTTGTTCTGGTCCCTTTTACCCACCCCACCCCACAACCACACTTTTAGCTAGTATGATAATTAAGTTTATAAATAGCTTGTATAAGGTAATAATAGTAGGAAGCAAGATTGCAAATGGGAATCTAGAAGTCATTTACAGACTGTCCCATGAATTAAGGGAGCATAGCAGCTACTTGCAAACTGTCTCATAAATGACGGGAGCATAGGAACCACTAGCAACTGTCTCGTAAATTAACTAAGGCTACATCCTGAGACTGCGTGCTAAATTAGGGAAAGCCAGCTAGGCCGTAATGTAGGGGCCCCTCGGTCATGCTAACTGCCAGTGGTCTGTAAGCCTCAGACCAGCAGAATGCCAGCAAACATTATGCTAATGAACTAACCCTAAGGTGTTGCTAATAACTTTGATGCGGATATGATCATAAGTTAACCCTAAGTGGCATGGATAATAGTTAGTCCATCTCCCACCACCAAAACCTTATACCTGATGCCATTTGCCTCGGTGCTCTCTATGCCTTATTAAAGTAAGTGTGATGAAAGCATTACTCTATATCATGGTCAGGCATGCCTCCACCTCCTTCCTATTCTGGAGCACCAGGACTGAGAGAGACTATAAGTTGTTTATAGTCACCCCAACCCCTGAACAATCGGGGTTCGATGATTTCTTGGGTAGAAAGCAAGGGTGGGTAGCTGAACTTCGTGTCCCCTTCCAAGAGATTTTTTTCCCTTTTATCTGGGTCACAATAAATAATTAATACTTTCATAAATTAATAGGTAATTCATAGGAGTTCTCTGTATTAGTGAAATCACAGGTTTGGCCTTGTCCACTATCCCCTTGTGGCCTTCCAGGTTAGAAAGCAGTATCTTTAGGTGGTTTTCAGCTGCAGGTGCCTGTGTTTTTGGAACAACTTTACAATCAGTGATTGACTTTTTACCAAGTGAATTGCTTAGGAGTTAGTCTCTGGGCACTCAAGGAGTGTATGTGTGGGTTTAATTTTAAAGAATTCAAGACTTTAACTGAAACTGAACCACAGAAAGAATAGATAAGGTATTTAGAGAGATACCAAATTGTGCAGCTGTATTGATCTTAACTTTTTCCCTCAATCAACCAAGAATGTGGACCTCCCCTGGTTTTTGTCTTTTTCTCTTTTTGCTTGTCTCTCAGGTGTTGGGGTTATTTTGGGCCTTCTGAATACTATTCCTTTCCTGGATTTTATTTGTTTCCTTGTGTTTATGAATCCCTTTCCATATTTGCTTTGCCTTTTCAGTTTTTCATTCCTTGTCACCAATGCCTTGGTAAAGCTTCCCACTTATTTTTAAAAATAAATTTTATTAATGCTTTCCCTCCCTACATCAGTCATTCTGAGACGAGGTTCTCCCACACACTGCTGAGAAACAATTGAAACTCTACACAATGGCATATGCAACATTTTGCCTTACAAATCCCCCTTATTTCTCTCCCCCCACCCCCCCACCAAGGAGGAGCTATATTTAATTATCTGTTCTCCAGACCTAAAATTGGTTATTGCAATTACTCAGGATATGGCTTTCTTTTAGTATTCTTTGCATTACATGATTGTAGTCTTCCCACTGATTAAAAAAAATACATTTTACCTCCTCTCTCTCTTCTCCCTTTTCTTTTCACAACCCTCAATTTTCTGGTCTTTCACATCTCTTTTTTGCTGCCTTGTTTTTGTTTCTTTTGTAGTATGCCTCCTGAGGGAATGTTCCTCTCCCTTGGGCCTTAGTTCTATTCTGGGGTAGTAAATTAGATTCTTCATGATGTATGGTAATCATTCTACACCATAATCAGAGGCCCAATTAATGCCTCAGAAATCCTCTAAGTGATCTGACCGAGTGAATCCATTTTACTGAGCACCCCCTTATCAAGGAGAGCCTTAGCAAGAAGAATCTGTTTTTTTTTAGTTCCCTCTATAGTTTTTTAAATTTAAAATTAGTTTTATTATTATTCATTTTGTAATGCTTTCTGCTTTGTTTTTTTAAATCACAGTTATCCCTGGAAATACTGTGACCTCCTCTCCCCAACACATACAAATTGAATCATTTCTTGTAAAAAAGCAAAACAGTTAAACAAAAAACAAACAAAAATAAAACCCCAAACAAAAACCAATGCATCAACCTCTTCTGACAGTGTATACGACATTGTGTCCTAGTGTTAGTTGTAAAACCCCTTCTATTCTCTATTTTTTTTGTGACCTTTTATATTCATCAGACATGTATTTGGCACTTGTCCTGGTCCATGGTATAAGTTACAGATTTGAAGCTAATTTCTGTCAAACTGCTTTCCAGTTTTCCCAGGAGTTCCTGTTAAATAAGAATTTTAATGATAATAAAAGTAATGATAGACTATAAAATTCTGGGCTACTGTTTTCATTTGCTTCTAGCTTTTGCTTATCTAGTCTGTTCCGCAATCTGCTTTTCTGTTTTTTTAGCCAGTACCAAATACTTTTGACGATTACTACGTTATAATATGATTGGAGGTCTGCTAATTCTATGTCCTTTTTATTTATCCTTTTAAAAATTTTATTATTTACCTCAGTATTCCATAGCTTTGGTTCCTCCAAATGAATTTTATAATTATTTGGTCATGTTTTTAAAAAGTATTCTCTTGATAATATGATTGATAAAGGATGAAATCTATACATTTGTTTACTTAGTATCCTCCCATAATGGGGGGAGGGGTCTGGTGCATGCCCAGACCACCTAAGACGGCATCATCTACATGCAAGACTTTAAAGAACTGCTTGCAGCATGGGTGGTGGACATTCTGTGTTGCCTACCTACTGTGGCTGGATGGAGCTTTCTTCCACTGGCTTCACAGCAGTAACTGCTTGTGTCTTCAAAGGGCTTGAGTAAGCATCAACCAGGGCTATTGTTGTGTTTGCATCTGAGGGAGGATGTAACTCCTTTACTTACACAGTGCTGTAAGCAGGGAGGGCCTTAGGTCTCATGACCTGAGGCCATGCGGCATCCAAGAAATGGACCTGGGTCTTTGGCTTCTTGGTTTATTCTTTTTGGTTCTAGGTGCAGGGAGTAGAGTCTCTAATCTGACCAAAGAGCTCAAGGCACAAGGATCCAGGAATTAATTAGTTATTTAATTCCTAATTGCTTCTGTTTTCTCTGCTGGGGAAAATGACCTTGGCACTGGAAATTATAGAACAAAAATGACTAACAGGGAGTTGATATGCAAGATAAATGACCGCCTAGTTGCTCATGATGAATTCAATCCGTCTGGCCTAAATGAACTACATTTTTGGATAGTCAGTCACTTAACAAGCATTTAGTAAGCACTTATTGTGTACTAGGCATTATGCTAAGCACTGGGGATACAAAGAAAGGCCCTCCCTCTTCAACTCCACCTACTGGCTTCCTTGGCTTCCTTTAAGTCCCAATGAAAATCCCAAATTTCACTGTAAGCCTTTTTCAACCCCTCTTAATTCTAATTAATTACTAATTAATACTAATTACTAATTAATTAATTTCCCTCTGTTGATTATTTTCTCTGTATCTTGTATATAGCTTGTTTGTACATATCTGTTTGCTTGTTGTCTCATTCATTAGATTGTAAGTTCCTTGAGGGCAGGGACCACATTTTTCTTCTTTTTTGTATCCCCAGTGCTTAGCATAGTACTTGGCGCATATTAGACACTTAATAAATGTTTATTGACTCATTGATCAAAGGCAAAAACATGGTCCTTGACCTCAAGGAGCTCACATACTAATGGGGTAGACAGCACATAAACAGCAGCATACAAACAAGATGCATGTGTGTGTTTATATACATACACATATGTATATATACATATATACACACATATATGTGTAAATATATACACAGACTAGATGGAAGGTAATCTCAAAGGGAAGTCACTAGCAGTAGGGCATATTGGGAAAGGCCTCTTATAGAAGGGGGGTTCTGAGCTGAGTCTTGGAGTAAGCTAGAGAATCCAGTAGGTAGAGAGGAGGAAGAACATTCCTAGTGTTGGGACAGCCAGTGAAAGTGTGCATAGACAAAATAAAATTAAAAAAAAAAAAAGAAAGGGTATGGAGTCAGGAGGTAGAGAGCTTTGTGTGAAGAATAGTAAGGTGGCATTCACTGGACTGTGGATTGTAGGAAGACAAAAAATAGTCCTTCCTCTGGAGTTCACAGTCTAATGATGGAGACCAAATGCAAGCAACTATGTATGAACAAGATTTTTTTAGTAGGACAGAGATAATCTCAGAAGAGAGGCACTAGAATTATGGAGGATTGGGAAAGACTTCTGGCAGAAAGTGAAACTTTGGCTGTGATCTGAAGGAAATCAGGGAAGCCAGTAGGTGGCTTTTCTTGTCATACTTGGGTCAATCTGAACTTCAATATTCCTGGCAGTCTTCTTATCAGACCATGCCATGTTTTCAGTTTATTATTGCCCTTCTGTCCATAACTTTTAAAAATTAAAGTTGGACAGTGAGTTCTTTATGGATCCCTATCACTTTATGTAGTCAGTGATCCATTTTCCTCAACATGCTGTAATCAGAATTTCTTTCTTTGTGTCTTCAGAATTCCATTTTTTAGGGCTTCCCATCTCTTCTGGGCTTAATTCTCCAGTACAATTTTAAGCCGTGGGATCTTACCTATTCTTTCTCTGAAACCTTTGAGATCTGGTCTCCCCAAATCTAGGATGCATATTAGATTATGCCTGATTTTCCTCTCATTAACACAAATTCTAAGATGGAATAAATATCCTTTGAAAGAGTCCAATTTTTCCATTCCAACAACTAGTTCCACCTTGTTGGTAAGAATAAGATGAAAAATAATAATTCTTCTTATAGATTTTTATACTTCTAGAAAGATGAAATTAAGGCAAGCCGAGAAATTATTAGCTTCTCTGCCTTTGGCAGATATCGAGCAGATATTCAGATAATTGAAATTTCCTATCACTAATTATACATTACCACTGGGCCAAGGTTGTGATCTTTTCCTAAATATCTCACCTATTTCCTCTTTCTGTCCAGATGGTATGCAGAATACTCTGATGACACTATTGCTATTTCTGAACGTTCTGCTATTTCTGTTTTTTCAGTTGATATTTATCCAACTGTTCTCTCCCATGCTTCCCCTTCTGGTTCTTGAATTTCTCAGATAAATATGTCTTATTGATACACAGTAATAGTCCTCACTGAAATTCTGTTTTACTTCTTTTGAGAACTGTGTTCATGTCCTTGGGTCACTTGTCTATTAGAGACTATATTCTTATAATAGTTGCTAATGTGATGAATATAGTTGGTGGAACCCTCGCTTTTGGCTAGAATAGATGCCACTGAACCTGTCTAGAGCTGGGCTCCTTCCAGTGTCACATGTGCTGTTCTTGGAACCAGGCCCACCCAAGTAGAACAAACACACAGAACTGCTATTGGTCCCAAGGGGCTAGGGCGTTTATACCTGCCAGTTCTTTTAGTATTTTTGGATGAATTTCTTCTGGATATAGAGAAGGAACCTCTAGCTCTGGACCAGAACATGCAAATCAGGTTCAGTCCTGAGAGAGTCAAGCCACTGAAAAGAAGGATCAGGCTCTTTTTTCTCAAACTCTCTTGTTCTTTATGCACCCACTTGAGAGCTCCAGGGAGGATTACTTAAAGCATAGGTTAACTTCATGTCTTGGATCTTCTCCCAAAAGAGTAGAAAATAATTCAATATACAGTATAGAAAAGGCATAGGACAGATGTTTGTTTCTTCCACACAAAAAAATGCTTAAAACACAAAAGACTTAGAAGTATAAATTGACAAACACTTAAACATGGAGTGGTAACTTAACATTACTATTCTCCTCTCCTGGGAGTTCAATATTTAAAGCATTAAAATATAAAACAATTAGTGGGACTATTGGGTAAACATTTTACCTTCACCTTATCTCTG
Source organism: Vombatus ursinus (assembly GCF_900497805.2). Taxonomy (NCBI): domain Eukaryota; kingdom Metazoa; phylum Chordata; class Mammalia; order Diprotodontia; family Vombatidae; genus Vombatus; species Vombatus ursinus. The sequence continues at coordinate 33,636,824 of NW_020954641.1, forward strand.
TACTGTTTGAACAACTCCTTCAAAGTTCATGCCTTCAGGAAAACTAGGCAGAGCTAGGTTCCTCCTCTTATCATTGATCATCTTTTCCTCTAAGTTCTGTAGTAGCTACAGGGGGCACTTCACATAGTGTAGTCAGCACTGACTGAAGGTCCCAGGAGCTCTGACCTCTCAAACACACAATGCTGCTAGCAAGGCTAAAAACACCTTTCTCAGGATCACAATCTAGTCACCTGTGGTCAGCCAAAGAAGCACCAAGCATGAAAAGCATTGAGGGCTCTAAGTCTCTGACTCAGGCTCACCCAGAGGAAAAACTGTTTTAGTGGCCTTGGGTGATAAGTTACATTTCTGCTTAAGTAAGTCCTTCCTTCAATCCCAAATTTCAAAGAAAATTCTTTGTTATATATTCTGGAAGGAGGAAAAAAGAAACCACACCAAAGGGTAGAGTCACTCCTTTAAGGTTTGCTGAGTAGGTGATTTCTGCCTCGGTGGCTAAATTTCATTTCAACCCTGTCTCTTTTGTCACCCCTCCCCCATACATCTCTTCCTTAACCAAAGTAGAAAGAGCCCAGAAAAACAAAATTTAGATTTATTGTAATTGTAATTAGTAAGTAGCATTTATCTAGTTCTTTAAGAGTTGCAAAGTGCTTTATATGTATTATCTCATTTGGTTTTCACATCGACTCTGTGAGGTAGGTGCTGTTATTTTCCCTATTTTACAGATGGGGAAATTGAGGTTCAGAGAGATTAGGTGACTTGCCTAGGCTAACACCTTAGTAAGAATCTGAGGTGGGATTTGAACTCTGGTCTTTCCTGCTCCAAGTCCTGTGCTTTTTCAGCCACATCCATGTAGCTGCCTCTATACAAAGCAGAATCTAGACTTAAAGCCCTTCATTTCATCACTCTACCTGTATATCATTGTGTGAGGCTGAAGATGCACTGGGTTCCAGGTCACTATCCTATATTGGCTTACAGTCACTCTCAAACTAGGGCTCAATGCACAGCTAGCATTCTCTAGATCTTTACTTGCCCTGGCATGCATCAATTCACTCACTTTCCCAATTATGATCCCTAAGACATTCTCAGCATGGACTCATTTCCCAGTCACATTGCTGTTCTCTCAGTGGGTCAGCACTTTTCAACTTGACTCATCAGAATGTTGGTTATTCATCTCTGGTCCCACACTTAGAATTCCCAGGCACCTCTACTCAACCAGTACCAGCTCCAAGGCTATGCTGCCTCACCTAATCTGGGAATTGCATGCACCAGCTTCCCCTTGTAGTCTTCAGGACACACTTCCTCCTTTCTTCCCCTCCCTTCTGACTCATACATTTTAAATGTCAGGTTTTTATCAGAAACATTTATGGCAAAGACTTTCAGCCATTTATTTCTTTTTTGTTCCGTGCAAGGAAAAATCCCTGATCAAAGAGATGAGTTCCTTTAAACAACTGGATGAGATTATAGGCTTGGACCTTTGTTTGGTGGGATCTAAAAGCATTTCTCCATGGAGTGTGAGCATACCTATGGTACTGATTGGAATTCAGAAGTTGGGGCTGGCTGGATGAGAATCAACTGTCCATTCCTGTGGTCTAGAAAAATGAGCTAGTCTCTCCCTCCCTTCCCTTTATTCTTCCCCCCTCCCCATTCTCTTCCTTCTGAAGATAAGTTGGAATACAACAGTGTGAAACAACTTTTGGGGGAGGGGAGAAATCTGTATCCATAAGCAGTTTTTTCTCTCCTCTTCTTCTCCCCCCTTAGCAGTTATTAGTCACTTGTTGCCACAAATGAAACACATGGAAAGTTGCATGAGCTTGTCCAGGTGTCCTGGGAGGGGGTTACTAGATCTCAGGTTCCTTGACCACCTTCTACTTTTCTATTTCTTCAGATTAGAGACTAGGTAGAAGACTTTTCAGCTCAGGGGATGGTAGCAACGGGGGCACTGGGAGATTTTGTGCAAAAACACAGGGTAAAAGCAGATCTGTAAATGTCTACTTGGCTAAAAATTTGGGAGTTTTCAGATTTGGGAGTTTCTCAAAAGTATTAGACTTTCTCAAAAGAAAAGGGGATTTCCTGGAACAGCACTTTACTCCTTGAAGAAAGGGTAGTCCAAACAATTCTTATCCAATATTCCATTTATTTTTATATATTTTGTGCATATTTATATTTATAGTTTGTATATTTTTTTAATTTTAAAATTTATTTATTTCAACATCATATTTGGAGGGCAAAGCTAGTGTTTATTCACTAACCACTAAAATATATTTATCTTCTTACTGGAATCCAAGCCACAAGATGGCACTAGGAATCTGGAAAGAACTGCTCTATGACCCTGTGGGAGAGAGGAAGTTCACTGCAATGTCAGTGCATTGCCCAGATAGCAGCTTTAAGTTGGGTTCCCTTCTAAGGGGAACTGATGGGCTACTTGACTGCTCTGTGCATTTATATATCTATCTATGAGCCTGTTCCTGTGAGATTGTGTGTATGTGTATGTGTGTGTGTTGTGTGTGTGTGTGTGTGTGTGTTTTGTATTTTCTGTGGGGCAAAATAAAGGTTATATCATATCTGATACCCATATTATACCTCAAGTGCTAGAGTGGAAGCTTGTAATTCTTGTTACCCACATTTGGGGAAACCAGCTCTTCTCTAAGACTATTAGAAGACTTTCCTGGATCACTGAGTGAAGGAGAGTTGGAACTTTCTTTGGGTTGGAGCTGGTCTGTGGGAGCCTGGAGTCTTGGATAAGAAATGGAGGGAGGGGTGTCATAGATTACATCTGGAAATATTGGTTTACGTTGTGCAAAAACATTTTTTAGCCTCCTATTTCCTCTCTCTACCTCTGCTCTAACCCTCTCCAACCCATCCTCCAAAAAGTTGCCAAAGTGCCATTCAAAAAATAACCCTGGGTTCCAAAATAGACTTGTCCTTCCTACCAAGTCTTTATCATGGAAATACAATGGCCTGGGCAAACACTACCCAGTGATCCCTATATTCCCTCGGTTTTGTTCTTGAGCAGGAGTGGGCTTCCAAGAAAAAACCAAGAAAGTAACTAATGAAGTAGTGGCAGATGGGCTAAAGAGACTGGAGATCTGAAGGAAGCCCTAACCAGGTTTGCATTCTCAGATGTCTAAGCAAGGAATTGAACTCAGTAAAGACTAATGATCACCACCCAAACCCTAACTGGTTGTTGGGGAGCCTGCAGCATGAAGGAGAGTAGAGCAGGAGAAAGGTAAAAACTAGATGAACTGATTGCAGTGAGGTAGAGAGCTGTAGACCCTGTGAGGAAGACAAACCTGGTCAACAATACCTTTCTTTACTCACATGCTCTCCATCCTTTCTTCTAGGTTACCAATCAATCCTTCTCTTCCTATTTTCTACCTTTCTGATTCATGGGTGAAGGAGTGGAAAGGGAGAAAAAAACATATTTTGTCCCCTCCTGGTTATATCTCCAGGTAACAAGTTTTTGGACAGATTTTTCTTGGATTGTTTACTTTCCATTTCTATGCTATAGTATTTAGATTATTATCATTAAAAAACAACTTGATGTTCACTATCAATCAATAAGCTTGATTGCTTATTGGATAACTAGAGCAAGAGTGGGGCAGGTGGAGCAAAACACTTAAAGGAACAGGATGTTCACATCCCTCCCCTCCAATGAAGCAGAGAGTGAGAGCCTGAGAGCCTGAGTTGGAAATAATGTTTGTTATTTATATAGACTTCCAGAATGCCTATGAGTCCCCATTATACTCTAGATATAAGTGGAGAGACTTCTATAAATTTCAAGTCAGAAAACTGCAAATTATGAGGCAGGAAGTTGCCTTTTTTTCATGAGGGCACATCGAGACAGTCATCTATGTGATTGCCCAGGCCTAAGAAAGGAGGGATAGCAATTGTGCCTGCGTGAGCTTTGGGAAAACTTCAGTAAGCCATTTGTCATTATTTGAAGTTACAGTATTCCTGGCCTTGCTCACACACTCCCCCTTGTGGCTATACTAAAGTGATGCTCTGACCATGTAACTCCATTGATAAAGATGTTCTCATGGCTTCCTCTTGCCTCTAGGATGAAATTCAGTCTCCTCTGTTTGACATTTAGAGCACTTTAGAACATACAATTACTGAATGTAATACAATAATAAACAATTCAGCACATATTTATTAAGGGAGAGGAGAGAGACTGCAAAGTCAATTATGAAGGCTATTACAGTATTCAATGGGAGAGGTAATGAGGGCCTGAATTATGTTGGTAACAGCAGAAGTGGAGAGAAAGCAATGAATTTGAGATGTTTTCTGAGTAATTGTAGTGCTTAAAGGTTTTTACTCCCTGAACTCATGTCAATGAGCATTTATTAAACACCTACTATATGCTAGGCACTATGCTAGCCTCTGAGAATACAAAGACAAAAATGAAGCAAAGAACCTAACTTAAATCAGTGGGATACATGTACATAAATAAATCAATAGCAGATATGTAAAAGGTAGATTCAAAGTAATTTGAGGGGCAGGAATAACTGGGGAAGAAAAGGCTTCTAATAGGAGAAGGAACTTGAGTTGAAGGGAACTAAGGATTCTAAGAGACACAAGTGAGGAAAGTGAGCATTTTAGGTACTGGGGGAGGCCTGTGCACTTAATTTGAGCCTCTGACTTCTTCAATTTTCACCTTTTCATTGATTTATCATGTTCTATTGCCCAAGTGTTGAAAATTCTCATTTATCCTGTACCCATATTTTTTTGCAACTCATTTCACTTTTCTTTTATAAATTTAATTACTCTGTCATTAGATGAAGAAAGAATAAAACTCTGTGTTACTTAAATGGCACTACAGAAAATGGGATTTACATAATCTTTTTCTTTTTCATCTTTAGTTTCTATTCTTGTTCACTTGTCTTTGTTCTTTGGCATTCGTGGCATAAATCTATTAAGTTTTAAAATCTAGTATTCAGGGATACTTTTTAAGAAAATAGATTCCTGCTCTGTTCACTAAAGATCTAAGTCTATAATAAGAACAACAAATTGTTGTCCCGGTGGATTGATTTCCCTCTTGTGGGAAGGAGAAGTAGTAATCTAAGAAATCAGGTAATGTTGGGTTGAACTGAAAAGAGTACTGCACTGATAGTTTGGGGACATCCTAGCTTTACCACCAAATATCTTCATGACCTTGGGCAAGTTATTTAGTGTCTGTGGACTCCATCTAGTTCTTCTACCATGAATGACACTGACTCTGCCCTGGTCAGACCATCTAAAATCTTAAGTTGAAGTCTGGACATCACAATTTAAAAAGACATTGATAAGATGGAGAACATCCATAGGAGAGTAACTGGAAAGGTGAAGAGCCTCAAGATCATCTCATATGAAATCTGTTTGAAAGAGGTGGGGATGTATAGTCAGGGAAGAGAAGACTTAGGGGATCATGGCAGCTGTCTTCAAGTCCTTGAAAGATTGTCCTGTGGAAAAGGCATTACCCACTTGTTCTTGGTGACAGAGGACAGAGCTTAGAACGATGAGTCCAAGCAGAAGACACCACGACACAAGAGAAAGAGAACTCTGGAGTAATAGAGTCACAAATTAGAAAGTCAGAAAGGACTTTGGTGACCTACTTGTCAACCCCATATTATGAAAGGAATCTCCACTCTATACCAGACAAATGGTTATCTAGCCTCTGCTGGAAGACCTGCAAGGAGGGGGAAGCCATCATCTCTTGAGACAGTCCATTTTACTTTTGGACAGCTATAATAGGAAAATTTTCCTGACATCTAGAGGTATACTGAAGCCAGCTTGAACCAAAGAGCCAATTGTTAAATTTTCAATGTGGGCCTTCTCAAATCAGGTCTTGGTTTGTTGTTATTGCTTGCTTAGATTTAGGAAAGTGATGAGCTGCTAGGTAGCACATTGGAAAGAGTGCTGGGCCTGAAGACTCATCTTTCCGAGTTCAAATTTGACCTCAGACACTTACCAGATGTGTGACCTTGGGCAAATCACTTAACCCTGTTTGTCTCAATCTCTTCATCTGTAAAAATGAGCTGGAAAAGGAAAGGGCAAACCAAGTATCTTTGCCAAGAAAACCCCAAAAGGATCAGGCATGACTGGAATGATTCAACAACAACAAGAAAGTGGTGGAAAATATATTAATAGTGTAGATTAAACTTAGAAGTGTATTGTGCATGCATTTCTCTTTTGGAGATCAGTTGTTAAACATTTACCCACATACCATTGCACATCAAACGTGTTTCATCTTTGCAGCCTCTGAAGCTCTAGGTTCTGCCCTCTAGGGTCAAACTGAAGTCTAATGAGGACAGGAATATCCCTCTACTCTTCTCTTCTCCAGGCTAAATTACATGTCCACTTCTTTCACTTGATCCTTAAGGCCGCCCACCATCTTGGTGGCCCTTTTCTTATCATCATCAGTATCCTCAGTCACCGCTTTCTCTGTGTTCTCTCATGGTCCTGCTCTCCTCATTGCTTCCTCCCATTCAGCTGCTCTCTGATGCTTGGTCCTCCTCCAGAGAGGATTCTAGTTGCCCATTTGTTTGGTGTCACTCCATATTCTTCTCCACAATTCTCTTTCAGCAGCTGACCATTACCCATTTTCTAAGTGGAGCAAGTCACAGATTTTACCACTAGAGGGCAAGTGTCTGAAGGTTTTGTTTAATTTTTGCAGTTCAGAAAAACCACACCTTCATCATTCTCCAGTCTTCATTTGTTCCTTGTTGCCACGGCCACAAGCTTCGTTGGGCTTCCAAGATGGAAGAGAGCCTGTGGAAACCTCCTATCCTGGCACATGCCTATAAACCCTGCTACTGGGGTGGCTGAGGTTGGTAGATCATTTAAGCTTGGGTATCCTTAGCTCTGGTGGACTAAGCCAATCAGGTGTCTACACTAAGCCTGCCATTCATGTGTTGAGACCTAGAGAGAAGAGGGCCATCAATATGCTTAAATAAGGACCCAGATTGGGAAGGAAGGAGGGAGGGAATGAGAAAAGGAAGGAAGGAAGGAGAAAGAAAGAGAAAGAAAGAAAAAGAGAGAAAGAAAGAAAGAAGGAAGGAAGGAAGGAAGGACAGAAGGGAGGGAGGAAGGGAGGGGAGTGGGAAGTATCTGAGGTGGGATTTGAATCCAGGTTTTTCTGACTCCAAGTCCAGTGCTTTATTTAGAAGAGGTTTTTACAAGAGTCCAGATGAGGACTAAACCAAGGTGGTAGCTGTGTGAATGGAGAATAGGTGACATGTTTAAGAGATGTGGAGAAATAAATTACAGGATGTGACAATGGATTGGGTACGTGGGGTGAGCAAGAGTCAAGGATGATACCAAGTTTCAAACTTGGGTGATTGCATGGATGGTGGTGCCCTTGACAAGTAATAGGGAAGTTCTGAGGAATATCCTCTTGAAAGAGAAAAGATAAGTCCTGTTTCCAGTTCTTCATAGGCTCATGATGAGTCAGTATCATATGTTTCCACTTTCCCTAGCATTCAGGAAATGAATTTCTCAATGGAGACAGTACCAATCCTGGGGATCCCCCTTGCCATCTCCCCAATTCACCCTATTTCCTCTCTGGGAAGCTGAGTTGGGTAAGAATCACCCTGGGACTGCTTTAGGAAAGATCTGCCAAAGGGAGCGGGAAGCGTCAGCATTTGTAGGACTTCATAGGATCATAGAGACAGAGCTGGAAGGGACCTCAAAGGCCTTCCTATCCATCATTTCCAAACCAGACCACTTGCATTCTGGTCATTGCCCTTGACCTTCTCATCCCCCTCCCAATGGAATCTTGGACAATGACCCTGGGACCACTTTGGCCTCTGATAGGTAAATTTTCACCTTATGCTGTCCATAACCACGCCTATTGCCACTTCCAAGGGTGTATCCAAGCACCTCTTTTTTTTGGGTGTCCCCACTAGAATATAAGCTCTATGATGGCAGAGGATGCCTTGTTTTCCTGTATTTGCTTCCCTAGCACTCAGCACAATATCTGGTACATGGTAAATGCGTAAAAAAAATAGTTTTAAAAAAAAGGGCTTCACTACCATCATTATCACCACCATCACCACCACCATCATCAACTGGTCCAATGTCCTCATTTTATAGATGAGAACACTGAGGTCATGAAAGATTTAGTGACTTTCTCACATAGGTAGTGAGAGTTAACATAACAAAGTGAGAGTTGAACTTAGGTCTTCTGATTCTAAATCCAGTGCTCTTTCCACTGTACCATGCTTTTAGTGTATATACTTAAAACAAGAAGAAGGATATTTGCAACATTTATTTGTGGCCTATCTTCCTTCTAGACTGTGAACTCTCTGAGGGCAGGGCCCCTGTTTTATCCAATTTTGACCATTTAGCAAGGTTGGCACTCCATAAATGTTTATTAAATGATTAAAATTTTAAAAAATCTGTATATATGGCAGAAATCATTAGAAAATCCTAGATGGGGCAAATACAGCTTAATTAGAAACAGAATTCAGGCAGGGAATTTAGAAATGAAAAGCAAAACATAAAAACACATTTTAAAAAACCACATAGAAAGTGAGAGATGGTACAAATATAGCAGCTGCAGCAATTTTGAGTTCAGTTCTCCCACATTTTAAACAGTGTATAAATTTAGGTGCACGAGGGTATGTGGGATGCTTCCCGTTTGTCCTGTAGCATTCTCATCTCAGTACAGTACTGCGTTTGGCTCCATCTCTACGAGCTGCCTTTCTCCCCCACCATTTTTCTACACAAAAGCTGCCCATCTGGTTTGCACTAGCAGTTTTGCAGATGAGAGTGGGTCTGGCCTTCACAATCAGAGCTCTGAAAGAAGACAGGGCATTGATTATCGCTGCATTTGGGAACAGGACTCTTGGCCTGGGCAATGTTGTTAGTCTGGGGCACCCACCACCATCAACTAGTAGCTTTTACTTTACTTTGCAGAGAGTCATCTTGACTTAAAGCAAAATAAAGGAACACTGATGAGTGCTGGTTAAAGCTCTAAAGGTGAAGGTAAAGGTGCTCCAAAACATGGAAAAGAGAGAAAGAGACATGGGGAGAGGGGAGGATGGGAGATGGCGAAAGCGAAGGAAGGAAAGTGTCTGGATTGTTGGCAGGTTGTGGGAGATGCACAGAGATTACCAAAATGCATTTTTTCGCACAAAGTGAATTATTTTAATTCAGCTGTACTCACATCTTTCTTTTTCACTAGATACAAAGTTTTAAACATGTCTATGTATACATATAAATATATTCACTTATATATAAAACACCTTTCATAAAGATAGAAAGTCATAATTTTTTAGTTAACATTTTCCCAACAATTACCTAAATCTGTGCTGTCTGAGATGGTGTATAAGCAGCAAGAAGCAGATGCAGAAACCAGTCTCATTGCAGTTAGTGGCTGATCTCCAATTTACTTCTTCAGAGAATAATTAGCTAAATGGATTCTATGGTGACTTTTAAAGTGCAAGATGGTCTGCTTGTTTTGGAAGGCCATTCTGAATGCTCTCTTAATTCTCTGTATACTAAAGAATGATCTCTGAGCCATGATCTCTGTCTTAATGGACTTTGGAGTGTAGGAGGGAGTGGTCAGTTGGACAACTACCATTTGTTACTACTACTACATCTACTACATCTGAGGCACAATGCTCAGCATTATGGATACAAAGAAAGTTTGTTGTTTAAAACAATAACAACCAAACAATCTCTGCTCTCGATGACCATAAGCAAGGGCCAGCAAAGTATAGGCCCATGGCCTGTTTTTGTATAGCTGGCTAGGACATATCAAAGAAGGAAGTGGGCAGATTTGGCTGGTGGGCTGTAGTTTGCTGACCCCTGGTGGTGAGAAAAAATACACAACTTATTACAGGTATAGGGAAAGTACAATGGAAAATATAGGTACAAAAGGTCCTGGGATTTCAAAATAGTCAAAAACAAATAGAGGCTCCTGTGGCAGATGATGAGTAGGCATCCATTTTCTAAACCCTCTCCTTCCTGGAATCCTATTGCATTATATCTTGTTGGGGAATCAGCGGGTGCAGAATGTTGAACATTCCATCAGACAAGGTCTCTGTGTTAGGCTCAGTTTTTTTCTTTGTGATAAAGGAAGGTTCTGTTTGACTTTGACGGAATACTAGGAAATATGTAAAAACAAAAGGCATCAGTAATACTTAGGTTGTATTTTTTAATCTGTTTATCAAATTATAGCAGATTTTTTTGTTCAAATGTTGGTGCAGAAACCATTTTTCACTTATATTTTTTCTATCTCTAATACCCAGCACAGTGCCTTGCAGAGAGTAAGTGCTTAATAAGACCTTGTTGAATTGGTTGGGGGGGCGTGGAAGCGGGAAATGCCGGAAAGGGGAGTGAAGCTCAGCTGATAGTTATCACCATGTGAAGGATCAGTAGTCAATCTATAGGCATCCATCTCTAGGAAGATGACTTTCTGTACTGGGCTGTTGAAGTCCAGGAAGTAGATTATCACCTTATTTATCCAAACATTCTGTTCTCATCCATTTCCAATAGCTGGTCTCAGACTGTTGTTGTTCAGTCACGTCTGATTCTTTGTGACCCCGTTTGGAGTTTTCTTGGCAAAAACATTAGAGTGATTTGCTGTTTCCTTCTCCACCTCATTTTACAGATGAGGAAATGGAGGCAAACAGGGTTAAATGACTTGCCCAGGGTTACACAGCCAATAAGTGTCTGAGGCCAGCTTTGAACTCAGGTTTTCCTAACTTTGGGTCAGGTGTTCTATCCAGTGGACCACCTAGCTGCAGTCTTAGATTACTAGCTTGGATTACTAGATTTCTCAGATTACTGGATTCTTATGCTATAGTTAAAAGCATTGGTTTTCTAATTAAATAACCAGATTTTTTCTAGCTCTGTGGGTCAATGCCATTCTGAAATGAATTATGAGAGAATGTTGCCTTCTTGAAAGAGAGGGGAACTCGAGGTGCTGGATATTGCATAGGTGGCAAGCACAGTCACTGTGTCTAATGGTTTTGCATAACTTTTTCTTTGTAAAAAGGAAGGGATCTATGTTGGGGTTGGGAGGGATATAGAATATTTTGTTTGTGGTTTATGGTATGGAAAAGACAAGGTTGATTAATATACCTTTTTTAAAAAAGGAATGAATATCAAGAACAGATCCCAGAGAAAGACAGAGGTAGAGGTATTATTTCTAGAGGCTCAAAATTATTTTTTCCAAAACAAATTTAATTGATCTTTTGTTTTTTACCTCACCTAAATTTCCCAGTGTAGGTAGTGTTCTTTCCTTGTGTATACTGCTTTCTTGGTTCTGCTTACTTGGCATCAGTACACATAAGTCTTCCCATACTTCTCTCTAGCCTTGTAGTCCTCATTTCTTAAGGTGCAGTGATAACTCCATTACATTCATAGACTTCATTCAGTTTGGCTATGCTCCTTTCTGTGAACATTGTTTGTTTCCAGTTCTCTGCCACTACAAAAAGTCCTAGCAGCCATTTAAAAAAATATACATTAAAAAAAAGACATTATGATAACAGTTTCCCAAACATTAATCCTTCACCTCCCAGAGCAGAAATGTCTATAGATAAGATTCTACATGTTAACTATCCAATGTTGAGAAAAGGTACATACATAAGTTTAGCTCTACAATGGGGCATGAAGCAAGGGCTTTTAAATAAATACATATGTATAGATTAACTCATTTAGTTTATGACAACTTTACCCTTATCACCCATATACTTGAGTCTATGTCCTACAGGAGATGGAAAATTTTAATTCTATACTCTTTGAGACTGGAAAAAGAAATATATTGAGTAGATTGCAGCTGCTGCCAAATAATACCTTCTACCTTACATATCTACCCAAGATGGCAGTATTTAAGTTATTTCTGTGGGGTCTGTTTTTTTAAAAAAGCATCCAAATTGGAAAAATTTTACAACTTGGAACATCAAGATAACTTAAGGGGATGTTAGAATGTCACCTCAAAGCTCAAGATTCTATATTCTAATATCAGGATCACAAATTTAGAGCAGAAAGGGAACTTAGAAATCATCTTGTCCAACCTTTTCATTTCACATTGAATGAAACTGAGTGTCAGAGCATCAAAACGACTGGCTGAAGGAAGGAAAGAGGAAAAGAAGGAAGGAAAGAGGAAAGGAAGGAAGGAAAGAAGAAAGGAAGGAAGAAAGGAAGAAAAGGAAAAAGGAAGGAAGGAGGAAAGAAGGAAGGAAGAAAGGAAAAAAGCATTTATCAAGTGCCTGTACAAGGCATGCTTTACAAAAATACTCTCATTTGATTCTCACAACAACCCTTGGGAGGTAGGTGCTTTATTATCTCCATTTTCCAGCTGAGGAAACAGAGGCAAACAGACATTAAGTGACTTGCCCAGAGTCACCCAGTTAGTAAGTACCTGAGGCCAGATTTTAGTTCAGGTGTTCCAGACTCCAGGCCCAGCACTCTATCCACTGGGCCATCTTTCTGCCACCAAGGCCATTTTGGCAATAAATGCAAAGTCAGAATTTGAACCTGGGTCTTCTGACTCTAAATCTAATACGCTGCCCATTGAACTGTTGGGCCACAATGGCCCTAAGGTATTCTATGATTGTGTTGAGTTTCCTATCGAGAGCCCTGTCTGTGTTTTAGGTGTGGTTTGTTCAAAGCATTGTAGTTTTTTGTTTCTACTTTAAAAATATTTTTTTAAATGTAGGTGTCTAGGGAAAGTGAACAATTCAGAATTTCTCTCTCCAGATGACTGCCTTCCTTGCTAAGATTCAGTACGTCAGACTTCAGGGCTTGGCCTCAGCTGTTTGATTTGTTAATTCAGCATCCCTGGTTTTATCAAAGTCATCAGTAAAAAATGAACTATTGAAAGAGCTGATAAAGTCATATTGTGGTTGGACAGTCAAGCTCATTCCATAGTTCTGAGACACTGAATGAGAGCTGATTTTCTCAAAGCCACAGAGGAAGGGAGTCACAGATAAGGCTAAAATTCAATACAGCTGTCAGAGATCTTGGCCAGCTGGCAACATCTGCCCCCTCAAACGGGTCTTATCCGATAGACACCAAGCTATTCAGAAAGAAAACCTATTCATTCAGCTTTTCAAGATCAAGATTAAGCTTTCCCACTCAAATTGGCTTCCCTGCCTCCATAGCATTTAAGGAATAATTAACCAGAGCAGGTTAATTATTTGCAAAGGAAAATTTGCAAATAAGATATATTTTTAAAAAATCATCCTTTAGGAAGATGAAAGTGTTCGTCAGAATGGACTCAGTCTCAATGGACCTTTCCCTCAGTTTTCTGCTGATGTTTTCCTTTTAATAACTCAGGTGCTTTGTGTTCTTGCTACTGTTGGCATTCCTTGTAGCCCATATTTAGTGTTTTAAGATTACAGGATTGGGAGCATGTAGAAAAATAAATACATCTAACCCCATTTATCTGAATCTAAGTTTTATTCAAGCAAATCCAATTTTATCTATCTATCCATTTGTTTATTTATTTACTGATTTGTACAGTGAGTATGGGTCTGGTAGGGCACTGTGTTTATTTCTATTATCCAGGGATTAAGTTGAAAGAGGTTACTACCAATCTGGCCACAGAGTGATGAAGTAAAAATTTTCATCTATATTATTTCTTAAAGATTTTCTACTTACACAGGTGTCAGACTCACAACCTGTAAAACTTCTGAGTGCTGGCCAAACCAGATTAAAATGTAATTGAGAAATGTTTAATAAAATACATAAAAATACAATGCCATGTAGATTCTGTTAATTTGTGGTTTTCGAAGCCAATATGTGGTTGCAGGGATCCTTTCTATTTGAATCTGATGTCATTGGTCTATGATGATGTAGAGCCTGGTGTTAAAATCAAGTAGAAATGGGGGTCAGCAACCTGGTACATAAGGATCCTTGGGGGTGCACATTGACTTAGAAAACTATATGTTTATGTATTTCTTTTATTCTATTAAAAGTTTATTATATATAAATTCCAAATAAATATATATTCTATATATAAATTATTCTATTAAAAGATCAGTGCACTAAAATCAGATAGAAACTTCATTTTAATCTGGTTCAAGTGGCACTTAAAAGTGTTACTGGCTGTTTGTTTGACACCTTTGTTGTTGTTCAGTTGTTTCTGACTCTTCATGACCCACTTGGGGTTTTCTTAGCAGAAACACTGAAGTGGTTTGCCATTTCCTTCTCCAGCTCATTTTACCAATGAGAAAACTGAGCCAAGCAAGGTTAAGTGACTTGCCCAGGGTCACGCAGCTAGTAAGTGTCTGAGACCAGATTTGAACTCTGGAAGATGGATCCCCCTGACTCCAAGCCCCACTGTGTCACCTATCAGTTGAAAAAAAGACATGAAGACAAAAGACTACTATGAATTCAGCAGAGCTTTGCAATTAATATTAGGGGATCGAAAGAAGGGGAAAGGAACAAGCATTTATTAATTGCCTACTATGTACCAGGCACTGTGCTAAGTGTTTTACAAATACTATCTTGTTTCATGATCACCACCTTGGGAAGTAGGTGCTATTATTATCCCCATTTTACCACAGAGGAAACTGAAGCTAACAAAGATTAAATGACTTGCTCAGGATCACACAGCTAGTAAGTGTTGGAGGTCAGATTTGAACTCAGGAAAATGAACCTTCCTGACTACAGAGCCAGCTCACTGTATCCACTGTGCTGCCTCTTAGTATCTACAAATATTTGAAGACTGAGAGGCAGTGTGTTACACTATGGTGTAGTGTACACAGAGAGCACTGTTCTTGAGCAGGAAAACCTGGGTTCAAATGCTGCCTCTGACCCACACCCCTTGTGTGATGGGCAAGGCATTTAATCTCAGTGTCCACAAGGAACTTTCTAGGACTATTAGTTACAGATGAGTTACACATCTGCATTGGTGTGGAGTTTTCCTTCCAGGAGCTTCCCACGAAGATGACATCATAGATTTGATATATACCTTTCCCCACATGAAGTGGGGGGAGGGAGGGACAGAAGAAAGAGGGAGGAAAAGGGGGAGAGAGAGGGACAAGGTGGGAAAGGTGGGAGTGGGAGAGAGACAGACAGAGGGAGAGAGAGATTTTTAGTCTAAAGAAGCTATGTTGACCTTTTTATTATTCTTAATCCCTCTGCAGATTTTGTTGGAGCTCAGAGGGAAAGAGATTTGACTGTGGTCACATGGATAGCATCACGGATTAAATCTGGAAGGCATCTTAGAGATGGTAGTCCAACTCTGTTTTACGGAGGAGAAAACTGAGGTCCAGAGAATTCAAATGAATTGCCCAAGTCTTATCAGTAATAAGTGATTTTTGTTGTTAAGTTGTTTTTCAGTCATGTCTGACTCTCCATGACCCCATTTGGGTTTTGTTTTGTTTTGTTTTTTGGGCAGAGATACTGGAGTGGTTTGCTGTTTTCTTCTCCAATTCATTTTACAGACAAAGAAACAACCAGGGTGAAGTGACTCACCCAGGTTCACACAGCTAGTAAGTATCTGAGACCAGATTGGAACTCAGGAAGATGAGTCTTTATTATTCCACACCCAGTGCTCTATCCACTGTGCCACATGATAAATAGTAGAACCAGCATTTGAACCTAGGTCCTGTGACTTGAAATCTAGGTTTTTTTCCTGCTATACCACATAAACTTTATGTCTTGGTCAAGAAAATTGCTTACTCAGTGTTACAAGATGGTAGCCCAACTATAAAGTCCCTCTCAGAAAGAATGGTGATATATTGGCATAGAAACCAATGGTCATGAAAGGTCATCTGGTCTTTAGTTTTCCAGCTTTAGTCAAGTCAACAAGTATTTATTTGCCCATGGGACTTGGCTGCCATGCTTCCCTATCTTTTCCCTCTTCCCCTAAGACCTCCTTCTTCCACTGATAAGTCCCCCCTAGCTTCCCTCCCTCCCTGCTTTTCAGCTCCCTTTCAATATGTTGTTTTTCTCCATTAGAACATAAGCCCTTTGAGAGCAAGAACTATCTTCTACCCTTTGTATTCTCGGTGCTTGGCACAGTGCCTTCCTTGTACGTAGTGAGCACTTAATAAATGCTTCTTGACTTGATTTGAAAAATGACAATGCCTGAAATCACGTGGAATTTGCCAATCTCTTGTAATAGCTCTGGTTTTCACATAGGCAATTACTGCCCTAAACTATAACCTGATATGGTGCTGAAAAGATTTCCATAATTGGACTGCAGCTGTGTAATATGGGTATAGGGGAATATGTATGACCTTGAAGGTCTGAAAGAATCTCCATGACATTTGGTTCTAGAATTAGCGCAGTAGTTATTTAAACATGTTTGCTGAAGAGAGAGTTGCATTGAGGTACAGAGGATAGCAGTGATCAGTCAGTCAGTAAATATTTATTAAGCACCTGTTATGTACCAGGCACTTTACTAATTGTTGGGAATACAAAAAAGGTAAAAGATAGCTTCTGATCTCAAGGACCTTATAGTCTAATGGTCCTCAATGACCCTAGGAAAGTCACTTAACATCTCTAGGCTTCCATTTCCTCATCTGTAGAATGAGTGTTGGGCTAAATTTTAATATCTTTGCTCTCTAATAACAGGCTATGAATTATTTTGGTAAAAAATTTTCTTTTACTTAGTTAGATTTTACCAACAATTGGGTTTAGCCAGTGTGATGGAGGACGGCCAATTCAGACTATCTTCTAATTCCATTGCAAGATGAAATCTGGGTATTAAAAAAGAGTAATTGGAACACCAAAAAAAAGTGTTTAATGTCTTCAACCTATTTTCTTAGCCTTTAGAGCAATTGTGTTTCCATTTTGACCAGGCACAAATACCAGGACAGCGCTACTTTTCATGAAATGTACAATCTTCTACTTAAAATCTCATTCTCTCCTGGAGACAGACAGAAAATTGGAATTTTCTTTTCAATCACACACGTAGCTCTACTGGCCTTTGGGTTTGGCATAAAAATCATGTTAATGCTTCTGAGAGGCTAATTATAGCACTATAGGATTAAGCTAGAAAAGGATCTCAATATGGTAAGGGAACTGGTAGTGCAGTGGTTAGAGACCTGAACTCAGTCAGGAAGACCTGAATTCGAATCCTGCATTTCACACTTACTAGCTATGTGACTGAGCAATTCACTTAACCTCTGTGAGTGTCAGTTTCCTCATCTGTAAAATGGGGATAATAGTGCAGCATTTTCACTGCCTGTCTTCCATGCTTCCTGTCTTCCTTCAAGTCCCAGCTAAAATCCTACCTTCTACAGGAAGCTTTTCCTGATCTCCCTTAATACTAATGCATTCCCTCTGATGATTATCTCCAGTTTACCCTATACGTATTTTGTTTGAATGTAATTATTTGCATGTAGTCACACACATTAGACTGTGAGCTCCTTCAAAGCAGGGATCATTAAGAAAAATCTTTCTTTGTACGCCCAGTGCTTAACACAGTGCCTGGCACATGGTAGCTGATTAATAAGTTCTTGTATATTTACAGTCTGACCATTAGTACTTTGGAGAGTTCTTGTGCAGCTTAACTGAGACAATGCATAGAAACGGTTTTGCAAACACTATGGGTCAGTTGCTTTTACTAGAAGGGGAGTTAGAGCTCATGCTGTCCGAACGACCCCTCTTACAATTACACGCTCAAGGTCACACAGGTTGTAGACAGAATCTGCACCCGGTGTTTATGGTTCATTTGCAGCATAGGACAAAACTATCTTAATTTTTCAAGTCACTGGGTTTTTATTAAAGGGGTTAGAACCACTAAATATAGATAATATGTGCATTTGGGTCAGGATCTGTCTCCACAAAATCATGTGGGAAACACTTTTCCTATAGTGCCATATGGAGGCGTGTCTGTCTGACATCTTTTTAATATAGGTCAGGGTTTAAGCAGGAAGGCCCCGTGATCAATGAATGATGCTCAGTTCATGCCTGAGACATGAGTCCCCTGTCCTATCTTCAGCCTGACTTTATCAATTACTGTAATGTCTCAGTGTCTTGGTTTTCATGTGCAAAATGAGGCTAACGATAATTCTTATTTATTAAGTATTCCATGGTTTTTAAACAAAAGGCAATTTCTAAACATCTAAAGCTATGTATAATTATGAATGCTGAAGCTTTTTTTTTTTAGCAGAGCATACCTTTAGTTTTTAGCTTTCGTTTAGTTTTCATATTACCTCCATGTTCAAATATCTCCCCCACCTCACCTCCTACTCTATATTGAGCCATATCTTGGTTGAAAGAATAAAAAAAGAGTACAAGTCTTTCAGCAAAGCTAACCAACACATTGACTTAGTCTGACAATGTTCTGTGTTCGTGGACCCTCTGGGTCTGGGTCTGGGTTCTACACCCAGAATCTGCCACCACTGCAAAGAGGGGGTGGTGGTGCATATATTATCTTCTGGACTTACTTAGTAGTTTTAATTACTCAGCATTCAATTTTGGTTTGATAGGATCATAGTCTAAGAGATGGAAGGGACCTTTTTCTTGTTGTCCAGTTGCTTTTCAGTCATATCTGACTCTCTGTGACCTCATTTGGGGTTTTCTTGGCAAAGATACTGGAGTGGTTTGCCATTTCCTTCTCTAGCTTATTTTACAGATGAGAAATTGCAGCAAACAGGGTTAAGTGACTTGCCCAAGGTCACGCAGCTAGTAAGTGTCTGAATTTGAACTCAGGAAGATGAGTCTTCCTGACTCCAGGCCCAGAACTCTATCCACTGCATCACCTAGCTGCCCTTAGGGACTTTAGAGGCCATCAAATCCAACCACCTCACTTTATCGAAGACGAAACTGAGATATAGAGTAGTTATGTTATTTGACCAGGGTCATACAGCTAGTAAGTGCTTAATGTAGAATTAAAAACCAAAAATTTATAAGGTTGATTAGCAGATCATATGGCGATGTCTGTTGGGCTGGACAGCATAGTGGCAAGGCAGATGACAAGGCCTGGTGTGCTTTAGGAAAGAAGTGTCCCACACCCTGCCCTGGGAAAAGCTTCCAGTACAGCTGAACCAGATTAAAATGCAATTGGGAAATTTTTAACAAAATAAATAAAAGTATAATACAACAAAGCCAATGTTAATTTGTGGTTTTCTAAGTCAATACACTGCCTTTGGGGATCTATTTCTATTCGACCTACTGAAGCTTAGGGTGCAATATAAGGGCAGATATGGGGGTCCTCCATCGTACTGGAAGGATCATAGTTGGTGACTTTTTGCCCATTAAAGCAGTGTGAGCAGCCATATTTGTCCCACAACTGGGTGAGGATTCTGTAGGGACCCAAATCTATTGGGAAAGGACAACTGGGTCCAACTGTCAGAGAAGGGGATCAGTACTCTAGATTCTCTCCTTTGGAGTCATCATTCAGTTTGGAGGGGAAAAAGAGAAGGGAAAATTCCAGGAAGGTTGGGAAGGAGGGCTCCCATAGCACTTCTTCTAATAGCTGGGATACGAACTTCCACATCCCAACTACTAGAATCCCCAAATATAAAGAGATAATGATATTTTATAGGTACAATTTTAGTAGGGGAGGGGGAAAAGCTCTCTGGTATGTCTGCCTCTGCATCATAGCTCTGAGAAAACCATTACTTGAGTGACTGCTAATTATTCCTACAATTCTTCTAGGCTCTTTAAGGGAGCCAGTCAATGGGTAATGGGCAAGAAAGAGAAATGAATGATTGGAAATCACTTATAAGGCACTTACTATGTGCCAAGCATTGTGCTCAGCACCAGAAAGACAGGCCCTGCCCTCAAGGAGTTTGCATCCTAGTAGAGGGAGACAATGCATATAAGGTATTGGTGACCAGGTATGGTGTTTTGTCTTGGGAAGTCACAGGGATGGTCATGAGAAGCCAAAGGGAAGTCAGTTGACATGGCCTTTTCAGAAGTAATGGTAGCACTGAGAAGAGTGGTTTGGAGTCTGGACCAGACATATATTAGGCCCTTAGTGTTTACACTGGTGACCCACCAGCCAGCACAGTGGGGCCACAGGGTGGTGACCCCAAAGGTAAGGGGATTAAGTTACCTAGGGCTTGGTCTCAGGAGGTCCAGTGGTACCAAAGGAGCTATAGCAGATTAAAAGAGATTCCCAGAGCTGGTATATTCTTTATATTATTTTTATTAAATTTTTTGTTGTTGACTTCATCATCAAAAAATACAAACATTTCAATATACAAAAAACCAAAAAGAGGCTGGTATAGAAGACTGAACTTTTGTTATGTACAGTTTATTTTTATAGAAGTAAATGTGTGCATATGTGTACATTATATATAGTACATTTAACAAGGTAGTAACAGAACTGTTCTATTTTTTGTGTCCTCTTTTATACTTTATGATTTTCTTCTGTTCAATGAAAAATGTTTTATTGATGCTTTTTTTGGAGGGGGGGTAATCCATCACTTTAGAGTTTTGGACTTGGAGTCAGAAGACCTGAATTCAAATCCTACCTCAGATGCTTACTAGCTATGTGACCTTGGCAAGTCATTTTAGGTTCAGTTTCCTCATGTGTAAAATGGGGATATTACTAGCATTTATCTCACATGGTTATTGTGAGTTAATTTATGTAAAGCACTTTGCAAATATTAAAGCACTTATAATTGCTAGTTGTTTTTGTTATTATTATTGTTATTATTATCCATGAACCTACCCACTTCTCCCAGATTGGAAGCCCTCTCTTTTAAGAAATACGTATAGTCCAACAAAACCAATTTATTGGCCATATCTGAGAATTCATATCTCATTCTCTGTCTCTAGTCCACTAGGTTATTATCATCCAAACTGGCCCTTACTTGGTTGTGATGGTACAGCGAGTCAGTGGATTTGAGTGCAGAGAAAATGAGAGTCTCCCATAGTAGCCATATTGTTTGGTTCTGGAATTCCTTCCCTTTTGTCACAGTGTTCACAGAAGGAGGGGGTGTACATGAGTTACTGTGCTGGGTTAGCTCTTGTAGCTTGTGTTATGATTTCAAGGCCCACTCACAATGTGCACTACAACGGGGGAAGACAGATATGCCAAGGACTGTGGGCAGATCTTGTCCATTGTTGACTGTCTGAATGGTATCAACTGAGCTTGCTTCAAATTTCCCAGCCTAGAGGAAAGTGGCCAAGGTGGGCAACAGGCATCCATGAACACAAATAGAAACGTGATTCCAATTATTCACCATACCTCAGCTGCTCCCCTTCTGTTGATCCATGTAGGAGAAGGGGGAGGAGGAGGAGGAAGAGGAGAAGAAGAAGTAGGAAGAGGACAAGGAGGAGAAGGGGAAGGCAGGGGGAGGCTGCAATTAGAGAAGTGGCCTCAGAGTCAGGAAGACCTGGGTTCAAGTTCTACCTTGGATACCTACTGACGCTGTGGCCCTTTGTGCTCTAGGTGGTCTCTAAGATGATAAATTGCAGAGATGTTGTTACTATAATGACAGAAAAATTTCCTCATCCAGGGCTTCCTTATATCCATGAAATCACAGGTCCAGTCCCCATCCCTATATATATAAACACACACACACACACACACACACACACACACACACACACACACATGGGTGGGAGGAAAGAGAGACAGAGAGAGAGAGAGAGAGAAAGAGATAGAGAGAGAGAAGAAAGTCCTACATGCATATTTCAGAATCAGCCATAGCCAAAGGCAAAATTACCCCTTAGGCAGCTTTAGGAATGTGGTGGGGTGGTTCACTGGAAGGCTAAGGAGGCCTGGGGAGGGGCACAGTGCTGTGGACAGAAGAATGACTTCCCTTCCTCTGCCTGATGCATGATTAAGGCATTTCTCAGGCAAGTACCTTAGAAGGTGGGTCTTTAGAGAATTTTGCTTGGAGCCTCAGAAATTAAACTCAGGCATTGTACATGGACTGAAAGACTTGATTAAATCAGTCCACTTCCAGTCTGTTTCTACAGACTAAGTAGAACTGTGTGACTGTCACAAGAGTGCAGAGATTCTGTGTCTCACAGAGGTATCTGTGACTCTTGCTCTTATAAAGAACAAACCATACTGTTTTCTGTACCTCATCTCTGCTTTCTGACTTTGTTGCTTCTGATAAGGGTGCCCCCCCCCCAGTTGGAGGCAATCATTATAGAGGAAAAGTCAGGAATTCTTTTGCCTGAGGCAAAAATGGTTGGGATTCCAGGCATTCTGATGTTTTGAAGTGTGGAGGGTTCAGCAGCATCAGGGACAGTTTGATGGGGAAGACAATGATTTTCCCCCTATACTGTACTGGAGTCCAGTCTGCATCACTATGGAAGCTGTCTTGAGTGGGATACATGTGTGGAAAGTAAGCTTTGGGAGAGGGATGCTACAGAGTTAAGTGTGTGTGTGTGTGTGTGTGTGTGTGTGTGTGTGTGTGTGTGTATTATACAGAGGTGGGCAGAGAACCTCAAGGTGACCCAAGGCATGGAAACAGTGGTTTGCAGGTCATTACTGAGGTGAAAGGATGGAGGAGGAGTCCTTCCCACGTTGGTTACCCTGAGATACCATCCAAGTTGCTTCATCCTACTTGCACCTCTGACTACCTTCACTTGGTAGCGTTCATTGGCTTCTCTTTTCCAAGCAAACAAAGTTATCCTTCCTTTAAAGAGCAAAGCCCAACATGCAATTTTGGTAATGGAAATATCATACAGGAGCAGAGGCCTGTTTCTTCAGGGCAGAACAAAGTACCTGGGAAAATGGTGGGAGTGGGGGAGGGGTTGGGGGGATTAAATAATTACACTTAATTGCAGTACTAGAAAGCATTACTTAGGCTAAACTAATTACCTAAGAAATGATTCTAAATTCTTCTTAAAACAATGGAGTTTGTTGAAAAAGTCACAAGTCCTTTTTAACCAGTGCCATGGAAGCAAGGCCTTTAGTAGCAATATCATTTTTCAGGACTGGAATATAGTCTTTCCCTCTTCTCTGTCTCCATAAATGCCTTTTCATATAGGAAGTATTAAATATATAATTCATCTAGCTCAGTGTGTTCAGAGAACAAATAGGAAACCCTTGGGGCTGGCATATAGGGACAAACAAGGAGTACGTCTATCACACTCACTAGATGGTAGACATGCAATATATTTATGGGCCAAGGTGCCATTGAGTTGTTGATACAAGATTTGGTTTCAACCTGTTTGGATCACTTTTGATTTAGAATAATCTGACAAGCTACTGAATTACCAAGATGTCAATGCCGTCTCTCCTCTGTAAATCTGCCTGTAAACGTTCAGTTCATTCTGTTCTGAACATGTCCACATTTTCTTGGAAACTGTACAGGGCACCTCAGCATTTTCATGCTTATCTTTAAATTATTTGATTTATCATTTGTATTTCATCTACCTGAAAGCATGGAAAACACATTTTTTTAAAGTATTTGGTTAGCATTGAGCTGTCCATCCCAGCCCATTTACAAAAGAGAGACGTGGTAAATACAAAAAAGAATAAGCATAGGTCTCATCTAAGCAGGTAGGTAGAGTAGTGAACAGAGTGAGCTGGACCCGCAGTCTGGAAGACCTGAATTCAAATTCAGCTCTTAGACACTTACTGTCTGTGTATCCTGGGCAAATCATTTAACCTCTGTCCGCTTCAGTTTCCTCAACTGTAAAATGGTGGTTATAATAGCACCTAGTGTTGTGAGGCTCAAATGAGATATTTGTAAAGTGTGTAGCACAGTGAATGGCACATAGTAGATGTTTAATAAATGCTCGTTCCTTCCCCTCATCTTGTTTGGGGGTCGTATGATCCATCATCCCTCCATTCAATTAAGAAATTTTTTTTGTGATTAGAGGAAAGAAAGAGGTAGTGTGGCATAGCAGATAAAGAGCTGTCTTTGGAGTCGGAAAGACCTGGGTCCACATTTTGCCTATGACAGCCCTGGGGATGTAACCCAGGAAAGTCTCTTAACTTCTCCGTAACCCAGAGCAACTCTTATTCCAGGCACATGAAAAGGGCTTAACAAATGCTTGTTGCCTTGCCTTGCTCTACACAGGACAGTTCAAAACAAAACAGAACAATAGAGGAAAAGGCTGGATTTAGAGTCATAAAACCTGGACTTAAATTCCAGCCCTAACACTTTACAACCTTAGCCAGGTCACTTCTTCTCTTACCATGTCCTCATCTGTAAAATGGGGATAATAATCAACCACCTACATCACAGGGATACTGTGAAGAAAACATTAAAAATTAAGGTGCTGTAGAAATGATCAGTGGATAGAGCATCATCTCTGGAATCAGAAAGACCTGAGTTCAAATCCAACCTCAGACACTTACTAACTCTGTGACCCTGGGCAAGTCACTTAACCCTGTTTGCCTCATTTTCTTCAGCTGTGAAATAAGCTGGAGAAGGAAATGGCAAACCGCTCTAGTATCTTTGCCAAGGAAACCCCAAATGGGGTCATGGAGAGTAGGGCATGACTGAAATGACCAAAAAACAACAATTAACAATAGAAATGAGTTACTTGACAGTCGTAGGTGCTAGATGCTGTGAGGGGCTACAATGCTGAGAGATGCTGAGTCGCATCAGACAGTTTGACATCTCCAGACTCAGTAAATTTAGCCTGCGATTCCAGTAGCTCAAAGTAGAACGTGTGTCTGAAAGGTTCAGGACAACTTTTCCAAAGATTACTGAATAAATAATACCAAGGACTTGGGACAGCAGTCTGATACAAATTGATGCTTCCCAGCTGGGCTCTAATAGGCATTATTAGAAAACGGTCTCCTTGTTAATGGCCTCGGCTTCTTTTATCTTCAGCCACTAAGACGCAGGAAGGGTGGATTGGTTGATCTAAGACTGTATTTTGGACGATAGCCCACATTTATTGTGGGTTCTCTCTTCTCCCTTGCTGTATTTCTCAAAACCCCTCTAACACTGGCCCTGTCTCCTCTTTGTTTTCTCCAGTTTCTGAGGAAGAGAGGGTTGTTCTGACTTTATGGACTTTATCATCACGTTTTTGTTGCCTCTTACACCGGAACATCCCTCAATGCCCGAGGCCTCCTTAGTCCGAAACATCCACGTGTCCACGAAGCCTTCTTACCTAAGAACATTCCCATCCCCATACCCCACTGCTGGCCCCCTTCTCCCATTGGTGAGCTCCTTCCAGGCCCTCCATTTTGGAGAAGGCCCCAGTTTGGCAACCTTCCCTCCCTTTCTGGCTCTGTTTCTGACTTCTGATTTTCCAGATGTTGATGTCATGTTCCTGTGCACCATCTTCCCTGCTCCCAACCCTCCACTTTCCAGCTCCCCTTTGTGAACTTCTTTCACCATTAAAACGTAAGCTCCTTGAGAGCAGAGATTGTCTTTCTTTTTGCATGGATTTGTATCCCTAGCACTTAGCAGGCCCCTGGCATGCAGTAAAAGCTGAATAAATGCTTGCTGCCTTCCTCACCCTTCTCCTTGCTAAAGCAAACCCCTCCACAGAGGCCTTTGGTCCTGTTCACGCCTGTCTTCTCCAGCAGCTTGCTCCTTCAATCACTTTCTGTTTCTCACCTTAATGTCTTCCTTTCTACTGGCTCTGTCCTTACTAAACATAAACACATGACATCTCCATCTTTAAAAAAGAAAAAAAAGCCTTCACTTGATGCTGCCATCCTCTTAAGATGTTGCCCTATACCTCTTATTTCTTTCACAGCCAGACTCCTATGTAGGGTATGTGCTGCCCAGGTAAGATGTGTATGTCCATATATGATCTATAAGTGTATAGACAGCTTGAGAAATGTCATAGACAGATATCTCTGGAATATTGCCCTCTCTTCTCCAGGAGGGGAGCAAGAGAAGGGACCCTGAGGCTAGTCACTCTGTCTCCTCCGACAGGTTCTAGATTTTTACCTTTCTTCTCCCCTGAATTTTGTTGGTCTAGGGACACAATTTTTAGATTCAAAGTTTCCTGCCCACTAACTCTTAATGGGGGAGGGTACACCAAGCTTATATCTATTAGCTTGACCCCTTTTCACTAAACACTAGTTATACAAAAGACCATCACAATGAGTAAATAGTGAGTAAACCCATTTATCCAAGCAAATGGTGAGCAGAAATCAGAGTACTATAGATGATAATATGCGAGAAATAGAAAGTGAATGAGCTCTTTAGAAGAGAGCGAGCTGAGATCCCATTGCACCAAGAGAGAGGCCCCAATCTCAACCAAGGGGAAATTTCCTGAAGCCTCTTGAGAGGTAAGCTGGAAATCAGGGACATGTTGATGAATTGGCCTCCACTTATTTGTCTGCAAGAAAATATTTTTCTTTCTTCTCCCTGAATTTGATCCTAAAGAGACCACAAATGTCATCTTTTAAATCAAGAATGAAGAGTATCTTTCCTCTCCAGAGCTCTCAAACCAACTCTGCTCTACTTGCAGGGATATAGTAGAGAGTCATCATTCTTCCTACCCATTAGACAAGTCTTATGCAAAATGCTCTAGGTTTGACTAGATACAGCTTGATTACAGCTAGAAAGACTCATCTGCACTTTTTTTTTTTTGAGATTAGGTCTCCATATCTTTCCCAGGCTGGAAATTTATGGTCATTTATGGGCCTGATCTCACTGACAATCAGCATGGGAGCTTTAATCTTTGCTTCCAACCTAGAATGGCTTTTCCTTCCCTAGGCAGCCTGGTCTAGCCCCCCTGTTTTCCCCATTCCGCCACCTGGCACTCCTCCTCCAAGAATCTCACTGTATTGGTACCAGACTTAGTGTGGACATCTGATTGAGTTAGCCCAACTGCTGCTCGGAACTCCCAAGTTCAATCCTCCACCAGCCTCAGTCTCCCCAGCAGTAGGGACTATAGGTGTGAATCACCACAACCAGCTCAACTATACTTAAAACTTTTTTAAAAAAAATTAACAAGCATTTAATTTTCCACTCCCACTTCCCTCCCCCTGGGAAAATAGGAAAGAAAAACTTAAACAAATACTCATATTTTCTCATTGAAAATATGCAAATTCTCACATTGGTGATGTCCGAAGTTGAGTCATCTACACCTGCTGCCTCCACTTCCTTGTTTCCTACTCACTTTGTAACCCATATCAGTCTGGCTTCTAACCTCATATCTCTCCTGAAATTGTGCTTTCAAAAGTTATCAGTCATCTCTCAAATGCCAAAGATGGTTTTTTCCCAGCCCTTATCTTCACTGACCTCTCGGCAGCTTTGACATTATCAGCCACCTCCCCCAAAAGTTCACTCTGTCACCCACGATGTTGCTCTTTCCTGGTATTCCTCTTTTCCTCTTTGATAGCTCTTTTTCTTTTACTGTCTCTTAAGTGTGAGGTTCCCCACAATGTTGTCCCAGGGCCTCTTCTTTTCAGAAGAATATGAACGGTTCATCTAAGTATGTTCCTGAAAAGGGTAAGAAAGAACCCAACTGCTTATCTAGGCTTCCCCTTGAGGTAATTGATTGGGTGGAGGCAATGAGGGATTGATCATGGGGCTTCTTCAATTCAATAGGCAAAGAAAATTGGGGCTTCAAAGACATTGACAATACACTTGGAATCCCCACTGAGTTAAGTTTGGGAGCTTAAAACATGCACAAATCTGAAGTAGGATTTATTGTCATGTAGGAAAAGACACTGGCATACTATATTGCTGACCAGGGCCAGACCTCCTTCTGTCAACTCATTTATGCTCCAAGAACCAAAATTCTCCAGGCTATTTGAAACTTTTGGGATATTTATACCTGAACATGACAGCCCCACTAAATCCACAAAAGGTTTTCTCAGGTGGTTGTTTAAACTTGTCCTATTCACCCTGTTTGACCAAGTCTCCATTTCCTACTCCTAGTTGGTTTAGGATGAATCTATCCATTATTTTTGTGAGCATTGTGCCTCCCACTCCAAGGTCTTTTGGAGGCTCAGAAAGATACCTACAATTTCTTTCCATTTGCCTACAAGAACTGATAGAAGTTGATTGGTCAGAAGAATACACACATATACATACAACTGAGGGAGGCTGTGCAACATAGGAGAAAGAGTCCTCTCTTTCTGACTCAGGAATCAGAGGACTGGAGTCCAAATCCTGGCTTGGATATTGTTATCTGTATTACCTTGGGCAAATCACTTAACTTTCCTAGGCCTCAGTATCTTCGTGAAAAGAAAGGATTGGTATGGATGCTCTCTAAAGTCACTTCTAGATTAATAATCCTATTTACATATATAAATAAATATATGTATATTTGCAGGTATGTGTGTGTTCTCAAATACATATGTATGTATGTATGTGTATATATATACATACGTATATACACACACACACATATATACACACATATATACACACATACACATATACACACACATATATACACATACATACATACATACATACATATATATATATATATATACATATACATACATATATATATATATATGAAATTGTTGACCTGCTTTGGTAGAGGGAGTTTCCTTAGTCATTGGTAGTTCTTTCTACCAATGGGCGGGGTGGCATTTCCAGTTGTCCTGATCTATATCTTGCCACTGAGGCCTAGATGGCTCTGGAGGAGAAAGTGAGACTGGTAACTTTGCACAGCCCTCCCTCACTTAAACCCAGTTCACTTGCAAGTGATGGCATCACCTTCCTGATGTTGTTTTCAAGAATGAAGGACAAACAACAACAACAACAACTTTCTACCAATGAAATCATAGGTCCAGTCCCTATCTCCTGACATTTCTATTTTATATATTTATATCTATCTATTTATATATCTATGTAAACATATATTTATATATGAGTATAGATAAATATCAATAACTATATATAATTATCAATATGTAAATACAGACATCTATATATTCATATCTCTTTCTGTCTCTTTTTCAGTATTGCTAGGGGATTAAATCCAGTCGTGTAAGACTCCTCACATGGGTTGATATTGATTGCTCTGTGCTCCAAGTCTTTGAGAGGGGTGGAATTGGCCAAAGCTTGGGAGAGGAGAGACTCTGGTTTCTGGCTTTGAAAAAGAAGACATTGTAGTTCCAGATTCTCTTCAGAGAGAGGTCTCTGAAGGGAGAGAAAGAGTATGGGACGTGGTTAACGTGGTCAAAATCAATCTTTGCCAATGAAAAGAGTCTTACGTAACAGAACTTGAGCCCCCAGTTACATTCATACACATACATGCATGCATGTATATATGTATAGATATGTATATATAGATATATATATATATGTAGAGATACATGTTATATATATATGTGTATACACACATGAAATCAGATGCCCAATTTTAATACTTCTTTTTAAGTTCTAAATAGATGTTTTCAGATTCAAAGACAAGTCAACTTACTATTGATATTAGAAACCTAAATAAGAGATGATAAACTATGTCAACAACTTACCTGCCTATCAGAAGATAAGCTATTAATTTTAGTTCTTATTAAACATGAACGTATTTTTATAATACAAATCACCAAATATATACATATTCATCCATTCAT
Organism: Vombatus ursinus; assembly: GCF_900497805.2. Taxonomy (NCBI): domain Eukaryota; kingdom Metazoa; phylum Chordata; class Mammalia; order Diprotodontia; family Vombatidae; genus Vombatus; species Vombatus ursinus. The sequence continues at coordinate 33,666,138 of NW_020954641.1, forward strand.
TGTGTGTGTATCTCACCTCGGCAGATTTCTAGTTATCTCTCTCATTCTCTCCAATTTCTCAATCGTGTCTCTATATTTCACATCAATTAATCTCGTATACATTTCATTTGAATCTTTATTCTTTAATTCAACAAATATTTACTGAGCCACTACTAAGTACAATTCACTGGGATGTGTGTGAGGGGTAGAAAGTAGGAAAGTCCCTGCCCTCAAGGAGCTTACCATCTACTAGAATAGGAAAGACAAGGAGTCCCTCATTCTAACATCTGTGCAAAGTAAGTATCCTAAGGGAGATACACGCTCAATGCTACAATAGACTAGTAGAGGAACCACTTGTGGCTGAGTTGATCAGAGAAGCTGTCATCAAGCAGACAGCACTTGAGGTGAGACTTTTACTTTATGAATCTTTGCAAATGGGACATTACTCTATATAGAGGAAGAAACTCTTGGAAAACACACGCAGTTGGAGATGCAGCAGCACAGATAAGGCAGGTCCTTCCTCCTCACTTCTGGAGAGTGACTTTTCAGGCTACTGTGCATTCTACCTTTCTGCCACACGATGGGAGCATTTGTCTAAACAGTCAAGGGCGTTGGTTGGGTGGAAAATCTGAGAAAGGGTGTGAAATTTCCTTTATGAGGTTCTGTATCCCCAGTTTTCACTTCTCCATCTTGTTTTTTTCCATCTCTTTTCCATATGAAGGATGTTCCTCTGGTCATTCTTTTCCCATTTCCCCCCCCACTAAAGTCTTGGATAAGAAATCTTCATTTTTCCAACAGTTTCTCATGGACTAGTCTGGGTTCTTGCCATCTCCTAGACAGCAAATGAATTTGCAGATACAAAAGGCACAGAGAGCCTTGGAGCCCAATCACGCAGTCTCCTAGCAATGCAGACTCACTCTGGTGACAGACAAAGGAAGCCAAGGCAGATGACCTGAATCACTCCCTCATCCCCCAGCTCTCAAGTACTTTCTCCCCAGGGAGGGGACAAGGGAAGGAAGGCAGCCACACTATTGTGGCTAGAGGCTGTCTTCTTCCCTGAGTGCCCTTGACCTCTTGATTTAGAACACCCTCACCAAGATAAATTGTGTTCCTCCTCTTTGAAAATATGAAGCCCACTTCTATTTGTCCTTCTAAAGTGATTTCTTGATGGAATTTCATATTCAAAAGAACATATATCCCTCCCTGCAACAAACTCATATTTCACTCTCCCATGATGGACAGTCTTTCCATATAGTTAAAAGAAATAGGAGACAGAGAGAGAGAGACAGAGAGAGACAGAGAGACAGAGAGAGACAGAGACAGAGAGACAGAGACACAGAGACACAGAGAGAGACAGAGAGAGACAGAGACAGAGAGACAGAGAAAGACAGATAGAGAGACAGAGATGCAGAGAGAGACAGAGAGACAGAGAGAAACAGAGAGAGACAGAGACAGAGAGAGACAGAGAGAGGGAGAGAGACAGAGAGAGGGAGAGAGAGGAGAGAGAGACAGAGACAGAGAGACAGAGAGATAGAGAGAGACAGAGAGAGACAGGGACAGAGAGACAGAGAGAGAGACCCACAAAGAATGATAGTACATGTAGCCTTATACATCAGTCATTTACTGTTTGTTTAAAGAAAGGACAGGTATGTGCTTTACCATTAGTAAGTTAGTACTGATGTGTTGTCCATTTAAAAATTATATTTACCTTTAAAAAACACTTTACCCCTAAAAAAGAGAATGTGACAGCAGCTTTTTATAGCTTCTACGCAGAGAAATGAACAATGAAGGGTTAGGGACCATACCTGTGGTTTCACTGGTTTCAGAAACTCCTTGATGAAGAAACTCACTCTACCAGTGTAGGACAGCACTTTCTATGTAACTGCTAGTCTCGGGGAGTTGTTCATACCACTGAGAGTTAAAGGACATAGACTTATACCATTTCTACGCACTAAAGGTGGGACTTGACCCGGGTCTTCCCAGCTCCAAGGCCAGCTCTCCAAGCACTATCCCATGCCGTCTCAGAATCTTTGCCCCCTCTCTGTTCTTTCTCCTAATTGTATCTGACATACACAGCATCTGTGGGTTCTGTGCTTGACAGTGGACCCAGGCTGCTGTCATTTTCCCCAGGAATAGGGGAGTTCTGATGGAGGCATTAATTTTATTGACTCAGCAGGAGCCTTGGTGCCACCACCCATCCTGATTACAGATAAATGTATGAAGAGACAGGACTCTGCTGGAGTGGTCTCCCCATCCCCACGCATCAGCCCCACTGAGAGTTTCATTTGGCTGTATAAAAGACTAGACAGGATGCTCTCCAATTCCCAGCCAGGCCAGCCTTTCTACCCCTGTCGTCCTGTGACACCGAGCTTGGCAAGGAGGATTGAATCAGTCCCCGCAGTATTTCTGATGTTAAGTGAATAAAGAAGGCAGTGATTTGTGCCCAGGGTCTCTGGAAGGGAAACTGAAGCTAGGTAAAGGACTCAGCACTTTCTGCAGGGCTGCTAGGACCTGGAGACAGAGCTTCCGGATACCAGGGCAAGTATCAGACAGAAAGAAGACAGTCAGGAGATGTGGAGAACCATGGTTTAATAGCTCCTATACAGGCTGCTATACAGATAATGCTTAAGGATAAACTGATTCTTCAATATCCTTGACTTCAAAATCAATAGAGATTTAACTTTTTAAGTACAAATAACAACAATGGATATTGCATCTTATGGTTTACAAAGTGCTTCATGTGTACTATCTCATTTAAGACTCATGATAATGAGGTAAATAGAATATTCTCCCATTTTACAGATGAGGAAACTGATGTTTAGAGAAGTTAAGTGATTTGTCTGTGATCACACAGCTAGTTAGTGTGTTGTCCTTGCCATTAGAAACCATGGCATTCAGCTCAGTGGTAGCTCACAGCACATTTCCATAAATAGTCCTTTCAGGGGTTATTAACCTGTTTTGTGTCATGGACCCCTGTGACAATTTGGTAAAGCCTATGGATCCCTTCTCAGAATAAAGTTCTGGTTATACCTGACTATTAGAAAGATCACTTTGGCAGCTCAATGGAGGATGCATTGGAGTGAGGAGAGACTTGAAGAAGGGAGATGCACCAGATGGCCTTTACAATAGTCCAAGTTTAAGATTGGGAAGCAGCAGCCTGCATCAGTGCGGCAGCTATGTGAGTGGAAAGAAGGACATTGTATTAGTTGAATCAAGACTAGAAACACTACAAAACTTCCTCAGTGTAATCCATACTAATTTAAGAGACTGGCTAATCACACTATAAAAACAAAGTGTTTGAAAAAAGAACACTGCCTAGACTAAACTGTGAAGTTTGGATTCAGTCTTGAGGACCCAGAGGGCCACATGTGGCCTTTAGGCCACGGATTCCCCACCTCTCTCTCTCTCTCTGTCTCTCTCCTCTCGGTACCCTAGTGATTCAGGGAATGTGGCCAGAAGTTCAGATTCCAAGTATTGCATGTTCTATCCAAATGTCCTCTCTTTTCCCTATAGCTAGTTACACAAGGTTTGACTAAGTAAAAGAAGTTGGGTTAACTTAAAATGAAGCAGATATTCATTCATGGAGCCAGTCATGCCCACAGTCCACAAATTAAAGAGCTTTTCCTTTGAATTACTGGCCTAAACCATGACTCCAAACTAGTAAAGAAATACAGGCTCCTCTCTAGTTTTTAACCAGAAGAGAGCAGCTCCACTTTGAGGTGGGGTCCCCAGAGTCCAGTCTTCCCCGCCTCACCCCTCCACTTCCTCACACCTGCTTCCTGTCCCTGTCCTGCCACTCTCAGGCCTACTCAGCTAACCCTTTCCCCTCTTTCTCAGGTGCAGTTCATTAGCTTCTGTCTAAGAAAAGAAAGTCTTTCTCAGAGCTTGAACTACTCTCTATCGGGGAGAAGATATATCTGAACGACTTCCCTTATTCAGACCCCAAAGCCACAGTTCACTGGAGAGGGCTTTTTGGACAGCCACACCAGAACCGATGGGACCATTTGGTGCTTGGCCTTGAAATCAAGTTTTTTTTCTTTTAACTAAATTACAGGCTTGAATTTATCCATTTCCTGCTGCCAAGCAATCGTCTTTGCTGAGAGAGACTTATTTCTAGTGCCAGAGGGCTAAACATGCAGACACTGACACAATTAGTCTCCAAATAGCATTAACTCTTCAGGAGAAATTTCTTTTGCTCCATGAGTAGCTTCTTGATTTCTGGAATTTTGTAATTAGTTCTTGGCTGTATTAAAACACCTGGAGGTTTAAATAATACTTTTCTCTCAATATCTGCATCTCCCAATAGCTTATGAATGGCAGTTTATATATTTTATTGGTTTAATGGTGAAAAGGAAGCTAATATTTATGGATCTTAACTTTTCTCTTTTTGCAGAATTCATTTCACTGAGGATCCCAGTGGACCATAAAGAACTAGCATGACTTTATTACCCTGAAAAATTCCAAATGGGCAAATATACTTCATTATACTTTGTTTACTGTCAATGTTTTCTTGAAAACACATAGGTAATATAACTCCTCCCTTGACACACTGCTTTTCCCCATCTGGAAAAGGGTGGGACTTTGGAGTATGTGTGTGTACAAATCCTGGTAGAATTGAGACACAAGTCATTTATCTCCCCACTTCCTACCCCAATCCCATTCTCCATTCCCAATCACCCAATCAATTCCTGCATTCAGGTCACAACCAAGACCAAGAGTTTAGAATTATAACCCTTCCAGAGAATTTGTGTTGAAACTGACTGACTTAGTCCAATGGACCTCTAATTCTTTAATTTCCTGTGGGAGGAAATTATTGTTAATCGACCTGAGTGAGAGAAACACCTCCAAAGAAGGCTACTCATACCACAAGGAAAATTGCAAGGAGAGTAATGAGAGAAAAAACAGCTATGTGAGGGTCTGGTAGAAAGAATACTAGACTAACACAAGAAAACTGGGTTCTAGTTTTAGATCGGCTATTTATAGCTGTGTGATCTTGGACAAGTCATGCTACCACTTTGAAATTCAGTGTCCTAACCTCTACAGTGGGAATAATAATACCTCTCACAAGACTGTTATAAGGGTAAAATGAGATAACGTAGAGGATGGTGCGATACAGTAGGAAGATGGATTTGGACTCAAACACCCTGGTTTTGAGTCATGTCTCCGTTACTTATTGTATGACCTCTGATCTCGAGCAGGTTGCATAACCTCTCTAAACCCCCCAGTTTTCTCATATATTTAAAAGAAGGGATTAGATGGAAACTAGATGAACTCTGAAGGGCATGCTGGTAATTATTTAACAACTGGGGGTAGAGATGGGAGGTTAGGAGGGAGTGAATGCAGGATACACTTTTAAGTTTAACCTGCATTATTAACATTTTCTCCATCACTTTCTTAATTCTAGATAATCAACAAAAAAATCCAGTCCTGATTTGTAACATTTGCTGATTTTTGTGGCGTAAATAATCACACTGAAAATTTAACAACTGTCTCTCGCAAACTAGGACAGCTAAGGGGTACAGTAGATAAAGCTCAGGGCCTTGAGTCAGAAAGACTGATCCTCTTGAGTTCAAATTTGACCTCAGATACTTGCTAGCTGTGTGACCCTGGGCAAGTCACTTAACCCTGTTTGCCTCAGTTTCCTTATCTATAAAAAGAGCTGGAGAAGGAAATGGCAAACTGCTCCAAAATCTCTACCAAGAAAACCCTAAATGGAGTCACAAAGAGTTGGACATGACTGAAAAAAAAACCTGAACAAAAACAGCAAAATGCTCACACTGAAAATTTAACAATTAGCTCTTGCAAACCAGTTTGAACTCTCCAGCACACTCAAATGTGGGAAGGTCTCTAAGATTCTGATATTCTGTGGTTCTACCAAAAAGCACCTCGTAAACTTAGAAACTCTAAACACAATGGATTATTCTCACATAGCTTTATAATAGGGAAAATTAATTATAGCTCTTCCTGTGGTCCAGAACTTCTCCAGGAAAGCCAATCTTCCTTGAAAGGAAGTTTTGCTAGGAGAGAAGAAAGCAAGAACAGAAGAACTTTAGATACCTATAAGAAGAGGGAAACAGAATGCAGAATGAGTTAAATTCTCACTTTTTAGTGACTCTGGGCAAGTCATTTCCTCTCGAGGCTTTAAATGAGGTGACTGGATTGGATAATTTCTAATGTCATTTTCAGCTCCGTTATGTTGTGAATTTACACAGAGGGGAGGGGAAGCTACTCCTGGGAAAGGGTGTAGGATATCCTATCTACCCCAGGGATGATAAGCATGACATTATGACAGACATTATGCAGCCACAAACTACCCTTTACAAAGAGGTCATTGCAGAACAAGTTTAGATGTTAGCATCCATGGCTGATCACCCATTCTAGACCAACTAATCTCTTGGTAGTTCAAATCAGCGAATTCTCAAGACCACATGGCTTTGGGTTTCAGAGAACAAACAATTAGAATGAAAAAAGTATTTTGATAAGTGGGCTCCAAATTACCCAAATTATCTTGATAAGGAAAGTATATATGAATTAGAAATTCAGGGAAACATTTAAAATTGGCAACTGCACTATCAACCTTGTTGCACTGAATGCCACATTCAATGACCCAGTTATGTTCTCACAGCCCCTAGATTGAAAAATGAAAGTACAGTATGTGCAGAAGGACATCGTGTACGGTGTGCTCTGGATTTTGCTATCCCCAAAATGTTCATTATCGTCTTGGGTTTAGGCTTTGGAAAAACCTAAATCATGGTTGAGATCATCTAGTTTTATTGGAAAGGATCTGCTGTGATGGATATGACTTCATTTCCTCCTATAGAAATGTTCTTTTTTTTCCAGATTCAATCAAATTGAAATCCTTTCTTCTTTTATTTTACAGGGAACCTGCTTCCTAGCCTGGACTTAAATTCCACTGGTGAAGTTCAGAATTGTCCAGCAGCTACCAAGAGAAAGTCCTTAAATTCCCCTGCTTTTAGATGGTTCTGAGGGTGTTTATCCAAAGTAGTTAGAGCCTTTTTCTTCCCCATCCCCCAAACCCAAACCCTAGTCAAAGTGCCAGAATGGTGGTGGAGGGATTTCTGCTTCAGCATCCAGCTTTTTTTTCTTTTTAGGTTTATCCTTCTCTACCTCTCTGCAGTGTTTGTCACCATCTGTTTCCCTCTTCTCTTGGAATACTCTCTCCTTTCTGAGTTCTCTTCCTATCTGCCTGGACTCACTTTCCTTTACTGGATAATTATTCATGTCCCCTCCTCTATTTGTAGGTGTAGCCCATGGCTTCCATCCTGGGCTATCTCTTCTCTTTCTTCACTCTCTTACTTGGTGACCTCATCAGCTCCCATGGGTTCAATGATTACTTCTATGCAGATGACTCATAGATCTCTATATTCTGCCTTAGTCTTTCTCCTCAGCTCCTCGTCCTGTACTATCCATTACCTTTTGGGCGTTCCCAACTGGATCTCCTGCAGGTATCTTAAACTCAATGAATCTAAAACAGAACTTGTTTTCTTCTTCTTTATTTTTTAATTTTTAAATTTTTTATTTTTAGGCAATTGGGGTTAAGTGACTTGCCCAGGGTCACACACCTAGTAAGTGTTAAGTGTTTGGTCTGAGGGCAGAACTTGTTTTCTTTATCTCCAAACCCAACTCTTTCCCAAACTTCCCTATTTCAGTTGAAGGCATCATCATCCTCCCAGTTAACCCAGGTTCACAACCCCAAAGTCATTCCTTTTCTCTCGCCCCATATATATTCAATCAGCTGCCAAATCTTGTCATTTCTCCTTCCTTAACATCTCTTACATCTCTCCTCTTCTCTCTCTACTCATATAATCTCCACCCTGTTACAGGCCCTAATCTCCCCTCTCTTAGAGTATTATAATAATTTCTTAATTGATCTCAAGTCTCTGCCATCTCCAATTAATTCCTTCATATAACCGCCAAAGCAACGTCCCTAAAGCTCAGGTTTGACTACGACACTTCAGTATTTAATAAACTCCTTTTTGTTCTTGTTGTTCAGTCATTTCAGTCAAGTCTGACTCTTTGTGACCCTATTTGGGGTTTTCTTGGCTGAGATACTGGAGTGGTTTGCCATTTTCTTCTCCAGCTGATTTTAGAGATAAGGAAACCAAGGCAAACAGGGTTAAGTGACTTTCCCAGGCTCACACAGCTAGTAAATGTCTGAGGCAGATTTGAACTCAGGAAGATGAGTTTTCCTGGCTCCAGGACTGGCACTCTGTGCACTGCACCACCTAGCTGGCCCCCCAAAAGCTCTAGTAGCTCCCAATTTCCTCTGGGGTCAAAGACAATCACTTCTGTTCAACATTTAAAGCCTGCATAATAGTTTGACATATGATAGATATAATATATGTGTAATATAATATAATATATAATAATAATTAATTGTCTGGTTCATCTAATTTTCTGAATTTATTATACATTACTTCCCAACATGCACTCTATTTAGCTAAATTAGTCTACACGCTATTCCTTGTGCACAACATTTCATCTCCTGTCTCTGTGTCTCCACCTACGCTCTCCCCATGTCTGGAATGTACCCTCTGCCTCTTACAGTCCCTGTCTTCTTTCAGAGTTCTACTCGAATTCTATTGCCCACCTGAGGCCTTTCCTGATCCTTCTGGATGCTAGTGCTTCCCATGGTTATGTTGTATACATTTTGTATTTGCTTGTATGTATAATGTTCCCCCAACTAAAATGTAAGCTCCTTGAGGGCAGGTATGATTTAATTTTTGTCTTCATTTCCCCAATGCCTGATTCATAGTAAGTAATTAATAAATGTTTGTTTCAGATCAATCGATTCTGTCTACAAGCAATCCTGTTCCTCTGTCCATTATTCTTTGATCTTATTCTCTCTCATGTCCCTACTCAAGATAATAGTTGAAAAAAGGCTCTCTTATCTTTGTTGCCACGGGCAAAATGTGCTCGTTTTTTTTTCTCAAATTTTTAACATCTTTATTTAAAGTTTTGAGTTCCAAATTCTATCCCACCCTCTCCCTCCTTGAGGCAGTAAACAATCAGATATAGGTTATACATGTGCAATTATGTGAAATAAAATATGTTCTTTTTCAATGGTTCTTCTACCTAATATCAAGGTGGGTTTGACAACTTTAAGGGGAAAGACAACTGTATGAGAACCCCAATACCTCTCTATACACTAGCCAATGGCACTGCCAGACTTCAAAAGCCAACTTTGCTTCTGACTTCTCTAAAAAGCCTTCTCTGACAACCTTACATGGTGACCTAATCCGGACAGTACCAGGCACAAAGTAAGGGCTTAATAAATGCTTGTGGGGTTATTGATTGACATGTTCAGTTAACACTCAGTAATTGACACCAGTGTAGGAGAGTAAAGGTACAGATAACATCAAATAATGGCTAAGGTAAAATGATTAATATATGGCAAAGATGGCTGGAAATTATAACAAGAACAGCCCCCATTTCTATAGACTTTTAAGGCTGGAAAGTCCTTTCCTCACAAATATAGGTAGTGCTAATATTAGGTAGTACTGGTTTCATTATTGCCATTTTACAAGAGGAAACTGAAGCTCATAGGAATGAAATGACTTGCCCACGTTCGTAAATTAGAAAGATTTAGAGCTATAAGCCAAACCTAACTCTTCTGATTTCAAGTTCAGGCCTCCTTTCTCAATTAAATTGGCTGTTTAGCTCGGATGGCAAGAGCTCAGAATTAATGAGACCCAGGGCTTTGGTGAGATAGTCCCATGGACTGATTAGCTTTACTCCATTCTACATTCTACATGGCCTCTAACCCATCCAGTCATTTAATAAATGTGACATTGGCCGCAAGAGGGACCAGGCAAGAATGAGGATGAATCAGGGTGAATTCAACCTGTGAAAAACTATTCAATTCAAATGGCCTAAGGACAATGGGTCAGTGCAATGTTACCTTTGTATATTTATTCACTCATTCAACAAATATTATTAGGTGTCTACTGTGTGCAAAGCACTATGCTAGGTGGGCACTGGTGATACAGTACTATTCCCAAGGCTCTTAGGCCTAGGGTCCTGGGCTGTCTCTATCAGAGTTTGAGGGGAGTTGGTAGTCAATGTGATGGTAGTGGTTTGATTTTTATGCCATGTGCTGTCTTCTGTGTCTCCCTGAGGTACCTTGCTACTTCGACTATGCTAGCTCACCTGCCCTGTGTGTGATTTAATGCTTTCCTTCAGCTATTCATATTACCTTACACTCATCAGCACTGTTACGTCTATAATTAAGCCTCTGGATCATAGGAGTTAGAGCTGGAGAAACATAGGTCACCTACCTGCAACACTCCCAAGAGGGGCCCAAACCAGATTAAAATGTAATTGGGAAATGTTTAACAAAGCAAAAAAAATACAATATGGCATAGGTGATGTTGATTTGTGGTTTTCTAAGTCAATATGCCACACAAGGATCCATTTCTATTCGAGTTTGACACCACTGATTTAGACAACTCCCCATTTTATTGGTGAGGAAACTAAGGAGAAGTAACTTCTACAAGGACATATACACTGGTAGTAAGAAGTAGAATCAGAAGGCGAATCTAGGTCCTTCAATTTTTTATTTTTTGTGAGGCATTCGGGGTTAAGTGACTTGCCCAGAGTCACACAGCTAGTAAGTGTCAAGTGTCTGAGGTCAGATTTGAACTCAAGTCTTCCTGACTCCAGGGCCAGTGCTCTATCCACTGCTGCTCTAACCACTGCACCACCTCGCTGATTTCATAGCTGGTGCTTTCTACCATCCCAACTCTTTATTATGGGCTTAATGACAATGACACTTATGTGTAGCTATATAACACCAAACACATGAATGAAACCTGAGCAGTTTCATCAGCTGTCAGGAAATTTTATTTCCAATCCTCCAAATATTTAGATATTTAGAAATATGGGAAAACTGAAATTTTTAGTTTTCATCTGGATGTTTGACAATCAGGCTGCAACACAAATATCCTTGAACTCGTGTACTTGCTCTCCTTCCTTCTCAGCCTCAGTCCTCTTTAGAATAAACACTGTATAATTAGGGATGTGGTGAGGAGTGTGCGTATGTTTGTGTATGGGGTGGGACAAGGAGACACGATAGCAGAAGACAGCAAACAGATGTTGGGAATATCTTGAAAACTCAATGAATTAAAAGCCAAAATGTTTTTGCCTCAGGAACCCAATGTTGTAATAAAATAATTCCCCGGTTATAAGGCTATATGATTCCATCAGTCCATGAAGTTTCCATGCTCCCAACTTCCCAGAAGAGCTAGCTCTGAGAAAAAAAATTTTGAAAAAAATCAATGAACTATTGTTTAACAATCAAGTGCAGCTACACTTGTGGACCTAGAGGGCCACATGTGACCTTCAGGCCGCAGGTTCCCCACCCGTGGTCTGGGAATATATATATGTTATATACTTCATTAGGATATAAGCTCCTTGAGGGCAGGGACTGGTCTTGCTTTTTTTTTTTTTTTAATTCTCAGAGCTCAGCACGGGGGCCTGGTGTATAGTAAACACTTAAGAAGGCTTGTTAATTGGTTGATTAATTGAAACTATCCCTGCTCCCAAGCCCTTACAGGCCATGACTTTGGAGTAGTGCCCAACATCTTCAGAACTGTCTCATGGAGCCTTCCCTACCTCTGTGACATGAAGAGACCCCACGGAAGCAGTAGAGTTATTGACACACATCCAGGAAGGCCAATATAGCAAAGGACCACAAGGATAAGGCCTAAAGCACAACCTCGCCCAGGGTCCAATTACCCCATTCTTCCAATGTGCTCAGTTTTCATAGATGCTCTAAATCCAAATCCTGGGCCCAAGCAAGATTCTCTTCCTGTAGCTGCATACCATGAAGCCCTGTGCTGAGGCCTAAAATATTTCATACTTCCCCATAATTAGAAGCTTGATTTTTGCAAGGTACTTTTAACATAAACATTGGAAGGGCAGTTAAGTGGTGCAGTGGATAGAGTTCCTGGCCTGGAGCCAGGAAGACTCATCTTCCTGAGTTCAAATGTGGCCTCAGACACTTACTAGTTGTGTGACTCTGGCCTAGTCACTAAACCCATTTGCCTCTGTTTCCTCATCTGTAGAATGAGTTGGAGAAGGAAATGGCAAACCACTCTAGTATCTTTGCCAAGAAACCCCCAAATGGGGTCACAAAGAGTTGGGCATGACTGACAATGACTGAACATCAACAATACTGGGAAAAAGAATGTATCTGGCCCAGGGTTAATTGGAAAAAAGGAGATAGAGCAAAGGAAAGAAGGAGAAGGCATATACAGATAAATAGGGATGGTATTTAAGGATATTTAGATTCTTGCAAAGATTGATAAAGGTGAGCCTGCTTCAGAGCATGCGCAGGCTCACTCTTGTACTTAGCATATATTGAGTGGTGGAATATAAATTCATTAAAAGTTTTTGTTACAAAACATTGTAAAATAATGTGTTTTTATGACCATGGCAGGGTGAAGGGAAAGGGCAGCAGAGTGAGACATAATAGTACACACCTGTTGACTTGAATAAAAACTGGAAGGCCAGGAAGATAAAGACATCTGCGGAGGGATGAAGAGAATTCTTTGAATGTTTGTTTCTTCCCAGACAGCTGCAGCAGTTTCTGCCCAGACAAAGAGTGGGCCCATCTTGGTCCATTGTGCATCCATCATTGAGAGAGCCAAGGAGACCACAAAGGGCTTATGAAAAGGGGGGGATAGATTGACCCAAGTGATGAAAGCCTCCTCTGTGCTACTTCCCTTCCAACTTCAACTCCAGTGAATACCATTTGTTTGAATCCTCATCTGAGCATAATGGACTCTCTGGGGTTGTCAGGAGTCCATCAGTTCTGCCTGATGGCTGAGGGGGAAGAATGATCATGGTCACAGCTCTGATCATTGTTTGCCATGGACCTCCCAAACCCAAGCACTGTGCTAGAATTCAGAGAACTCTGGAGCTATGGGGAGCATAGCAGAATAGCTATCAGGCTGGACTGAAGAAAAGACTTGTTTGGAGGATGCGCTGTGAGTGCTGAAGAGGAACGACTCTTCAGGAACGGCTCTCCAGGTTCCTGAAAACCCACATTGAGAGCTTCTGGGGAATGCATTTGTTGTCTTCTCTTTCCTCACTCCTCCTGAGAGCAAGTCAAATGTGGCAATGACTCTATTTCTGCTACTGGGCTTTAAAAAGAAAATTGAGTCCCAGTTTGGTGTGGGCCATAACCACACTTAGTCTTCTTTCTGCCAAGTCTTTGCTATCCTCCTTACTACCGCTAGGAGCTTCTTGAATCTCCAAGGGCTGATTGAGGGCTACAAGGAAACTTAGAGGCCATTTAGCTGAACCCCCTCATTTTACAAAGATGGAGAAACTGAAGCCCAGGGAAGTCATCCAGGCAGAATGCGACAAGATTTTCTTTGGCTCTTTGAAATAATCTATTTCAGAGAATCTCTCTCCCTACCCCACCAACCCCACTTTCTAACCTGGCAGAATCTTTTTGAATTTTGACTCTGTCATTCAGTGTATTAGCTATTCCTCTCAGATTTTTTGTTGGCTGCAAACTTGATAAGTATGCTATTTAATAAGTGGTCTCTTCCTACCTCTTTCCCCTTTTTGTACATCTTATTATTTATCCTTCTCTAGTCCTATCACTTCTCTCTTATTTTTCCCAATCATCCAGAAACCACTATTGCAACAATAATATCTGTCAATTCTTTCAGTATTCTGGGATGTAGTGTATTGGGCCTAGTGAATTGGGTTCATCAAGGGCCCATAGGTCACATTCTTTCTTATCTCCCTGCTTATCCTAGGTTTCAACTCCCCATGAGCTTCTTTTGTTTTGGTCTTTCCATTCCAAACTTTCTTCCTCAATGCAAAGAAAACAAAAGTAGAATTAAAGTTCAGTAGATTTACCTTCTCTCTGTCTCCAGTTGTCATCATCCCATCCACCTGAAGCAATGGTTCTCTCCTCTCTTTGATCTTCCCCCCACCCCCCACCCATTTTTATAGTGGAAAAAAAAACAATTTCTCTAATGAATATGACTAATGAATACTGATGCAAAAAATGTTAAATAAAATACTAATAAAGAGAATTCAGCAATATATCATGGGATTTAGTACCAGGAATGCAGGACTGGTTCAATATTAGGAAAACTATCAGCATAATTGACCATATCAATAACAAAACTAACAAATCATGTGATTATCTCAATAGATGCAGAATAAGCTTTTGATAAAATATGACACTTATTCCTATTAAAAACTCCAGAAAGCGTAGGAATAAACGGAGCTTTCCTTAAAATAATAAGTGGCATTCAACTAAAACCATCAGCAAGCATTATCTGTAATGTGGATAAGTCAGAAGCCTTCCCAAAAAGACCAGGGGAAAAGCAGGGATGCTTATTATCACCATCGTTATTCAATATTTGTACTAGAAATGCTAACTATAGCAGTGAGTCATGAAGAAGAAATTGAAGGTATTAGAACAGGCAACAAGGAAACAAAACTATCACTCTTTGCAGACAATAGACAATCAACTGAAAAACTAAATGAAATAATTAACTACTTTGGCAAATTTGTAGGATATAAAATAAATCATATAAATCATAAGCATTTCTATACATTACCAACAAAGTCCAGGAGGAAAAGATAGAAAGAGAAATTCCATTTAAAATAACCATAGGTAATATAAAATACTTGGGAGTTTACCTGCCAAGACAAACTGAGGAACTGTATGAACACAATTATAAAACACTTTTCACATAAAGTCAGATCTAAACAATTGGAGAAGTATTAATTGCTCTTTGGTAGGCTGAGCCAATATAATAAAAATGACAATTCTACGTAAATTTATTTACTTACTCAGTGTCATACCAACCAAACTACAAAAAAATTATTTTTTAGAGCTAGAAAAATAATAAAATTCATCTGGAAGAAACAAAAGGTCAAGAATATTAAGGGAATCAATGGGGGGAAATGTGAAGTGGCCTAGCAGTACCAAATCTCAAACTGTACTACAAAGTGGTAATCATCAAAGTAATCTGGTACTGACTAAGAAATAGAATGGTGGATCAATGGAATAGATTATATACAAAATACACAGTAATAAATGACTGTAGTAATCTAGTTTTTAATAAATGCAAAGATCCCAGCTTTTGGGACAAGAACTCATCATTTGACAAAAACTGCTGGGAAAACTGGAAAGTAGTTTGGCAGAAACTAGATAAAGATCAACACCTCACACCATATATCAAGATAAGGTCAAAATAGGTACATGATTTAGAAATAAAGAATGATCTCATAAGCAAATTAGGAGACCATGGAATACTTTACCTGTCAGATTTATGTATAAGGGAAGAATTCGTGATCAAACAAGGGATAAAGGGCATTATGGGATATAAAATAAATAATTTTGATTATACTAAATTGAAGTTTTTTTGCACAAACAAAGCCAATGCAGCCAATATTAGAAGGAAAAAAGGAAACTGGGGGAAATTTTTTTTTACAGTGTTTCTCTGTTCAAGGTCTCATTTCTCAAATATATAAGGAACTGAATTAAATTTATAAGAATGAATCATTCACCAATTGATAAATAGTCAAAGGCTATGAACAGGTGGTTTTCAGAAGAAGAAATCAAAGCTATCTATAATCATATGAAAAAATGCTCTAAATCATTGTTGATTAGAGAAATGCAAATTAAAACAACTCTGAGGTACCACCTCACACCTATCAAATTAGCTTATGACAGAAAAAGAAAACGACAAATGTTGGAGGGGATGTGGAAAAATAGGGGCACTAATACACTGCTGGTGGAGTTGTCAACTAGTCCAACCATTCCAGAGAACAATTTGGAAATATGCCCAAAGAGTATAAAACTGTGCATACTCTTTGATCCAGCAATACCACTACTGGGTCTATATCCCAAAGATATCAAATAAAAAGAAAGAAGTCCTAGATGTACAAAAATATTCATAGCAGCTCTTTTTGTGGTAGCAAAGAATTAGACAATGAAGATATACCCATCAATTGAGGAATGACTGAATAAGTTGTGGTATATGATTGTGATGAAATACTATTGTGCTATAAGAAATGATGAGCAGGATTCTGGGAAGACTTATAAGAACTGATGCAAAGTGAAGTGAGCAGAGTCAGGAGATCATTGTACACAGAAACAACAATATTGTATGATGATCAATTGTGAATGACTTAACTATTCTCAGCAATATAATGATCCAAGACAATTCTGAAGGACTTGTGATGAAAAATGTTCTCCACCTTCAGAGAAAGAACTGATGGAGTCTGAATGCAGATCAAAGCATACTTTTCAAACTTTATTTTTGTTTTTTTTGTTATCTTTTTTTTGGTCTGTGCTCTCTTCTGAAACATGGTTAATGTATTCTGCATGACAGCACATATATAATCTATAACAAAGTGCTCACCTTCTTAAGAAGGGAGGAAGGGAGGGAAAAAATGATAAAAAGCTAATGTTAAAATTGTTTTACATGTAATTGAGAAAAGTATCATAAAAACATTATTTAAAATTTAAAAGAAAAGAAACAAGACAACTCTTTTAGCTGTCTTTAACATTCCTTGCTAGCTTTACACTTCTTACAGAACCTTGCCATGTTTTCATATTAATCCTCAGTTCATCCTAGATTATAGCTTCAGAATATGTCTTTTTAAATTTTAATTTTCAGGGAGTTCCTTATGATTTACACTTGTGTTTTTCAATAACTACCTTTTCCTCCTCAGCAGAAATGATTTCTCATTGCATTTTTAGAATTTTATTTTTGAGAACTTCCAATCCAACCTGGATTTACTTTTCATTGTAGAATTTTAGGCCAGGAGATCCTATTTATCATATTTGAACTATGAAGAGTTCTAGGATTAGGAATAAGGAAACTTGGGTTATAATCTTGGCTCTACCTTTAACCGGCTGAGTAAATCCATCCTTTTTTCTGAACCTGAGCTTTTTTCTCTGTTAAATAAGAAATTGGGCTAGATAAATTTAAGGTCCTTTTTACTATATCTTTGCCTCTGCTTTTATTCCATAATATTAAAAAACATTTAACATATCTTTTGATTTGCTCATTATTTTTGATGATTTAAAATGTTCATTTATGGATTTCTGGCAGTTTTGCATGAAGAGGAAATTTCCATGGCTAGTTCTTAATTTTTTTCAACATTTTATGTTTTTATATCACCTTCATTTCTGAATATATGCCTCTCTATTCTTTATTCAGCAATTTATCCCTTGTAATAGCTCTCACTATTTTTAAAGAGGATATTAAAGATTTAGGTAGGTTACTGAAACACCTCTCATTTTGTCATCATCTTGTAAGTTCTAAGATTCTATCAGGCTCTAAAAATCAATGACCTTAACATTTTTTTAACTTGATGTCTTCTGTTTTTTACATCATCATAGTTTTCCCCAGTATCTTTCCCTTGAATCATCCAAGAGAGACATCTCATATAGGCAATAGTAGTTATTAAAGACAGAAAAGAGAAAAAAATCAACACATCTGATCAATACATTGAAAAAGTTCACAAATATATGTAATGTGCAACATCTTTGAACATCCCATCTCCAGAGAGGGGGTAGGTTGTGGGTGTCCTCTCATAACTCTTCCTGTGAGTCATTTTTTATCTTTATTTCTGTTTTATATTCACTTTTGATTGTGTGTGTGTGTGTTGTCATTCTTTCCATTTACATTGTGGTGGTCATTGGGTGTATAATTTTCTTGTCTCAATTTACTTTACTTCACTTCATGTAAATCTTTCCATGCTTCTCTCTATTCATCATACACATCAATTTCTTATAACACAGTAAATTTCTTTATATTCAGGTACCACAATTTGTTTAGCTGTTCTCCAATTGGTGGGCATCTACTTCATTTCCAATTCTTTGCTAAAACAAAAAGTGCTGTTATAAATATTTTGGTGTATATGGGTACCTCCTTCTTATCAATGATTTCCTTAGAGTATAATCCTAGTAGTGGAATCTTTGGGTCAAAGGGTATGGACATTTTAGTCACTTTATTTTCATAATTCCAAAACACTTTCCAAAGCAGTTATACCAATTCATAGCTCCACCAACAATATATTAGTGTGCCTATCATCTCACAATCCTTCCAACATTGAGAGTTATTATTTTTATCATCTTTGCTAATTTGCAGAATTATTTTGATTAGGATTTTTCTTTTTATTAGTAATTTGGAATATTCTTTCATGTGGTTATGAAACTTTACAATTCTTCTTTTGAGAACTGTTTGTTCATATCCTTTGATCACTTATCTATAGGGGAAGAGCAATTATTCATATACACATATATATGTATACATATATATGTATATATATACATACGTGTACACGTATTCATTGTTTATCTATGTTGGATACCAGACCCTTATCAGAAAAAATCTGACACAAAGATTTTTTTCCCTAATCAACCACTTTCCTTCTTATCTTAGATGTATTATTTTTTGTCTGTGCAGAAGCTCTTTAGTTTCATGTGTCTTTTTATCTTTTGGAATTGCTTCTATCCCTTGTTTGCTTAAGAATATATCTCCTACCCACAGCCATGAGAGGCATATGATCTACTTTCTTCCAATTTTTTTTATAGTATGATCCTTATTCAAAAAGACACATATTCGTCTATAATGTCTTGTGGAACATGGTATATGGTGTTGATCTAAGCCTAATTTCTGCCAGACTGCTTTCTAGGTTCCCTGGCAGTTTTTATGAGTCAATGATCTTTCTAAAAATCATTGAAGAAATTGTACACTATTTGATTGGTGGTTGCTATTTTAGGCAAGTACAAACAATTTTTATGCTTAATTTTCTTTGTTTGAAGGAAGACAGAGAACTAACATTCACTATGAAGTTCCCATTGTTTCTCCCTTTTTCATAAAGGCTTGAAATCTGAAAGAAGTCTAACCAGTATTTTGACATCTGTCCCTTCCTGAAGCCTCACAGTACCAGATTTCAAACTATACTAGGAATCATTAATCAATAGAATGATTTGATAATGGTTAGGAAAGATCTATCAATGGAACAGATTAGGTACATAACAGAAACAAATGGACCTTGGAGCCTAATGTTTGATAAACCCAATGACTCCAGTTACTTGGGTAATAATTTAGTATTCTAGAAAAGCTCCTGGGAAAACTGGAAAGATGTGTGGCAGAGACTAGCTATAGACCAGTATCTCATACTACATATCAAGATAAGTTCCAAATGGATTCATGATTTAGACATTAAGGATGACATCTTAAACAATTTAGAGAAACAAGGAAGAAGTTACATTTTAGGTTAGTAAGTTAGATTACCTTTTTAGATTTTTAGATTTAGGTAGAATTTGTGACCCAACAAAGGACAGAATCCCAGAAAATGAAATGAACAATTTTGACCACATAAAATTAAAAAAGATTTTGCAAAAATAAAACCTCTACAGTTAAAATCAGAAGAGAAAAAATTAACTGGGGGGAAAATATCTTTGCAGCATTTCACTGATACGGGTCTCATTTCTAAGATACAAGGAACTGATTCAAATCTATAAGAGTAAGAGCCATTCCCCAATTAAGCAATGGTCAAATATATGAATGAGAAGTTTTCTAAGGAAAAAATTGAAATTATCAATAGCTCTAAGAAAAAAATACTCCAAATCACTAATAACTAGAATACTATAAATTAAAGCCATTCTGAGATTCCACCTCAAGATTGTCAAAGTTGACCAAAAAAAAAAAAAAAAAGGAAAATGACAAGTGTTAATGGAGCTACAGTTAAAAAGACATATTAATGTATGGTTGGTGGAGCTGTGAGTTTGTATAGCCTTTCTAGAAAGTAATTTGTAACTATAACCAAAAAGTTGCTAAATTGTGCATACCCTAGTAGTGATATCACCTATAGGCTTATATCCCCAAAAGATCAACGAAAGAAAAAAAGGACTCATATGAACCAAAATATTTATAGTAGCTCTTTTTGTAGTAGAAAGGAATTGGAAATTAATAGGGTATCCATTAATTGGGGAATGGCTGAACAAATTATGATACATGAAGGTAGTGAAATACTATTGTGCCAAGAAATGATGAAGGATTCAGAGAAATCTGGGAAGATTTATATAAACTGATACAAAGTGAAGCAGACAGAACCAGGAGAACGATAACTACAACACTGTAAAAACAAATAATTTTGAAAGCTATAAGAACTCTGATAAATACATTGACTAATCATGATTTCAGAAGACTGAGGATGGCACATGCTATCTGCCTCCTGATAGAGAGGTGATAGATTCAAGGTATAGAAGGAGATACATATTTTTAACATAAAGGAAGGATATGGACGTTAATTTTGATAGTTTGATACTACTAACATTGTCCACTGTGATAGGACTGGCATTTTTCTGATGCAGCTTCCTTGATGGCCCCATTTTCCCTGACTGCCCTGAGGCAGCTTGCTCCCCATGCAACCTGATTGGCCCTACCTTCCTGCTGTAGGGGCATAAAAGGTCCCAGGCCTATATAGTCAGGGTTTGTCAGACTTGGTGGGTGCCTAAGACCACATGAGTCACCATAATCTTATTATTGACTTACCAGCCACATTTACAGGTAGAGAGGAGGGCGTATGTGTGTCCAGGGAAGCTGTGTCACTGCGTCTTAAGGCAGATAGCATTAGTGTTAAGGCAAAGTCAACATCGTTTGTTAAATGTTCAGTGTTCAATGTCCAAAGCACCTGTAGTACTTCATTTTCTCACAGAATGGAACCTGGCCTAAGTGGGTGCTGGAGTTAACACTGAGCCTGTAATATCTACTCTAGTTCATAGGAATTCTTTACCCTTTAGTGTTGACTTTACTTACATTGCTGTAGTAGTTTTATGCAATATTCTTTCACCTCTGCATTCTTTATGCAGCAGCATTTCATAGGAGTATTCCCATGTGTCTCAAAATTCTTCATATTTTTCATTCCTTACAATGCAGAAACATTCTGTTCCATTCATATGTTGTAGTTTGTTCAGCCTTTCCCCACCCACTGAGTATACCTTTGTTTCCTTAGTTTTTATCCTAAATAACACAGCCATGAAAATTTTGTCCACTCTGCATTTTCTTGCCGTGAATACCTCATCTGAGGGTTAATGGGTATGAATAATTTAGTAAATTTTCTTGCACAACACCAAATTGTTTTCCAAGGTGGTTAGAACAATTCACAGCATTATCATCCTATCTTCCAACATCTCTACCCATGAATTTTCTTACCTTTGCTAATGTGATGGGTGTGAAATGATACCGCTGAGTGGTTTTGATTTGCATTTTTTCCAATTGCTAAATATTTTGAATAATATTTCAGAGAGTGGACATCTTTATGTTTTCCATTGAAAATCTTTGATCCAATCTTTTGACCATTTATATTTGAGGTATAACTCTAAATATTATATCACTTTTTTGTAACTCATCTTAGAGACTTTTAATGTGTATTTTCCTACAAGCCACATATTTTCTTCTGATTCTATGTTTTAATTTTTTTTGTGCAAAAACCTTTGGAATGTTATATAGTCAAAATAGTCCATTTTATCTTTCACTCATTCTAGATTCCTCTTTCCCCTAGCTTGCTGCATTGCCACCCTGAGAAACGTATGCTCTGGAGCCCTCCTCTCCTGATTGGTCACTCCCTCCCTGGGATCAATATTTTAGGAAGGGTCCCAGCCATGCTTCCTCTCACTCATGCCTGAATTCTGTCCAGAATCCTCTTTCTCCTCACTTGCTCTATTGCCCTGGACAAACTTCCCCTACCCTTACCCCCTTTTCACTTCTTTTTTATATATCATCTTCCCCCATTAGAATGTAATTTCCTAGGCTGAGATTGGGAATTGGCCTGCTAGATTTTTATCTCCAGGATTTAGCATCATAATTGGCATTTTATTCTTGTTGTTGTTATTCAGTCATGTCAGTCATGCCAGACTCTATCTTTGTGACCCCATTTGGGGTTTTCTTGGCAAAGATATTGGAGTGATTTCTTATTTCCTTTTCCAGCTCATTTTACAGATAAGGAAACTGAGGCAAACTGGGTTAAGTGACTTGCCCAGGATCATACAGCTAGTAAGTGTCTGAGGCCAGATTTGGTTTTAGGAAGATGAGTTTTCTTGGCTCCAGGCCACTACTCTATCCATTGTACCGCCTAGCTGCCCATTAATTGGCATGTAGTAAGCACTTAATAAGTGCTTTATCTATCTTCTATCTACCTTTTATCAATCTTTTTAACAATCTCTTCTCCACAGTGGCTAAAGGTATAATCTTACATTCTTTTTTATGCTATAACTTTTTATGTTTGTATTATTTATACATTTGGAATTTATTTTAGTATATAGTATAAGTTGCTGGTCTAAATCTATTTTTTATGAGATTTCTTTCCAGTCTTCTTAGCAGTTCTTTTAAATTAAAAAATCCCTTCCTCTGTAGTTTGTGTTCTTAGCTTTATCAAATGTTTCCTGCTTTATACATTTGTTTCTAAGTCTTTCTTATTCACTATATTCAACTGTTGAACTTTCATTTTTTAAATCCAGTTCAGGATAGTTTTGGATAATTACTGCTTAGTAATAACATACTGAAATCTGCTAGGGCCAAGCACTTTTCTTTCCTCCTGAGTTGCTTATATCCTTATCTTGACCTTTTATTCTCAAAATGAAGTGTTTTGTCTAATTCTGCGAAATGTCTATTGAGTAAATTGACTAGTATTCTTGACCTTTAATTCTTCAGTGTGAATGTTGATGTTATTTTCCCTAATTTTATAAAGTGTCTGGTAATTTAACTAGTACAGCACTAAATCTGTAGAAATTGCTCAGGAAGTATTAACATTTTTATCCTATTGATGTGGTATAGCCCTGCTATGATCACTGAGTATCTCTCATTGAATAAATGAATGGTTTATATGGTATAAGTTTATATGATATAGGTATAAATGTCATTCTCTTCCTTCACCCTACTGCCTGAAAGCCAGGCGAATTACATTCCACTCCTCTCCCAAGATTCTCCAGTACCTTTATGGGATTGGGGACTCTTTCATCTGTACCACTAGCTAGAGCCCTTGCCAATTGTGTTCCCCCAATTTTAAGGGATCCAAGCATCCCAGTTGCAATGAAACACTCAATAGTCATATTAGTTTTTTACACAGGAATATTACTTCAAAGGTATAAAAACAAATATAAAAACTCTGCTCCCCCCACCCCCAAAAAAAAACAAATGCCTAGCAAAGAGATAATCCACCTACACCACTTTAGTCTCTGGGGAGGGGAAGGAGATTAGGTTCACATTAATTCAGTTCCTACATATCGTTAATCCCACCAAGTTCCAAATCCAACACTCCCTTCTCCTTCCCTGATCTAACTTCCAGTGACCCTGGATTCTCAAATCTTTCCTGCTGGACTGGCTGCAATATCTAACCTGGGATACTAGGTCCCTGTGGCTTGAATGCCTTGGTCAGGAACTCCCCTCTCTGAACCTAGAAATGAAAAGGACAATTGAAACAGATCAATACCCCAAGCCCATTTCTCAAGTCTACATGGCTGAATGGGAGGGGACAGTGGCTCTCTGGCCCTTCTCCAGCTTACTAATGGTGTCCATGCAGTATTTGCTGTGCATAAAGAAGTCCTCCACCCCTCCACTCCACAGGAAGTGGTGCACTTCAGTGTGTACCTTAATCAATTAGATTTAAAGATGCAGGCAGTCCTGACTATGAAGCCAGTAGAATGAGGCTGTTCCCAACCATGTGGTAGGCCAATGCAGAACGTCCATCACACCGATGCTAGCCCTCCTGTGCCCCAGAAGTAGTTCCCAAGTACCTTCCAAAGTGTGTCTCTGTCTTAGGCGGTCTGGGCATGTGCTAAACCCCTGTCGTATAGTACTGATGTGTCCTATAGACATTTGATAGAATTAACCTGTAATTTCATCTGGAACTGGGTATTTGCCTTTGGGAGTCCATTTGTGGCCTGTTCATTTTTGCTATTGGGTTGTTTAGATTCTGTAGTTTGCATTCTATTCATTTATTTTATATTTTTGTAAATAGTGATAATGTCAAGATTAATAGGATTCAGTTCCCGCAGCAGTGTGTCCAATAGAATAGCCCTTGGATGAACATCTTAGCCTTGGGGCAGCAATAGCCAAGTTATAGTTTATAGATGGTCCAAAACTGTGACTCTTAGCATGCCATGCCTCCTTTCTCACCACGCTGCTATTGCTGCTGTAGAAGCAGAAAGGGCCCACACAAGACTGAAGGCCAACTTGTATTTTTTTTTGTTTAATGTGTTACTATGACCAAAGAATTCATCATCAACTGTGCATACTGCTAGATACCTCTGCATTTAGCTAGGCTAGTCCTTGGAAAGCAAATTTGATCTGCGACTAGCATTGCACTCAAAGCCTTATCAGCCTGGTAAAATCTAACAAATTGTATTCTGCTAACATAACCTTTGCCAACCAAAGATTACCTCTCAGTCAGGATGAGGCCTTGGAAAAGGACTCTGGATACTCCAACTTGCAAATGTTAGCTTACCTATCTAGTCTCGATCAAACTAGTTAACAGTTTGGTTTTTTTTATGTTACACAAGTGTTGCATTTAATATTTGTCTTTCTGTACTTGAATCCTTTATGCCCCCCGGACTATGATCAGTTTTTTCTTTTAGAATTTGCAATGTAATGCTGAAGAATAAGCATAGTCCTTCAAGATTCATATTGACTAATTATAGATAGCTTTTTCAATAGTTTGTTCAGATCTATAATTTCCTTCTTGCTTCTCTTTCTGTTTTACATTTGCCTGTATTTAAAAGAGACACATTGAAATCATCTACCATTATTGTCTTACTACCTAGGTCTTTTTTTTTTTGCAATTCAATTAGTTTTTATATGAAATACTTATATTTGGTGTATATATTCTTACTACTTATGTTATTTCACCATCTGTGGTGAATTTAATCATAGTATAGTTTCCCTGTTTTTTTCTCTTGACCATATGCATTTTTTTCTTTTCCTCATATGGAATCAAGATTACTACTGCTGCTTTTTTGGATTCAGCTAAAGTATAATACATTTTAGTCCTCCATTTCAACTCTAAATGAATTTTTATGTTTTCAGTGATTTTTTTTTGCATCAGTCAACAAGCATTTATTAAGCAGACTATGTTTCAGGCACTGTGCTTATGCTGGGAAAACAAAGAAAAAGTAAAAACAGTTCCTCCCTGCAAAGATCTTTTATTCTAATGGAGGAGACAATAAATAGAAATTATTACATAAAAGATAAATATAGAGGAATTTAAAGATAGCCTTTAAGGTTATACCTTCCTATACCTTAATGTACCCAAATAGAATAAAATAAAACACAAACTGTTCACACTGTTCAGACGATAACAGAGTAACACCATTTGCAATAGTACCAGGTTATTTATGCAGCACAGAATTAGAGCTGGAAGGGATGTTAAGAAGTCATTTGGCCTAAGCTAATTACTCCAGGCACAAGCAATTGTGCAACGAATTTGGAAGGTTTGTTGTCTAAGTTTTATATATGTGTGTGTGTATGTATATACATACATGTACATATACATCTATATGAATGTATGTTATTTTTCCATTCTATGACTTAGCTCAGACCATTAATTTTTAAGGTTTTAACTGTTAAGTTTGTTTCCTCCATCAAATCCTATTACATTTTCTTTTTTTGCTTGAAACAGCCCGATCTCAGTCTCCTCCTTCACCTACAAATAAACTTCTTCTTCCCCTCCCAAATCATATCCAAATGACTGGATCGTGTCTTTTTCCTTCTTGCCTCTGACACTTACTGGCTGTATGACCATTTAATATACTGATGGGCCTTCCTCTAGATATCTTGATATTGTGTGCAGAGACACAGCTTTCTGAAGGTGACTAGAACTTTGCTCAAAGGTACAGACGCTGGGGTAGTGCAATATTTTTACATAGCAGCCTGCCCCTCCTGTACCCTGAGGTCTGTTGCTGTCATACACTATGTGGCTCGATCTCCTCCCTCACTCATATCCAGGAAGCTACCTTCAGAGTCACATAGCAATGGCACTCAGTTCCCAGGACGCTCTTTCCTTCCAATTTCCAGAGGCCCATGGACTAATCTCTCTGAGGTAGAATTCCCTCCTTCCCCTGGCTTAATTGTACCCATGGCCTGACTGTCCTTTCTGCTTCTACCCACACCCTTTACCCCGGTTAGACTGCCTGCTGAATCCTTCTTCACCTGCCAATTGCTTTTCCCCCAGGCAAAAGGATTCCTAATTATATTTTTGATTGTGTGGATATTTTTGATTGCAAGGTGACTATCAGTTATGCCTCACTCATGCTACATGACCAGCCTACCCCTGTTCTTGTCAAATATCTTTCTGATAACATCCTTTGCATTACTTCTCCCATGTAATTCTTCATTGATAATATACTGTAAGGTACTCATGCTCACCATGTGACTCTCTAATGTGCAGACTATGCTATAAATAGTCCATAAGCCTACAAGTAGGCAGTGAGGTGGCATGGTAGATAGAGTGCTGGGTTTGGAGTCAGGAAGAGTTGAATTCAAAACTGGCCTCAGGCTCTTATTATCTGTGTGACCTTGGACAAATCATTTAACCCCTGTTTGCCTCAGTTTACTCATCTGTAAAATAAGGATAATAATAACACCTATCTCCTAGAGTTGTAGGGAAGATCAAATGAGAT
The DNA here is from genome assembly GCF_900497805.2 of Vombatus ursinus. Lineage (NCBI taxonomy): Eukaryota > Metazoa > Chordata > Mammalia > Diprotodontia > Vombatidae > Vombatus > Vombatus ursinus. The sequence goes on from NW_020954641.1 coordinate 33,692,809, forward strand.
AAGGGCTTAGCACAGTGCCTGGCACATAGAAAGCAATATATAAATGATAGCATTTATTATTAAATAGGAATTTAATGCATTTTGTATCATAGGTTTGATCCCCTCCTTTAAAGAAGAGGCAGTAAAGCACTGTTCTGTGCCAAGCAGGTAGAAAAGAAATATATTTTGCCCTTCTGCAAAGCTTATATCAGGGTTACCTTCTTGGAATTACTCAACCCTGCCAGGCTACTGTTGCAACCCTTACAGGATAGCTACTGGGAAAAAAGACTTTTTAGGGGCTGAAAAACCCATGCAAAGAAAAACCAGCTTATGGCTTTATATAGGAGCACAGAACATAGAAGTTGACTCCTATCCCCTAATTTCTGAGGACTGAGGTTCTTCATCAGGTTAGGAAACACACTGGTACAACAGGTTCCTGTAGTCCTATTACTATTAGTATTATCCTACGCACATGTAAGAAGGAAGCTAATTTTTCCTGCTTTCTTTCCCCTCCATCTAAACCCAGAGGACATCCCACTACAAGTCTATCCTCTCTACTCTGCCCGCCTCTATTTCCTGACTGCAAGGATGATCTGGTGTAATAATTTTTAATAATTTATCTGTGCTGAGTATCTGAAAGATTCTGGGAACTTTGACCAAAAAAGTTATAAACAGAAAGATAATATTGTGCAAACAAAGGTCCAATTCTCCAAATAAAACAAAACAAAACACAAACCACCCACACTGCTCAGATAATAGCAGAATAACACTGTTTATAATGATAACAGGTATTTATACAGCACAGAATCGCAGACTCAGATCTGGAAGGGCCTTCAAGACGTCATTTGGCCGAGGCTCCAGCCTCCAAGCCGATTAATCATCCAAGACATATGGGTGCCTAGCTTTCTTTTAAAGTATTCCAGGGACATAGAATTCCTAACCTTTGGTTACTATTCCAGTATTAAAATTGAGAAGTCCAAACTCAAGCATATCTCCATGTTTTCTTAAATTTTAATGAATTCTTTTGTGGGATATAAATGAATTTCTTTTTATTAAGTCCTCTATGGCAATGGTGAACTACTGGTCAGCACCTCCCTTTCCCTAAGCTTTCATACAAACATAAAGTTTATTATGTCTTCCCATAAGCTAATTCTCTAAGCAAAACCACCAGACATCTCTGATTTCTAAAAATATATTAACTGCTTCGTCACTAACTAGCAGACTTCGGACCAGTCATTTCTACTTTTGGCTCTCGGTTTTCTCATCTGTGAAATGAAAGTTAGATGTTACAGCTCTAAAGTTCCTTCCATATGTGAAATTCTATGATTTTATGATTTCAGTTCCCAATCCCTTAATCAAAAGGTCTTCACTATTTGTTCCCAAATACTAATGCCTTCCCCTTTAAGGCTACCTTCTGTCTACTCTGTTGTAAATATCTAATTATGTACATATTGTCTCCTTCATTTCAATGCAGGCTCCTTAAAGACAGAGTTTTCTTTCTTTTTTGGGGGGGAGAGTATCCCTAGAACTTAGCAAAGGACTAGGCATATTGTAAGTGATTAATACATACTTCTCTCAAAAAAAAAATAAATACTTCTCTCTTTTTTTCTCTCTCTCATTTGCTCTCTGTCTCTGTCCTTTCTGTCTCTTCTCTATCTCTCTTTCTGTTCTCTCTGCCTCTCTTTTTTGCTCTCTCTCTCTCTCTCTCTCTCTCTCTCTCTCTCTCGGTCTGTGTGTCTCTCTTTCTCCTCTCTCTCTGTCTGTCTTCATAGCAGAGGTATAATACTTGCCTGCGCAAAAACTTTCACACCTACCTATTGCCTCTTGGATAAAATGTGAACTCCTTAGCCAAGCATAAATTTAAGGCCCTCTGCAATCTAATTCTAACCTACTTTTCCAGACTTCTTTCATATTAGTTAGTTCCCTTCAAACCTGCTATAAGATTGGAAGTTCCACACACATTCTATTCAAAAGTAACTATTAACTGTCCGCTAAACTCACGATATCATCTCTCTCATCTTTGTGTGTTTCTTTATTTGTATCCCCAGTGCCTAGCTTAGTGCTCTGAACATAGTAGATGTTCAATGAATACATATGATTTATCAATTGACCTTCACAGACTGTCCTCCATGCATAGAATGCATGGATGGGGGGAACATTCCCTCCTTGTCTCTATCTTCCACAATCCTTATCATCCTGCAAGACTTTCTTACATGCCACACTTTCCATATAACCTTCCCTAGAAAAGGATAGGGTCTGGATGAATAGATGATGAAATTCCCTCTATCAACAGTTTGACATCATCTCTGCAATTTATAACATTAGCCAGTAGCCCAGAGAAATTAAACATCAAGTGACTTATCCAGAGTCACACAGTCACTATAAGAAAGAGGCAGGTCTTACACTCAGGAATTCCTGGCTTCAAGGACAGTGCTTGGTCTAGTAGTGGACTGTTATTTGAAGATAAACTCAACTAAATTCAGAGGCTTATCATCAGGTTTATCATAGACTAATTCTTTTGACTACAGCAACTCTTAAAGAATATCTCCTAAGTTACAAGGAGAAATGAATTTCTCAGCATGGGAGGAGGTTGAGACAGCTTTATGGTCTAGCTTCCATGATAAGTTCATCAAAGGGGAAGGAGTCAGAAAGCAAACAATAGGGAAATGAGGTGGGTGGAGGAGATTGAAATTACCAAAGATCTCAGGAACAAGAAAACTCTGTTAAAGACCTTTGTAAGATAAAGGAAAAATAATCAACACCTGATGAGGCAAAGGACTCTGTAGATTTCCAAGAGAACATGGAACCACAACAGGATATTCCTGAATGATTTAAAAGAGAAATGAGAATTATAAAAGCAGAATTAATGATCTGTATAGCAGAAACAAAGAGCAGAATAGGAAAAGGGTGAATCCTTGGGGGCAAAATTCACCAAAGAAATGAAAGAGAGAATGGGTGATTGGTAATGCAAATACACAGAAGTGAAGAATAATCTGGAAGAAGAAAAACAAAAAGCAACATCATTAAAAGAAAATATGATCTTCAAACAAAGAAAATATATTAATCTCACACACAAGATGTGTAGAAACAACTTGACGATTATAGGTCTCCATTGAACATAAGTCAAAAAACCTGAACACCATAATGAAAGAAATAATACAAGAAAACTTCCCAGAACTTCTGAATACAAAATACTAAGTGCCAAGCAAATGAATTCACAGATTGCTCCCAGAAAACAAAACAACTCTGCTGTTGCAAACTCCAAGTCACATAGTAATCATCAATTGACACCAATTATCAAGCCAGGGTTAATTAAAAATGGGTATTTACTAAAGTGTTGTGATGAAAACAGATGGCACAAATACCCCCTCCCAAGAGTCTGGGATACAGTCTCTGAACAGAGTCCAGGAGAAATGAACTCAGGCTTAGAGAGCTCACATGTAGCAAAGGAGTAATTCATAGCTCCTGATTATTCAGAGACTTTCTTTTCCAGTGAAATTCACCTTAGGCATGACTTTCTGCTGGACTCCTTGTGGGTCCTGAAGATGCCTTTCCTGAGTGTGTCAACTGTCCTTAACTCCTTAACACTGACATCATCAGTCACTGTTCTAGGGACTCTGCTGGGACATTAATGGGAAGTCTGACCTTTCAAAATTGACAAGGATTTCCTCTGGCCAATTGAGCAGGGAAGGATGAGGAGGAAACTTAATCCTCTCTCTTCTCTCTCCAAACCTCAGCCAGTGATTTCTCCATCTTGGATTTGGGGCTGAAGTTGCTTCTACCACTGGGCTGCCCTAGCACTGAAATCCAAGGTTCTGAACTGGATAGTTTTTTTTTAATCTACCCACAGGGTTAGATTAAAAACCCACAGGGAGTGAGTGTCCTTAAACAACCCTAGTACATTCCTATGGAACATCATTTTATTTCATCTAATATCTAGAAGCACTTTCCTCCTTCCCAACCTGATTGACTAAATTGTTCACACTTTGTCTAATTCTGTTTTGATTGATTCAATAGAGGTACTCTCACATCATAAAGTTATCACAATGTAAAATATCTTGTCAGTTACAATCCAAAATGGATAAGATGATTGATTGATTGATTCAATAGATATTCCTCCCTGTGAAATCATACTGTTTATAGCAAACTGGCAACTATCTGCTTTGCTTGCTAAAAAGGTCTACCCTGATTTTATTCCACTGAACAAGTATTTCTTTTCTTTTCTTTTCTTTTTTTTTAGTGAGGCAATTGGGGTTAAGTGATTTGCCCAAGGTCACAAAGCTAGTACGTGTCAAGTGTTGTTTGGTCTGAGGCTGGATTTGAACTCAGGTCCTCCTGACTTCAGGGCCGGTGCTCTATCCACTGTGCCACCTAGCTGCCCCCAGAAGTATTTCTTAAGCGCCTATTAAGTACAAGGCATTAAGCTTCTGGTATGCAAAGACCAACAGAAAAGCGTAGATTTACAAAGCGTAGAGTACAAGAAACTTGTGCTCTACTTATAGGATACAGAGTCACAAATAAAATTTGAATAGAGAGTATAAAGTAACAACTAGAATCATCAAGGCAGGCTGCTTGTAGGAGGTGGAAACTGTGCTGAGCTTTGAAGGGAGTTAATAGATTCGAAGAGGCAGAGGGGAGGAGGTAATACCTTCCAAGCATGGAACACTACCTTTGCAAAGGCAAGGAGGAGGGAGATTCCCCTATCCCCTTGAAGAGGACCAAGGATTTTGTCCTAACTTTAGGCCTTGATCTCCAAATTCCACTCGAACTCTCTGGCTCCTGTTGGGCTACTCAGAGTATGAGGAATAACTAGTCAGCTGGTCTGTCCAGAGTCTAGAGCATAGCTTGGAAGAATAAGAAATAAGCCTGGAAAAAAACTCGGTCCCCAAGAAGGACTGAGAAATTGTATATCCCTGTGGAGTTGATGTCAGTTACAAAGAGACAAATGTAGGTTTTATGTCAAAAAAAAAAAAAAGCCACCTGACAATTAGAGCTGGACAAGGTAGCTTCTGAGACCTTTTTCTTGCTCTCTGTCTCTCGCTTCCTGTGATTCTGTCAATATTGGATATACTATTAGACACGACTGATTTGTTGATTAGCTTTGTTGGAGTGCTTTTCAACATCTATGATACAAAAGACAGCTCCTTGGATAGGGAATGGGGAGGAATACATTTAGAAATGAACATTATATAAAAACAAAGATAATAATAAAAATAAGATGCACACATTACATATATATACATATATATATATATATATATTTTATAAAGAGAGAGACAGAGAGACAGAGACAGAGAGAGAAGCCTGGGAAAGCAGGCTGGAGCTACCCTATGAAAGGTTTTTAATGCTAAGTTGAGGTATTCCTATTTTATCTTAGAAGCAACATGCCTCTAATATAGGTAGGCTAACCTTTCTATCCTTTCTTTTGAGGAACATTACATTCATGATTTGCTTTTCACTCTGGGGTTGCTACCCATCTGTTACTATTGTGGAAGTTTTTTTGGAAGAGGGAAGGGGAAAGATGCTGGACCTGTGATTTCAATGAAGAGCTCCCTTTCCCAATAGAGATTGGCACCTGCTTAACATAGTCTTAGAGAGCTTCCTGGGGGCATTGAGAGGTTAAGTGACTTGTCCATAGTCACATAGCCAATGTGTTTCAGAAGTAAGACTTGAACTCAGGTCTTCCTGACTTTTAGGCCAGTTCATTCTCTGTCATACCATGTTGTCTCTCCCACACTTGTGTTTTTCAACAAGTCTTTACTGAACTGTGTCTGCTGTTTTGATAGAAGCTAGAAGCCCTCCATGACTTATTCTCGGATACAGGTAGGACCTTAGAAGCCTAGAGTTATCAATGTGATCTTTCCAAGATGGCCGCTCCATTTACAGGTTTTAAAAATTTTGAATTTCATAAACCATCATATTTGGGAAGCCAGATGGGAATCTGATTAATATGGCTAGAATGTGTTGCTTTCCTCCCTTCTTTGTACAAGAAATGAATATTTCTCTCTTATATTTAATAACCCATTATTGTATTAGGACCAAGATTTTCCCCCTTTTCTACATCCTCATCCAGAAACCAGCTAGCGTGGGAAATCTCTCTTGGAGATTTACCCAGGCCAAGATCTAATCAGACAGTAAAAGTCTGGGCTAATGGGTATATTCCTGCTCATTGTGTTTGCTCAGACAGGCCTGGGGAAAGGTTGATTCTCCCTATTATCAAGACAGGTGACATGGAAATTGATGTCTCTTGGACCAAGATTTGAGTGTCCTAAGTCAGGTGCCTCAAGAGAGCCCACCCCTCACTGTGTTCACCAATCAGAGGTGAGTAGGCACCCCTTGGGAACACCTCTTCTTCGAAGGGTATCAACTGTGATCCCACTGCCATTAAGGGTGTTTGGTCTGAAAGAGATGGCCAAATGGGCATCCTTTTATTAATAACCTGCTGGCCTTATTAATGAAATCATTAAATTACCCAGAAACTATGTCTCTTGAACCTTTTTAATCATCATGTATGGTTGGAAAGTTGAATGGAACTAGTATCAATCTTCTTATCATAGGACCACAGCATTTAGAACTGGAAAGGCCCTTAAAGATCACTGAGTCCAATTTCCTTTTCTCAACTCCCTCCTTTTTCACACCCAACTTTATAGGTGAGAAAAGAGAGACCCAGAGAGGGGAGGTGATTTACCAAGGTCACACATAGGTAGTAAAATTATGGCCCTAGGACTGGATTCCAGGTTCTTTGACCCATAGTAAAGTAGGTCAGCCCCTGACTCTGGAATCAGAAGATCTAGCTTCACAAAACCACATCTGCCCCGGCTCTAGAATCGGAAGACAAGGTTCATAAAAGTATGTCTGATACTTATGAACATGCCTTGGGCAAGTCACCTGGCCTCAGTTTCTTCCTTTTTCAAATGAGGGGATTGTATATATGGCCTCTGAGGCAGCTAGGTGGCTCAGTAGATTGCTGGACTTGAAGTCAGGAAGACCTGAGTTCAAATCCAGTCTCAGACATTTCCTGGTTGTGTGGCCCTGGCTAAGTCATTTAACTTCCGTTAACCTAAGTTTCCTCAACTATAAAATGGGGATAGTAATGGCACCTACCTCTTAGAGTTGTTGTGAAGATCAAATGAGACAATATTTATAAAGAGCTTAGTGCAGTGCCTGGCATCCAGTAGGCACTTAATAAATGCTTGTTCCCTTCTTCCACTTTCCAGCTCTGTATATTCATGACTGTAAATCCAGTGCTTTGTCTACTGAACCAACCATGCTGCCTCTACTTCATCTGTGCACATTTTAAGAAATTTCTCCTGGGCTACCTTTGAATAAATCTATCTGGTCCCATAGCATAAGGATGTTTTCTTCAGACGATAAGTGTGCATTGCTTCCCCTCCACACTGGGTTTTGGCACTCGCTTTGGGTATTGTGATTTTTTTTAAGGTCATCCTGTGCTTAGGGAAAAGAGGGGAGGGACTCATTCTTTTAGTAAAGAGTTTTCAAGGTCATTAGACTCAAAATGAGTCTTGCTATTTACTGTAGTTTACAAGTTCTTTTAAAATTTCAAGTACTTTGAAAAATTCTTTGCACGAAGATATCACCTTTCTCTTGAAGCCTTCAAAACAAGCATTTATAAACACTGCTGGTGGTAAGCCTGTGTGGTCCAGTGGAACAAGCCTTGAGCAAATCTGCATCTCAGTCCTGGATTGAGTGCTGCTTTGTAACCCTGGGCAAGCCATTTAATCTCTCTGCGACTCAGTTTCCTTTACTATCAGTTAACACATTGAGTCAAAATGTGAAAATTGTTAATTTCATCAGCTTAATAACTCCCACCCAGGTTGATCCTAAACAGGCCTATAACTGAGTAGAGAGTATTGCCTGAGATTCAGAGAGGTTTAGTAACTTGCACAAAGTCTCAAAGTTAATAAGAAACGGACAGGTCTCACTGACTCCAAGTCCAAGACATTATTCATGCCTCCATGTTGTCTCTCCTTCTTTAGCCATAAGACAAAGGTAATAGTATCTGTTCCCCCTAATGTTAACAACTCTCTGAGATCACAGTTGTGTAGGTGTCACAAAACTCCCCAGCCATACTGTCATGTGTTCATGAAGAATACACCAAGACATAGAGATATGAAGGGTGTTTTAGGGATAGATTTCAGAATAGGCTATACTACACAAAATTTAGAACTAAAGGGTCCTTAGAGATCACATACTCCTATTTTCCCCATTTTACACATGGGGAAACAAGGAGTGAGGAAGGATCATAAGCTCCAGAGCTGGAAACAGGGGTGTGCTGGTGCCTGGTAGGACCTCACACGCAGGCACCCAGTGTGAACATCTATGCCACGGAAATCAGAGAATGCTACAAATCAGGGCTTGATTGAATGGTTTTGTTGATTATGTGGACTTAAGAAGTGATGAGAAAATGGTAACAATGAAGATTAACCTTAAAGTATATTCTATGTACATTTCTCTTCCTGGAGAGCTAGATGTTGAAAAAAAAAAAGCATTTATCAGCACATCCCTGGCTAGATGGGAATGCCTGCCAGGGGTGGGGAACCTGTGGCTTTGAGGCCACATATGGCCTTCTAGGTCCTTGGGTGAGGCCTTTTGACTGAGAACAAGTTTTGCAGAACAAATCTTTTTATTAAGGGGATATGTTCTGTGGAGTTCGGATTCAGTCAAAGGGTTACACTTGAAGACATAGAGATGTGTGGGCTCGAGGCCACAAGTTCCTCACCCCTAGTAGTCCAACCCTCTTATTTTACAGATGAGGTGACTGGCCCAGGCGCATACATGTAGTAAGTATCAGGGTAGAATTTGAACTCATGTCCTCTGGTTCTTTCCACTAGACCCTGCTGCCTCTCCATGCCCTGGTTTCCTTTCTTCTGTCATGGGTTGGACTCACTCCTGGTCAGCATCCAGCTAGCTGCTCAGCATTAGTCTTGAAATGATCCCAAAGTGGCCATAAATAGAAAAGGAACTATTTGGCTTACTCCAGACAGCCAAAAATGTGTTTCTAATTAGTAAAACTACCTTGACCACCTCCTTTGAAAAGAAAGCAGGGAAATCCAAATGTAAATAAAAAGCCCACAGTTTCTCCCCACCCCCATGCTCTGAGTCACTCCATCTCAGATCCCTTCGGGAAGGAGTTGCCAATCACCAATAAAAACCCTCTTTCTGCAATTATCTTTTCATAGTTAGAATTCCTTTTTCTCTTTGCTTGAGGTCTTGTTGGTTTGTTTTTTGTTTGTTTGGGTTTTTTTTTTCTTCTTCCCTTGTGGGCAGCAGGGTTCTCTGTGAGGAAGATGGAGGGAGGCAAGGAACAAGAGGGTTCTCAGAATCTTAGCTCTTGCAGGAGAGGAGGCAGGGCGGGGCAGCACGCTGAAGGAGGGATCTGTGTGCCTCTATAGAACTTGAGCTCAGATTCATCTGGTTTTCTTTAGATGCGTGGAGCAAAGTGGCTGAGTTATTGCATTCTTTCTTGATGTCTTACATAAAATCATATTATTAAGTCCAGAGACATTCAACTGGGCTCTGTTCTCCTGGCTGGCTTGTCACTGTCACCATAGCAACTTTCATCAACAGTCTTTTCACCTCAGAAGAGCAGAGTGAACTATTCCTCCTGGTAGTTTTTCCACATTGTCCTTCACATTCTCCTTTGTATTTTCATTATTTATGTTCAAATCTTAATGTAACGAATATATAAATAACTACATAATTAACAATTATATATTATATAAACTACATAAATATTTGTAACCTTATGCTATATACATAATTATATAATTGTTTATAATTATAATCTTTTCTATAATATATACTATATCTTTTATATATATTATATATAATTATAGTACCTTCTGTATACTATATGCTATAGTCCCTTTTATATCTTTTCACATGTTTATAATTAGAATACCTTTAATATTTATATGTAATAACTTTTGGACACTTATATAATACCTTTTATATACAATATATGAATAATTACATAATTTTAAGATACTATATAAATAATTACACAATTATTTATATCATATGGCATGTAAAGAATGATTTAATTATTTATAATAATGATATATTCTAGATGTCCTATAAATAATTATATAATTATTTGTGCCATATAATATATGAAGGATGGCATAATTATTTATGATAATTATATTTTTATATGTTATAAAAATAATTATGTAATTATTTATAATTATCTTTATCTCTGCCTTATCTCCAGGAGGAGGACTAGATGACTCGGCAAGGTCCTTTTCAACTCTAAATCCTGCAATCATGGGATCATACTTCTAGAGCTGGAAGGGACGCTAGAGGTCACTTATGGGAAACTGAGGCCTGAAGAGGGAAAGTGACTAACTCCAAGTCACACAGTATGTGGTAGAGCCAACATCTGAACCCTCAGATCCCCCCATTCCATTTCCAGCGCTCTTTCCCTCTTACCACAATCCCAAGATCCTCCGTGAGGAAAGCACCCCGTTTTACTTCTCTCATTAGTGTCCTCCTTGGAGTCTACCACATAAATAGCGTTTGGCAGACGTTGCTAGACCTGAACGGCATTTTAGGCATGGCTGATTTCCATAACAGTGTCAAGGTCACAACGGGAGACTGGCGATAGCCATAGATGCATGTGGTCAGAACCATAGCTGCAAATTATTGTCCCTAGGGAGAATTCAGTCTAATAGGCAAAGTATGGGCAGTAGCAAGACTATTCTTAGGTGTTGGACCATTTAATTGCAGGTAGAATTGTGCAAGGGGAGATGTTTCATCCCCTGGTAGGAGCTGGTTTGTACTGTTATGAAGGGTCTGGGAGGAAGGCAAACCCTGGCAGAGGGGTGCTCTGGTAACAAGATCCTGGAGGTGGCAGCCTGAGGGCATTTGTGGGGCAAAGTGGTGCATGGTTATACTGAGCACCAGAGAAGGAGGAAACAGACTCCCCCAGAATGTTAGTACCTTGGGTCAAAGCTGTAGCTGTCCCACACTAGTTATGGTTCTGCGTGTGACATTTATGGGTAGAAGCTAGAGAAGGGAAGAGTCTAGCCAGCCAATGCAGGAGATCCATATTGACCCTACTCAGTTCGATTCCATTCAAATCATAGCATGTCGGTGGCCACTTGCTCTGACTACTTGAAGCCATAATTTTGGCCATTCCTATTGCATCAGCCCCAAAGCTGTTGCCAATAATCAGGACTTTAGACCCATGAGTTAACATGGATTTTTCCACAAGAGGAGAAATTGAAGAGGAGGGGCATGACAACAGTAGCCTGAGCCCTGGGAAAGTCCCAATAGCCTAGAATTGTGGCAGCTACTCTGACCTGATTTGCAGAAATCGTCCCACCCTGCCTACATCCTGTTTGTCCAAATTCCACTCCCCTTCCCCTTTTGTCCCAAACTTCCCCCTCCCCCAGACTGAAGTGATGCCTGAAGTTCCATTAAACATACCTTCTGATTAAAACACTGAAGTTTGAGTAATCCAAAAATAATAATAGTCTATTTTACTACAGGGTTTTAGGATTACAACACACTTTCCTCACAACAATCCTGTGAAGTGGATGCGTAAGTATTATTGCCTTCATTTTACAGATGAGGAAACTGAGGCTTATATGATCAGAGCTGTAGAGCTAGAAGAGGCCTCAAAGGCTGGTATTGCTCACACCATCTGGGCTGCCAAAGGACTCCAAGTTCCTCATAGAAAGACTATCACAAGAGGCAATGAGTGTAATATATTACAAAGAGAGATTTGAAGTTAAAAACACTTCCTATCCTTGTAATCTTGAACAAACTACCTAGCTTCTCTGAGCCTCACTTTCCTCATATGTAAGATGAGAGAGTTTGACTAGATGACCCCAAAGGTCTCTTCCAGCAATGATTCTATGATTTCTCTTTTTCAGCCTGCAGGGCACAAGCAGAGATTTACTCTTTAACCTCAGCATATAACTAGAATAGCTTCTCACATCTGTGACCTTTTTTTCCAGGGAAAAATGATGGTGGTTGGGATGTGGAAAGAGATTCATTTAAAATCTGACTCTCAGGGGTCATTGATTGAAAAAGCAGTAAAGATAGCTACTGGTGTGATGACAATATTGAGAATTCTAGTATCTTTTCAAATAAGTCAGTCAATCAACATTTATTAAGCACATTTATGAAGCACAAAGGACTGGGCACTGAGCTAACTGAATGCTGGGAATACAAATACAAAAAAGAAAGACAGCCCTGCCCCCAAAGAGCTTACAATCTAATGGGGGAAGACAACACAAGAAAGAAAGCTGAAAAGTTGGGTGTGAGCAGAAGGGAGGAGAAGGTACCTGGTGTGGAGGTATGATGGAGGAGTCCCAAGGAGCACAGCCAGGTGGGGAATGAAGAAATGGCCTGCCTGAGACCTCTCCTTAAATGGAGGTTTGAAGAAGAACTCATTTCCCTGATCTCTAAACAGAGGGCCAGAGGATACTGATGTCGCATGAGCACCAAGCCTGATGCAATCTTGCAGGCTGATGAGGTTCCTGGGGACATGATAGAAAAGTCCCAAGGAGGGCAGCCAGGTGGGAAATGAAGGGAAATAAGTACATTTCTCATCTTTCAATCCATACTGTGGAGCCAGGATCGATTCATCTGCTGCTCAGCACCGTGTGCAGCTCGATGGCATGTTAACTCATAGCCTGATTGAAGATTCGGAAGCTCCTTCCAAAGATCCTCACCTATGATTGCTGCTGCACTGTGATGCACACAAGCAGACCATAGAGGCTGCTTCTACACAGTGCTGCAGACGTCACTTAGTGAACATGGCAGAGTCCATCCTTTGCTTTATGAGGTTTTTGTTCTCTGTATCTTGCGATGGTCTTGGTGACGTGTCGGGTGTACCTACTCTGAGCTGTTTTAGTACTTGGTTAGGGGGAGTAGTAGCTTGTGGCAACGGGGTAGCATGGTATGGTGAAAAGAACACTGGGTTTAGAGTCAAAGGACCTGTGTTTGAAACCTGACTCTGCCGTTTATTGTTCTTGGGCAAGAAATACATCTGTAAAACGAGGAGGTGGTATTAGATGGCCTCTAAAGTTAGGAAACCTGGTTTTAGTATCATCTATAGCACAGAATCATAAAATGTCAGACTTGGAATGAATTTAAGAGATCAACTAGTGCAGGGGTGGGGACCCTGCGGCCTCAAGGCCATGTATGGCCCTTTAGGTCCTCAAGTGCAGCCCTTTGATGGAATCCAAGTTTTTGATCTAGTGCAACCAGAGCCATAACTAGCAATTTTAGTACCTGGGATAAGCTTCACAAAACATGCCTAGGACAAACAGCATGAAATACACCCTTAAAATAACTTTTTAAGGGAAGTAAAGTTGAAGGGAAAGGGAGAGATCTTAGGACACCACCCCATTTGGGGTGGGCAGAGACTCTGGAACAGTGGTCCCTAGGAGCAGAGATTTGGGAATCCTCTTAAGCCATTGCTTGGATGTTTACCACTGAGGGGTTGGAGGAAGCAGAGTAGTCCTAAGCCAAGGGGGAGCTCTGGTAGGGTGTGATCACATGGGGGGGGCATTCTATCTCATAGCTTTCAATTTTAACTATTTATTCTTGCTAATTAAGTATTAGCTAGGTGCTAAAGGAGTATAAAGGATGTCAATGCCCTGTAAATTTCTGCACCCTGGGGATGTTTCCCAGTCTCCCTTTTCTAGTTGTTGCTCTTATTAAACTCATAATTCTCTCTACAACATTCCTCACAAGTAGTCATCCAGTCTTCACCTAAACACCTCTATGGAAGGGGCAATCCTCCGCCACCTGGGGCAGGCAATTCTACTTCTGGTGAGCTTTAATTACTAGGAAATGTTCCCTTACACTGAATGAAAATCTGCCTCTGCAACTACCACTCCTTGCTTTTGGTTCTTTTCTCTAGGGCTGACAAGTATAGACAGAGTCTACTCATACATTACATCCCTTTGAATTCGTGAAGACATCAATCATGTTCCACTATGTTTTCTCTTCTCCAGTCTAAACATTACTTAACACCATGCCCAGGGGTGGGAACCTGTTGCCTCAAGGCTACATGTGGACTTCTAAGGTCCTTGAGTGCGGCCTTTTGACTGAGTCCAGGTTTTACAGACAAATCCTTTTATTAAGGGGGTTTGTTCTGTGAAGTTTGGATTCAGTCAAAGGACCACACTTGAGGACCTAGAGGGCCACATGGGGCCTCGAGGTCACAGGTTCCTTACCCCTGACCATCCCCATATGGTAGGGTCTCAAGGCCCCTCACCATCCTGATTTCTTTCCTAAGGATGTTCTCCAATTTGTCAATGTCCTTCCTAAAACGTAGTGTCCAGAACTGATCTGATCAAGGCACTGTATGATTGGAAGTCATCTGTCTCCCTCATTCTGTGTGTTATTGAGCCATTCAGCAATACTCTCTGGACCTATTTTCTGATTTGCAACATGAAGGGATTAGACATCTAGAATATTGTATTCAGTTCTACACGCCATGTTTTAGTCATAACATGGAGCACATCCAGAAGAGGGCAGCTTGGACGGTGAGAGCACCAGAGACTATGCAATATGGAGATCCATACTGTGCTGTCTGGACGGACAGTAGGAGAGCCAAAGATACAGGTGAGTTGTGGGGGCCAGGGGTCAGGGGGAGGGGTGCTCTGAGGAGGGCAGAGCAGTGAATTTCTAAGAAATCTAGTTACTTGGGTGGTTTTCCCTTTGTGTTGTTTTGTTCTTCTCTCCCCTCCTTCCTTGTGTATCCATGAGGAGAGTCTTGGACAGAGGTTGTCTCTGTACTAAGTACATGATACATCAGAATGTTTGGGTAGGGCTGACAAGCTCATCTCTCTTGCTCACTTAAAACCAGCCTTCCCAGGTCTTAGACAAGAGTTTACAAGACCTTGACCATGATTAATTTTTGTCCATGTCTTCCTATACATCTTTCATGGACTATCTACCACATACACTAGAGACCTTTCTCTCATTCTTTTAATATTTCATGGATATCAGCACTACACTTGAATTGTAAATGTCTTATCTATCACTGTTGCAATGAGACTGGACAATTTCCTTTTCCAGTCATACATATGGGGTAGTGGATAAAGCCCTGGACCTGGAGGCAGGAAGACCTGAGTTCAAATTCTGCCTCAGATACAGTCATCTCTTGGTGACTTTCCCCATTACAGTTTCAATATATTGTGGGTCAGCATAAGAAATTAAATAGGAATTTTGAGGGAGTTTTGTGGAAGCCACAGATGATACGTGAAGGCCAGTAGACAACACAGAAAAAGTTTAGAAACTTAGAAATACATAAAATAAATGTATAGTATGTATAATGCCAACATATTTTATCTCTTAATACCATAAAAATTCAGAATTCTTCTCTGTTGTGAAAGGAGAGCCAACAAATTTTATGTGCATTTTCCAGATCTCTGGGGCACCATGCCTCTAACCCCCTCAATATGGAAAGGATAACAATACCTACTATCTATGTAATCCTGGTCTAGTCTCTTAACTTCTGTCTGCCTTAATTTTCCAAACTACAAAATGCAGATAACAAATAACACCTACCTCCCAGGGTAATTGCAATTAAATGAGATAATATTTGTAAAGTACTTTTGCAAACATTAAAAGTACTATATAAATACTATCATTAATGATCTCTTTTATGTCACATTTCACATGAGAGGGATCATTTGTAACATGTCACAGCCTACTTATATCTCCCATAAATCTTTCTTATTTTCAAATAAATGTTTTATCGGGGCAGCTAGGTGGTGCAGTAGATAGACCACTGGCCCTGGAGTAAGGAGGACCTAAGTTCAGATGTGGCTTCCAACACTTGACACTGGCTGTGTGACCCTGGACAAGTCTTAACTCCATTGCCTAGCAAAGAACAACAACAACAACAACAAAAAACAGTTAAAATTTAAAAAAATGTTTTATCGATTTTTTCATCACTGTTACTAATTGCCTAATGTTAATCAGAATTATGAAATTTTTCAGTGGCATTTTCCTTTTAATTGCTGTTGTCATCATGTAAATTGTCCTCCTGGTTCTTTTCCTGTTACTTAGCATCAATTCACATAAGATTTCCCAAGTTTCTTGGTGTTTTCTATTTTGTTATTTCTTATGATATAACCATAACATCATATGTTATAATCTGTTCAGCTATTCCCTATTGGCCTGAATTTCCTACTACAAAGAGTAATACTATAAATATTTTTACTTTTTTATGGATATATTTTTGTATGTATGGGATCTTTCCATCTTTCTTTGACCTTCTTTGTATATATTCCTGCTATTGGCATCATCACACATTTTTCTGCTGCTCTTTTGGCTATAACCTTCAAGTACAATTCTTCTGAGATTATAGTGTTTCATAATTCATAGACATGAGGCATTATTGGGAAGATATTGGTATTAAAAGTAGAAGATGATCTCTTTGAGCACAGAGGCTTTTGTTTTTTTGTTTTTGTGCCCCTAGTGATTACCATGGCACTTGTGGACACACAATAAGTATTTTTAACAAACACATATTGAATAGACTTGAAACAAGATTGGTTTCTGTGGTAATAAGTAATTTTGGATTGTTGAAAGTATGAAAAAAATATTGTTAAATTTTAAATGGAGATCGTTGTACAGAACCTGTCCAACACACCTGCCCACACGGACACACAGAGATGTGCAGGAACCATCTTGAGGTGGTTCGTAAGGGCTGATGGTTAAATTTTCAGGTACAAGTATACCTCAGAAACCAGTTAAAATTTCAAGAACAAGTATACCTCAGAAATCAGAAAAGGCTCCAAATCAGGGTTTGACATTGTTTTGTTGATTGTCTAGATTTAAGAAAGTGTTAATAATGTAGATTAAACTTAAAAAATATGATGTTGTACGTTTTTTCCTGTGGAGGGACGATTGGTAAACATTTATGAGCATACCACTGCACATATATGAAAGGGCAGACCCTTTAATCAGATGTTATAATCACTACAATATATACTTTTTATCCACTTTGTTTTTCTGGTATGAATTATTAGGCCAATTTCTTTTGAAAGACCATGATCTCATTGAGGAGCCTATGATGTTCTAAGATTAGATACAATTGGTGCAATATAATTTGTGAGTTGGAATTCCTAGAGAGCCTTAAGTCTAATAGAGACTCCTTTCTCCTTGCTACATCCTCCATGACACTGGTGAACAACTCCTCAATTCCTAACAAACAGAAGCCCATGGAATGTGTCTACTTCTGAAACACCACCACTGATGGGGTACGTCAGTCTTTAATTCAGAACTTATAGATGTGTACGTAGCTGGGTCATTTGTGTATATGGTTATGTCACTTTAAGTATATAATCAATAACAATCATTTTAACAAGTGTATAAATCATCTCTTTACTGTATTGGATGTCTCTTCTTAACGTCTGACCAGCCAGAACTTTTCAAGTAACTCTGTAATGAAGCTCAACTCATGTAGACAGTGGGAGGTAGGGGGAAGATGGATAGTCTAATGTACAGATACAAAGAAACACTCCAAGTGAATGGTGATACAAGGCGTCATCACTTATTCAACCTGCTCCATTCATCCTGGGGATGGTAACTGGCTAACTATGATAGCTCCAAGTCGGTCTTGGCAGGGGTTATTGAACTTTTCTGGATCATGGACCCCTTTGGCAGACTGGTGAAGCCTATGGACCCTTTCTCAAAATAATGTTTGCTGCCTACATTTATAACTGAAGGAAATGCTCAATTTCAATTAGAGATTAGTAAAAATAAAGATGTATTTTTTTTCCATCCACTTTCATTTTGGAGGGTCTATAGCAGGGGTGGGGAACCTGTGGTCTTGAGGTCACATATGGCTTTCTAGGTTGTTGAGTGTGGCCTTTTAATGTTAAATTGAAAATATTCTTTGCTTTGAATTTAGCATTTTTAAAAAATTCACAGTCCAAATTTTATGAACAAATCCTTTTATTAAGGGGATTTGTTCTGTGAAGTTTAGATTCAGTCAAAGGGCCGCACTTGAGGACCTAGAGGGCCACATGTGGCCTCCAGGCTGAAGGTTCCCCACCACTAGTCTATAGACTTTAGGTTAAGAACCATTGCTCTATGGAAAGAATTTTTTCTAATTAAAAAAAAAGAAATACAGAAGTAGACACAAATAAAGCAATTTTGTCTCTACTTTGTTTAATATATACTTTAAAAATATATAACAATTCACAGTTTCTTATATAATCCACTTCTTTATGTAAGAAAATGTTTTAGTTTGCTGATAATTGTTAAATTCATAATTAAAAAAGAAAACAAAAAAAGGAAGTATGAGCTAAGGATTCAGGGATTTTTAAATTGTGGCAGTTCTCAAATTCCTGAAAGTAGCAAGAGGAAGTGCTGACAGTACCTCTTAACCATTTCTGGGCAGACAAATTAGCTTAATTGTTAGATCCCAACTTGCTCATTATCCAGCATGCCCCAAATAGAAACACTTAGTACAAGATAGGAATATGTCAGTTCCAGATCATTACACCACTAATAATGGCATCAGGGCCAGAAAAACATTCACAGCACCCCACCCCAACCCATCTCCACCCTCATCTCTCTCAAACACCTACAATGTGGTTGACAGAACAATATAGGTCACCTACCCCAATTTCTAATTCTCTCTTGCCAGGTAGTATACATCTTCAAAACTGCTATTATGCCATCTGTGAAATCATACCCACCTATTCTCACAGGAAACAAAATTAGAGAGCATTGATTCATGATTTGGAATATGTTGGCCAGGAAGAATCTAAAAATAGAAGGCATTTTCCTACACAGGAGATGATTTAGGGACCAGGTGGACTTCTGGAATGCCCTACTCTTCCAGACATATGCCTTTTCTCTCTTTTGTTCAAGCTGTAGGAGGTCTTAGTGTGTGTGTGTGTGTGTGTGTGTGTGTGTGTGTGTGTGTGTGTGTACATGTGCATGCAGGCTAGACCTCTTTAGAAGTCTCTTTGTAATCTATGGACCCCTTTTCAGAATCACATTTTTAAATGTATAAAACAAAATATATGGGATTACAAAGAAAACTAATTATGTTGAAATACAATTATCCAACTAGAAAAAACAAAAGTTTTGGTTTTTTTATACCAGGATAAGAATCCCGATGGTGTAGAGTAGCTGTTTCTTCTCTCCTGGTTTCTGCTGTATCTCCTCTGGGCATGTCTCTGATGCAAATCCATTTACTCCCGGGGCAGAATTCTCAGAAGGGTAAATAAGAGGCTATTTGACTATGTCAAATGAAGATAGTACCTTTGAGCTCTGCAGCATTTGGATACCTTGTAAAAATGTTGGATTCAGTGATACACTTCTCCACCCAGGGTTTTATTTCCTCTGCTTTGTCCCACCAGAAGCACTGGAGCTCCCAGAATACTTTAAGGATGAAGTAGCTCAAGAGAAAAATCTGTGTTCCTACCACAGGATAATGATGTAATATAGTAACATTTCTAAAGGACATTCTAATGGTTACCCACAGAGATCTCATTCACTTCTGCTCCTGGGCCCAATCCATAGGGGAGTTGGGAAAAGATCTCTCTTTTCATCCTTTCCATAAGCCTGTCACATGATTCCCAATGCCCTGTCTTGGCACTGAAAGGAGATCTTGTTTTATTTTAATCTAACATGTTAAATTCAGTGTTGACATGTGCTTGAATGGCATATTCATAGGAATCATAAGTAGTTTGAGTTTTAATGAGTTTTTTGTGTGAGGCAATGATATATATTTAGTCACTTGGATATTTGACATTTAGTCATTTCAGATTATGTTGAGAAAATATTCTTGGCTTTGAATTTAACATTTTTTAAAAATTCACAGTACTATTATTGATTATAGTGACAGTTCTCAAACATAGTACTTTGAGGTTTACAAAAAGTACTTCCCTCAGACCAACCCTGAGAAATAAGTAGGATAAATGTAATGCCCATTTTACTGATGAGAAAATTGAGGCAGAAAGAAACAAAATAACTTGCCTAAGATCACACAATTAGTGTCAGAGGCAGGATTTGGACCCAGGTCCTCTGACTCCAGATCTCAGGGTCTTTCCACTACATCACAACTGTTTCCCATAATTACTTGAGGAATTGACTCACATGTCTGTAAAATGGATTTACAAATGTACCCCCTCATCAGCAAAGGGGCTGATAGGAAGTTTAGTTTCTCTCAGTGGGAAAAAGGGACTGGAGGTTAGTGGGAGGGGGAAGGCATGCTGAGGAAGCTCAGGAACTTTTGCTTTCTGAAAAGAGGAGAGAGACCATCAATAAGCTAATGGCAAGGAAGAGTGCTGCTCCCCCAGATGATATAATCATGAATAGTTGGAGCCTTGCCTGAGTTTCTAACTTGTTTAAGGAGTGATCTATCAGCACAAAATTTGCTCTTTCCCAGATATACTTGCTTGCCAAGCTGTGGAACATGGTGAAATTATCCCCTCTCCACTCTCTCTCCTTTGTCTCAATCAATGCCTGGCCAACTGGCATCACTATTTTTGGTAGTTTCCTGACCTCTATTCCTTGTTTATTTTCTGTCTGTACTTTTATAAAAAAGCTTTGTCTCCAGACAAAGACAAGCTGATTTCTGTTGCACTTTGAGCAAGTGCTTTTGCAAGGGAGGGAAAGTCAAAAGAGAAGGTAAGGCCAGTTGCCTCAGATCAACTACAAGCCTGTAATAAGCTCTCAAAGAGGGGGCTTCACAAAGATCTCTCTTCTCAAAGTAATATCTACAAATTAGATAGTGTAAATTGTGGAAGATGTGGGTGGGGGGGACTTCTTTACCATGAGTTTGGGAGAAGCATCTTCTCCCCAGAAAAAAGTAGTCTTAGAGGCCAAAGAAACAGCTACAGGATTGTGTGAATGGAGGTCCTCAGATTGGCAAGGGCAAGATGACCTTGAATTGATACTGTCTTGAGGGGAAGCATCTAACTAGCTTGAAAATTTACTACCCAAACACACCATTCTAATAAGACTAAGTACAGAGAAAACTTTATGTAATTGCAACACACCTGGTCTTGGACAGTTCCTAAGATTCTACAGTTAATACATTCTTCCAAAATTGCCTAGTATCCTCTTCCCCATTACTCAACCTCCTAAATATGGAAAGGCTGAGCAGCCTAACCTGATAAACTAATTGACCTTTCCTCTTTGCCAACTGGTGTCTCCCTAAGATTAAGTAAAAATCTGTATATGTGTGTATCTCCCTTGGCTCAGGCCATTGCAATCCATCTGGCAACTGCTGATACTAATTAAATTTTTTATCTTATAGTCTTGTATATAGATTTAATGACTCCCAGTCAAATGGAACAGGATGGAAGGAATTATTCTCAGAAAAGGTTTTAGTACTTTTGTTTTGAGGAATTCCCCAATGAAGTTGACAAGGACCTTCTTTTCTATAACTGAGGAAACTGAGACCCAGAATCAGTGGTATTTGACCAGAGAGCTTGTTATAATCTCCCTTTTTACAAATAAAAACACTGAAGATCAGATAGGTTCACATCCAGCTAGTAATTAGTGAAGCTTCTGACCTCAATTTCAGTGCTATTCCCACTACACCATGTTGACTTTCTATAGAAACAGGAACAGGTAAAATGAATATCCTTATCTACATTTTTAACCTATCAACCCTTAGTCACCTCCTCCTCTTAAAATCCCTGACTTCCTTTAAGATTCTGCTCAAAGGTTACCTCCTCCAGGAAGCCTATCTTTCTATCCTCAGTTATTAGTGGCTTCTCCCCTCTGAATTATTTTATTTTTATCTTGCACATAAAGAATGTACAAATATGTAACATCCATATATACATTTTCCCTGGGTAGAATGAATTCAAGCTCTTTGAAGGCAGAGACTATTTTGTTTATATCTTTGTGTCTCTGGTGCACTGCACATAGCAAACAAACAAAAATATTTTTAAAAAAAAACCCTTGTTGAATGAATGGGGGAGTCAACTCATACCACTTCCTTTTCTTGGAATTTCCCTCCATTTCTGATACCAAATCAGTTCTCAGGCTAAATTATGGTTCCTGGAATATACTGAGCTTCTTTCATCAATGAATCAACCAGGTAACAAGATTTGTTAAGGGGCTCTCCTGGGCTTGGAGGCACTGTGTGAAATGTTGGGGATACAGACCACAGTGAAACTTTCCCTACTCTCAGGAAGTTTATGAATGTCAGGAGGGAACAGTGGAGACAATATGTGCACAAATATATGTGTAAACACAGAATATGTACATGAGCATAGCATAGTTGGAGGGTGGGATAGTGAAGAGGTAGGAGGCAGGGAGGTAGATCAGGAAAGACTATATAAAAGATAGAACTTGAGTTGAGTGTGATGTTTAAAAAGTTTAAGAGACATAGTTTCTTGGTAATTAATCAATTTATTAATAATGCTAGCATTTTATTAATAAAAAGGTCAGTGACACTCTGAAATGGAACCTAGACAATGCTTACATGCCCTTGGAAGGGTGAGTGTTCCTGCAGGTGGCAATGACTCTGATTGGTTAATAAGTAATGAGAGAAAATGAATATTATAATGAGAGGAGGGCTTATTCCAATGAGGTTCTTAAAATGTGATACTGAGCAACCAAATCTTAGTCAAAGGGACTTATCAATTTCCATATCACCTGTCTAACAAAAGAGAGAATCATATTTTCCTAGACCTGTCTGACTAAACACAACAAGCAAGAATCTACCCATTTCCTAAACTTAGAATTTCTTTACTGTCTTTGATTAGATTTTAGCCTGGGTAAATCTTTGCCCAAGATTTCCCACACTAGTTGATTTCTGGATGAGGAAGTAGAAAATGGATAATGAAGAGGGGTAGGGGTTTTGGGGTGCTCCTAGATGCACAGAGGCACCCCAAGATCATGGGATGTTTTGGGGTGCTGGGAAAAGCCCCAGATCGCAGAGCTGAATCTGCCTGAATGAATTCAACCCAAATCTTCTTCCAGCCAGAGAAATAGTTTATTAAAGATAAAGCATATAGGCCAGACTCCCAAGGAACCCAAACATCAGTGATCTAAATGGGGGCTAGGGTGGATAGGCCAGGTGACGCCCGTGAAGACGAGCGGACATGAGATTCTCAGCCTCTAGGCTTGAGAACAGCTCAGCCTCAGAAAGGGAGCTAGGGGCTAAGGTGGCCAGGTGATGCTCCTAAGAACAAGCATGCGTGAGGCAGTCTCAGCCTTTTGGGCGTGAGGAAAGCTCAGCTTCTAAATGGGGTTGGGTCTAAGGAGGTCAGGCCAGGTGATACTGGTAAGGATGAGCGGACTTGGGAACAGCTCAGCCTCTAGGTGTGAGAAATTCCCAGCATCAGAACGGGGCAAAGGTGAATCTTAAGTCCAGAAAGACTATGGGAGGGTTCTAGGAGTGGCCAAGCAGTTTGGAGTGACAGGAGGAGGGGTCTAAGGAGATCTGGATGGGAGTGGCTAGTAAGTGGGGTGAACAGAACTTTTAGGTCCTGGACCTGTGGCACCTAGCGAGGATTAAGGGTGGGAAATGGCCAAAGGCCATAGGAAGGTAAAACAATGAGAAAGGCCAGTTGAAGGGGGGAGGTGGTTGAGAAAAAGGGTCCAGGTGTTTGGAAGGTCTGAGAGATTTGAACAGACAATGAGAATAGATAATGAAGGGAACTGGAAGGGGGAAGTTTGCTTTCAAATGGAGCTGAAGAGAGACACACAGGAGACAGGGAGGAAGGGTGCATTTGAATAAACTTTCAAAGAGAGATAAAGAGAGTCTACAAGGAATCTAAAAGTTTTAAGGTTTTTCTGGGAATTGTAAACAAAGGAGCCAAATTCCTTTTGAAAAGGGGCAAAGGTAAACCCCTTCAGGTAATACCTTGGTTCTAATTCAATAAATAGTTATTAAATTCGAGAGAGAAATAATTTCTCTCATGAGTCAGAGAGGAAACCAAAGGCAAAGGCTGAAGAAGTGCGTTCGGAGCAAGGGGACTAAGCCAGCTCAAAAGAACGCTGATGGGCAGTGGAGTGTCCCTGGATGAGAAACAGTAAGTAGAGATTTAAGGAGATCTGAAGACCAGATATTCTCCTTAGAGGCAAGTCATTTACACTTGGAAAATAGGCTAGTGGTTAAGTAATTTTGCCTATCCATGCAAGAAATAGACTTGAGATTCCTCATCCAAACCAAACTCCTTTTCTGAGGAATACCATTGAGTTATTTCCTTAGAATTCTGCATTTTGTCAGTCTCTTTTAAAACAGATAATTCTTAGGCATGGAGTACAACTGTGATTTAGGTAACATATTGTCATGGTATGTAAAACCAGCTGGCTATGTGAGTCTTGTACGTTGCAGCAATGCATGCAGCAGCAGTTCTTTTGATAGGACCCAGCCTATCAAAATACGTGAGCAAACAGAAGAAAGAAGGCATCAGGGAAGCTAATGGCCACAAACCAGAGGATAGCCTAAAGAGAAGGAGAGAGAGAGACAGAGAGAGAGAGAGAGAGAGAGAGAACCAACAAAAAAGCCAGAAACCAATGGAGACTGCACAAGCAATTAGTCTGGGGTCACAGCCAGCAAAAGCTTGAGAGTTAATAAAGCCGAAGACTGAGATACAAGCCAGGAGACAGAAAATAAAGCAGGCATCAAAGCCCAGTAGAAGTCCCCTCGAGGGCAGTACACGGGAGACTGGCGAAACAAACAGTTTCTTTGTTCCCAGTCTCATTCACAGGAATGCATCAGCTTGGGCAGGGGCGTCCAGAAGCTAGACTTGGGCTGATTCAGCATTTGCACCTGTTTTTTAAACTTACACGGTATTTGTGGCCTTGTAAGAGGCAAAAAGGGGACCAGAATTCAAGTCTCAGCTTAGTCATTTACCAGGTTATTGTCGTTCAGCTGTTTCAGCTGTGTCAGACTCTTGGTGGCCCCATTTGGGGTTTTCTTGGCAAAGATACTGGAGTGGTTTGCCATTTCCTTCAGCTTATTTTACCGATGAGGAAACTGAAGCAAACAGGGTTAAGTGATTTGCCCAGTGATACACAGCTAGTAAGTGTTGGAGGTCAGATTTGACCTCAGGCCTGGCACTCTATCCACTACACCACCTTGCTGCTGGGGCTCCCAGTTAGAAAAGGGGCCCTAAAGAGAGAGATAGATTGGGCACTGCCGATCGCAATAGTCTAGTAGGTGGAACTTGAGTGCATGCTTCTTGAGTGACCAAAATAACCAGCTTGTTGTTTATAAGTCCTTTAAAATTACGTCTGGAATGCAGGAAAACCTGAATTTTAGACCTTTCTTCTTTGCTTGGGCAAGATGTCTGGATTTTTTTTCCCCTGTTGTTGGCAAGATCAAAGCTGACTGAATAACGTTGGCTCGGCTTCTTGGTTAACCTTGAGCAGGATCTGGTAGAGGACTGAGACTCTCACCCTCATTTACAAAGGAATTCCAAGTATTTCTTTATTATAACTGCTTGGTTGATATTGACATTCCTCTGACAAGTAAATGTCTCAGAGCCTCTTTATCTTGACCACTCAGATGATGAATCTATATTTTTTAAAAGCAAAACACCCAGTGTTATCTGATTGCAGCTTAAAGGTATAAAGTACATTGGGGCAAGTGTGTTGATTCTAGATGAGAGGATTTGTGAACAGATCCTTTCAAACCTGAAGGCTGTGAACTCATAAAATATTTGAAAGGCGAGAGATCTTTTGCAGACTGTGACTACTAACCCCCGAAGGATTTTTCTAAAATAACTAAGAGATTAAACCCAAGTCACAGGGCTCTGGACTTTTTCTGTGTCTTCCCTGGTTAAGGGTTTCCAGTGCATTTATTTGTATGCAAATGAAGACTCTCCATTATAATCAAGCTCTTCCAAGTCACTCCTCACTCAGAGCAGTTGGAAGTGACATCCCCATGGACTTCATTTTGGTGGTGCGAATACTGAGCTGTGACTTCTGAATGAATGGCTCTGATAATGAGATGAGGCAGATGGCAGGGGAAAGAGCTTCAGCCCCAGCATAAATGTTGTGCTAATCATCAGCAGTCCAAGGAATGGCAAGGCAGTTAAATTAGGAGTCTGATGAGCTATGGTGCAGTCTTTCATGATGGTGGAAGGAAGCTGCCTATAATTAGATTACCAGCTTGACATTGCTAAGGCTTCTTAAAGTTCACAGGAGCATTTTCCTCACAACAGACCTGTGAGATGAGCAGTGCCACTATTATTATTCCCATTTTATAGATGAAGAAATTGAGGTTCAGAAAAATAAAGGCTGCTGGATTTGGAGGCAGTGTGGTACAGGGGAAAAGAGGGTCAGTTAGAGGACCTAGGTTCAAATCCTGCCTCTGACACTTAGTACTTGCATGACTTGAGGCAATTCACTTCCCCGGCCTCAGCTTCTTCTTGTTGTTATTCAGTCATTTCAGCCATGTCTGACTCTTCATGACCTCATTTAGGATTTTCTTGGCAAAGATACTAGAGTGGTTTGCATTTCCTTCTCCAACTCATTTTACAGATGAGGAAACTGAGGCAAACAGGGTGAAGTGATTTGCCCAGGATCACACAGCAGCTGGTTCTGCCCCCGCCTGGCAAAAACGTTTCTGAATGTTCATTTCCAATTAGTGTCTTTAGGGTCAAATACCATTTGTCTTTCCATAAACCAGGTTCCCACCCTCTTTTATCTTTACATTTTTCCTGAGTAGATGTGACCCCAGAAGGGAAGAAACTTTGGATCAACAATACAGTCTGCTTTGAAAATGCTTGCTTTGTTAAGCCATGGATTGAGTCATCCCAACTGGTATATTCTGGAATGAAAACTTGTCCAGATGTTCCTTCCAATGAACTGGTGAAATAAGCGAACAGCAATGCCATAGTCTGAAGGGTGTGTAAGTTAGCCTCTGAAGAATTAAACAGAGCAAAAGTATTTCAAAGATACAGAAATCAGTGAAAAACATTTCTGACTCCCCTGCCCTGAACATTACCCCTTTGTAGTTCACATGCAAGTGGGCTCAATATCAACTTGAGCACAGGTGAGGGGATCAGAACTGTGGAGCAAGGCTTAAGAGCATGGGTTCTGTATGTCATGGGTCCCCTTGACATTCTGGCGAAGCCCAGTGTGGTTTATTGCCTACCACTCAAAATTGAAGGAAATTCTAAATTTCAGTTAGAAGTTGGTGAAAATAAAGAAGTAATTTTATTTCATCTGAGCTCACAGACCACCCTGAAATCTATCCATAGACCACAAGTTTCATTGTTGTTGTCACATCTGACTCTTCATGACCCCATTTAGATTTTTTTGGCAAAGATACTAGAGTGGTTTGCCATTTCCTTCTCCAGCTCATTTTACAGATGAGGAAAGTGAGGCCAACAAGCTGAAGTGACTTGCCCAGGGTAACATAGATAGCAAGCATCTGAGGCTGGATCTCACAAGTTCACTGGAAGGAACATCTGGACAAGTTTTCATTCCAGACAATACCAGTTGGGATGACTCAATCCATGGCTTAACAAAGCAAGCATTTTTAAAGCTTGCTGTATTGCTGATCCAAAGCGTTTCTATCCCTCTGGGGTCACATCTACTCAGGAAGAGTATAAGATAAAAGAGGGTGGGAATCTGATTTATGGATAGACAAATGGTATTTGACCTGAAGACACCAGATTGGAAATGAACTTTTGGAAACATTTTTGTAGGGCAGGGGCAGAGCCAGCTGCTATGTGACCCTGGGCAAATCACTTCACCCTGTTTGCCTCAGTTTCCTCATCTGTAAAATGAGTTGGAGAAGGAAATGGCAAAAAATTCCAGTAAAACTTTACAAAGAAATTCCAAGAAATTTGCCAAGATTCTACCTTAAGAATCACACACCCGCACTGTGTAATTTCTGTACCAAATGTAACTGTCTATTGTGTCAGACAGTTTCTATTGGTGTGAAAAACAAAACAAAACTAAAACACCAACCATAGAGCTTGACCAGGAGTCAAAAAGACTGAAGAACAAATGACAGTCTCTATTAAAGCAAAATAATTTTCTGGAAGATATAATTAATTCCTTCTTATTTCAATTTGAATTATTATTATTATTAGTAGGAACAACTCTCATTTGTAAAATATTTTAAAGTTCATAAAGCACTTTATAGGCATTATCTCATCCTATCCTCATAAAGCCCTTGTGAGGTAGACAATGCAAGTTTTATAATCTCCATTTTACAAAGAAAGAAACTGAGGCCCAGAGGCATTAGGTGACCTATCTAAAGTCACACAGCTAAAACAGAGGCAAAATCAGGACTTGAATCCAGGTCATCTGACTTCAAATCTAGAGCTTTTCCCAGAAGATGGGCCTGTGTAGTAGCTACTGGATATGCTGACCAAGCTTCTTCCTGCTTCTCCTTACCGTAGTTATTGAGAGCCTCTGAAAACAAATCTGTTGGTGTCTGTCCTCCTGGCTTCCTAGACATCACAGTCTCTTGAACCCTCTTGGAATTTCTGAAAAGAGTATCGCCAAAAAATATACATGTATTAAAAAAAAAAAAAGTGAATGGCTAAACAGTCATCCTGAATACCCATGTGACCTTAGTAAATCATGTAACCTCTTTGAGATTCCTCTGGCATAACCTTCAAGAACCCAGGGTCACTTTCATGCCATAGTGAAGCATCAGAATAGGATTTAATGATGGCCAAATGTTCATTGAATGATTAGACAATCAATCATTGTGCATTAACTTAATAAGAGTCCCTAGCACTATGGCAAACATGTAGTTTAAAAAGACTAATTGGATTAGATAACCTCTGAAGCCCCTTCTGTCTCTAAATTTACATTCCTAATATGAATCATTTTCCTTTCTGTGGCATTATAAGATTTACAAAATACCTTTCTTACAAACAACCCCATTTGGCATGGAGGGCAAGTATTGTTATCCTCCTTTTACAAATGGGAATACTGAGGCTCATGGGAGTAAATAGGTTTGCCCAAGGTCAGACAGCCAATTTGTGTCAAAGCTGAGATTTGAAGGTAAATTTCCCAGTGGCAATTTTTTCATTTCCAATTCAGCATGATTTCCTGGATCCCACACCACTTTTCCTCACCCATCTGTGACTAAGGAAACTTCCCCTTGATTGGAGGATGTCCTCTCCTTTTGCAGAACATGTCACTCTTTGTGACCAATACCTTTTCTCCACATTAACTATTCCATTGCTGGAGGTAGAACTCTGGCTCAGTCAGCCTGATGCTATTACTTTCCAGAATTCCATAGCAACATTGTACAGTATGCACCTTTTTTTCCTCTTCCTGATCCAATTGTCTCCCCTGGGTATTCTGTAGTCATCTATTCTAACACATATCCTGCCCAGTAGAGCTGGGTGTAGCAAGTCAGAGATCATCTTTTTCAGGCTTGTGTGTATTTCCCCACAGTGCTGGGGGTGCCGAATAAGTCAATACACATTGCTTGCCTTGTTATTTAATTAACACTTGAATATCATGAAAGATGAAACATTAGGTAGATAGGTGATGTAGTCGATAGAACACTGTACCTAGAGTCAGAAAGAGCACAGTTCAAATCCAGCTTCAACACTTACTGGGTGGATGACTTTGGGCAAATCACTTAACCTGTTTGTCTCAGTTTCCTCATTTGTAAAATGGGGATAACAATAACACCTACCTTCCATGGTTGTTGTGAGTATAAAGTGAGATAATATTTGGAAAATGTTTTGTAAACTTTAAAGCATTACATAAATGTTATTATTATTATCAAATCCCATACTGATGTCTCATCATGGCATGGAGATAACCCTGGTGTCTATGTCAATAGAACATAAGCTCCAGGGGAAAAAACCATAGTCTCATGAAGTATTAAAAAGTTCACTATTGAAAGAGCTTCAAATGCTATTATTGTTATTGGTTTTCATGATGTGAATCTAGGGTTTCATTGATATGGGAAAAGGTGGGGAAACTCCTTTCACCAATGTTGACTGGCAACTTGATACAACTAACCACCTCAGAGGGTTATCTGCAGATACGAAGGGGTTAGGTGATCTGCTCATGGCAGGGCTTGAATCAGTCTCTTCTGGACTCCAAGGTTAACTCTTTATTTATACTATATCCCATCTCCCCTTCTCTTCCTCCTCCCCATTTCTTCTTCCTCCTCCTCTATCTTCCTCTTCCACCTCTGTCTCCATCCTCCTCCTCCCTCTTTCTCCTTTCTCTCCATCCTCTTCCAGCCTTCTTCTCCTCCTCTTCTTCTTCATTATTTCATTAGTATAAGGAACTCCAAGATAAGGAAACTTCTGCCAATGCAAGCTGGCACATTCTTTGTAATTTATAGTCTTAGAAAGATGCCTAAGCACTGAGACATGAAGTGATTTGTCCAAAGTCACCCAGCCAGTGTGTGGCAGAGGCAGGGCTTAAACTCAAGTTTTCCTGGTTCCATGACAAGGTTTCACTATGTCACACTTTTTTCATCATCATCATCATCATCATCATCATCATCATCATCATCATCATCACTGTTAGTTATCTTATTTAACACTTCACAATTACAAAGAATTTTCATTTATGTTATCTTATTTGATCCTTGCAACTCTGTGAGATAATGAAAATATTACCCCCATTTTCTAAATGAAGTGATTTGCCAAAGGTCACATGACTAATAAGCAGTAGAGAGGTCACATTGATGGAGATGGGATTTGAGCTGGACCCCTAAAAGGACTCCAAAGCCCCTGAATCAAGTCTCTGGTTTTGTCTGAGGTACCTGCCCATCCCAGCATAATCCTTTTAACTGCCCTTTCACTGTGGCCCTCATTGTCTGAACCTGGACTCACCCCAGACTACTTGGCCACTCTTTGGTCATATCCAGATCTTCCCACAGTCTTTCTGTATATAAGGTCCATGCTGCTCCCCATCAAATTGCTCAGATTCCTTAAGAGTCTGGCCCACTTGTATTAGCGTCACAAATAGCACAGGTTCTTTTTTTTTTTTAATAATTAATTTATTTTTAGTTTTCAACATTCACTTCCATAAGATTTTGAGTTTTAAATTTTCTCCCTCTCTTTCTCCCCCCCCCCCAAGATGGCATGCAATCTGATATAGGATCTATTTATACATTCATATTAAGTATATTTTCTTTTATAGTTATATTTTAGTCTTATAGTTATATTTTCTAATCATGATGTAAAGACAATTAGAATAGGAGGAACAACGAGAATGAAGCAATACAACAACAAAGGAAAAAGAGAGCAAATAATATGCTTCCATCTACATTCAGACTCCATATTTCTTTCTCTGAACGTGAATAGCATTTTCCTTTTTATTTATTTATTTTTAGGCAATTGGGGTTAAGTGACTTGCCCAGGGTCACACAGCTAGTAAGTGTCAAGTGTTTTTGAACTCAGGTCCTCCCAACTTCAGGGCCAGTGCTCTATCCACTGCGCCACCTAGCTACCCCTTGGATAACATTTTCCATCACGAGTCTTTTGAAGTTGTCTTAGGTCCTTGCATTTTAGCACAGGTTCTTAAAAAGCCTGCCCACTTCTATTGGTGAAACAATAAACTTTGTCTCTGACTGAAAGAAGGCTTGAGTAGAATTCTTTTGAGGCAGGACGTGTGCCTTTTGCCCTTGAATTTTGGGGTTCCCAGCACCCCTAGACTGCAACAACATGACTAACAAGCAGTAGGGTTAGGGTCAGGACTCAGATTGAAGTGCTTTTTTCCCCTGCTACTTACTAGCTGTGTGACTTTGGGCAAGTCACTTATCCTCTGTTTGCCTCAGTCTCCTCATCTGTAAAATGGGGATAATAATAGCATCTACCTCCTGGGATTGTTGTGAGGATCAAATGAGAAAATAATTGCAAAATGCTTAGCGCAGTGCCTGGCATATAGTAAGCATTATATAAATGGTAGTTATTGTTTTTTATTATTATGGGTTCTTGAAAATTATTTTAAAATACTTTTGAAGAAATTCAACAGAACTCATTTACCTGAGTTTCATGATTAGGTTAAATAAGATTGAAAAGTGGAAGGGTTTCATCTGGTTTGATCCTCTCATTTGATAGGAGAAGAAATTGCACAAAAAAATACCCAAGGTCACAAAGGTATTAGGTAGCAGGGCTAGGAAACTGAATCCTGGATTTTTTAAGCCAACTCCAGTGCTCTTCCCATACGATGATGTTATCTCATTGCAACTTTATTTACATTAAATTTTCTAAGTAAATTGCTTCTTTGAAGCTAGTGCAAAGGTGAACATTAGCCCAGCCACATTGAAATCATTGTGAATTTAAAATTAGTTGAGTCTTAGGGTGAAGTTTAGTTTTGCTTTCTCATCCGTGGTTTGTATCTTGAGCTCTTGCTTTTTTTTCTATGTCATCACAATGACAATCACTAGCTGTGCGACCCTGGTCAATTTACTTAACCTCTCTGTACTCATCTGTAAAATGAGAGGACCGGACCACATTGCCCCTGAAGTCCCTTCCGGTTCTAAATCTATACTTTGATCAGTGTGAAGCAATGTCCAGGGGTAGGGTTGAGTGCCTTCCAACTTTTATAGAGCTAGAAATGAATCTCAGCAGTCACTCCTCATTCTTAGACATGTAGCGCTGATTTAGGTGATCGATCTATTGATATTATGTATAAAACCATCTGGCAGCGTTAGCCCTGTCGATTACTGAAAGCTCCTCTATGTAAGTTCTTTTGATCAGGCAAAGACTCTGAAAATACTGTAGCTAAGAGAAGAGAGAAGACTTTAAGGAAACTAATGGCTGTAGACCAAAGGAATAGCGTGAGGCTAAGGAACAAAAAATAGGAACCAACAAAAATAATTTCAGAAGTGAATGTGATCTTAGGCTGCATTGTTGTTGGTCAGTCATTTAGTATCCAACTCTATGTGACCCCATGGACTAAGTCCATAGGTTTTTGTTTTTTGGTTTGTTTGGTTTTTTTTTTTTTTGATGAGGCAATGGGGTTCAGTGACCTGCCCACGGTCACATAGTGAGTTTTATGTGTCTGAGGCCAGATTTGAACTCAGCTCCTCCTGACTCCAAGGCCGAAGCTCTATCCCCTGTGCCACCTAGCTGCCCTCAAACATCTTTTTCTTTTTCTTTTTCTTTTCCTTTCTTTCTTTCTTTCTTTCTTCCTTTCTTCCTTCCTTCCTTCCTTCCTTCCTTCCTTCCTTCCTTCCTTCCTT